>NC_133132.1:51491466-51827716 GCF_048418815.1 Hemitrygon akajei | reverse complement strand
TCACTTCTCCCATTTTTTAAAAAAAAAGATGTTTGAAGGCATTTTTTGAGGACTGTGTGAATAGCAATTTCTTTTGTTCATGTGAAATATTTCATCCCCAAAGTCTGATAAATGCTGGCTGATTTCTTGCATTTGTTCTGATTGAATGAAGCTAATATTGCAATTTTAAATATTGACTCCCCATTAATATAATGAATATGTAAATATGTGACAGAGAATGGATTTTCAAGGTCCAGGGAAATAAAGGAAGATTGCAACTAATGGGATTGCTCCCTGGGAACTGATGAATGATATCTGAATGGCATCATTCTGTGTCATAATAAGCAAGTATATTAGCTACCTGGAAGAGATTACACCCCGAGAATGAGAGACAAAGCATTAATGTGCTAGCATATCTGGGCTTGTGTACGGTAGGCAGGGGAGAAATAAAAGGAACTTTCCCACAGGGCGTTCCAATAAAAATGAGGTTGGAGTAAGCTGGCAATTACCTTTCCACTTCCTCCTCCTCCTCCTCCTCCATAATCATCATACAAGTGAAAATTATTTTAGAATAATGGACATTGGACTGAGGTATCAGATTACAGTCCATGTTCATTAGACCAATTTCTGGCATTTATTACTACCTTCCATACATGAATGTGAGAATTGTAGATACTGTAGTAATTGTCCAATGTTATTAATAGTCTGGAATAATACTGCTAGAGAACAAAACTTGCTTTCATGCCCTGGAGTAACAATAAATGAGGATTGGCAGTGCTGTCAACCAACTTCATGCTGGCATCTTTTCAGATTATATCCCTTCACTTTAAAAAAAAATATAAATCCTTGTCTTTGAGGTGAAAATCTTACCGAGTCCATCATTTAATGTTGGGTATTTAATTTGTTTTTAAATCTGTGTTGAAGATTGATTATTTGTGCCTAATATGTTTTATCTCTCCGCTTGAGTTGATCTGATTTTACTAGCTTTGTCATTTTAGATGCGGAAGTTGAGATCAACCCTTAGTCTTATCCCAACACTGCAGCCCAGTGTGGAAACTCACTCCCCCTCTATGTATAGTTGGCATGGATTAAAAAGTTTAGGTTAACAGAGGCTCAGAATAATTATAGGATCACCTTGATTTTTACAGCCCATTACTACATTTTGTAGTGCACTTCCCTCTGACATCATTGGCATTGGGACTATATTCATTTTTTAATTAATATGGAAGAGCAGTTGGGTTAACAAACCTTACTTTGGGGGCTAGAGGTTTTGTTCCAATTTCTAAACAGAAAATTAAAAACAACTCCAAGGTGCAAATGGATTTGGGAGTCCCTGAGCAGGATTCCCTAAAGGTTAATTTGTAGGTTGAGTCAGTGACGAGGAAGGCAAATGCAATGTTAGTATTCATTTCAAGAGGACTAGAATATAAAAGCAAGGATGTAATGCTGAGGCTTTTAAAAAAAATACTGATGGGATCTCAGTTGGAGTATTATGGGCAGTTTTAGGCCCCTTGTTTAAGAAAGGATGTGCTGACATTGGAGAGGGTCCAGAAGATGTTCACGAGAATGAGTCCAGGAATGAAAAGATTAAAGGCTCTGGGCTTTTACTCACTGGAATTTAGAAGAAAGGTTGTTGGGGTGGGGGGGGGGGGGGGTGGCATTATCTCATTGAAACCTATCGAAAGTTGAAAGACCTAGATGGAATGGATGTGAAGAGGGTGTTTCCTTTCATGTGGGATTCTAGGACCAGAGGGCACAGCCTCAAAATAGAGAGAGGGCCATTTAGAACAGAGATGAGGAATTTCTTTAGCCAGAGGGTGGTGAATCTGTGAAATTCATTGTCACAGGCAGCATGGTGGACATTGATAGGTTCTTGATTTGTCAGGATGAATGGCTATGGGGAGAAAGCTGGAGGATGGGTTAAGAGGGAAATGGATCAGCCATCATGAATTGGCGGAGAAGACTCGATGGGTCAAATGGCTTAATATCTGCTGCTATGTCTAATGGTCTAAATATTGTCTGCAACAAGCTGGTATTTACTTACAGTTTAGTTGCTTGTTGATTTCTTATTGCTCTTGAAATAATCCTGTGTAGTTTTTAAAAATGTTTTTCCATAATTCAAGTTCAAATATCTGCAAGAGTTACAGGAGCTGCATGAAGTTTTACGTAGTTTCATGGTTGCAGAAAGAGAAGGGGTGAAGGGCATTCAGTAGAAATGACAAGCAAACAGTTCTCGTTCCTCAGGTGCAGAGCAGAAAAAATTATTCCTTCTCTAAGACCTTGATTGGATGTCATCTGGAATATTCTGACTAGATATAAAAAGGAGTAAATACTGATTATTCTCAAAAGGTCAGGCAACTTCTGCGGAAAGTGAAACACTTAGCATTTCAGGTCAATGACCCCTTATCAGAGCTGCAAAAGAAAGAAAACAAGCTTGTTTTAAGATAAAAAGAAAGGAGGACCAAAGAGAACAAAAGAAATGTCTGCGATAGGATGGAGATAAAAGTTATCCACCTGACATTTTTAGTGCTGTCTAAGAGAAGGAAATGAATGCCACAGATGGGTGACATTATGGAGGCAGATGTAGGTGATCAGAAGCAGCTGCCTCAGAGTGATGAAGTTAATAGTTGAGGGATAATGTTTGAGACAGGGTCATGTTAAATTATATGCAGAACAATAAGTGGGTATATTATCTAGAACGTGTTGAAGTTTGCTGATGTGTCCATTTAGCTCAAAGATATGCTTGGGGCCAATGCAAGGGCAGCACATTAGATATAGGAAGATAACAAAAGGAAAGTTGAGGGGGCCATTTGGCTTCTTAAACCTGCATGGATGATTTTCAGAAGTTCAAAGTTTAAAATTTATTATTAAAGTGCATATGTTACTACATGACTACTCTGAGATTCATTTTCTTGCAGGCATTCACAGTAGAACAAAGAAATACAATAGAATCAATGAAACACTGCACACAGAGACTAACTGCAAAAGAAGACAAACTGTGCAAATCCAAAAATATAATAAAAAAAGACAGTACTGAGAAATATTAAAGTCCTTAAAAGTAACTCTTTAGTTATCACTTCATTGTTGAGCTGAGTGCAATTATCCACACTGGTTCAAGAGCTGATGGTTGAAGGGTAATAACTGCTTCTGAACCTGGTGGAGTGGGACCCAAGACTACTGTAGCTACTTCCTGATGGCAGCTGTGAGAAGAGAGCATGTCCTGGATTGGGGGTGGGGGGGTGTCCTTGATGATAGATGCTGCTTTTGTGTGGCAGCGCTCCTTGTAGATGTGCTGAATGCTTGGGTGGGTTTTTCCTGTGATGGACAGGACTGTTTCCACCATTTTTTGTAGGTTTTGCTGTTCCTGGGCATTGGTATTTCTACGCCAGGCTGTGATGTAACCAGTCCGGATACTCTCCACTGTGCATCTATAGAAGTTTATCAAAGTTTTAGATGACGTGCAAACTTCTTGTTTCTTGTTACTTGTGTTTAAAGGTCAACACTCTGCACAACTGAGACAATGAGAGCTGTCAATAAACACCCTTGCATTCAGCACCTCATGTAAAAGAATCCATTCAATTCTGTACAATGAATCAATGTGTACAGCGTTGCAAATGTGGAGTTAACCATTCTGCTCCAAACCAGGGCAAAATATGCACATGTCCAGGGAAAGAGTATTTGATAGACGAGATTTGAGCAAGATTTGTGCTTTCTGAGTTGATCATTATATCAAGTCTCGCATCAACAACTGTACTCTCCTATGCCATCCAGTATTAACCAGTGAAACTTTATAAATTGATATGTGCCAGGCTTGGGCTTTGAGGTAAAGGAAATTGGAGGAGGCATTTTGCACCCATGGATCTATTTTTGCTTCCTTCTGGGGAAGAAATTAATTGAATGATTTTGACAGCCTTTTTTTGAGCAGCATTGTGGAGAGCAGTGTTTCCCAACCTGTTTTAGCCCCCTAAAGCACCTTCGTACTTACCAATGCCCCTTTTAGGCACAATATGCTTTCTGGTGCTCCCATAGTGTAAAAACTTATCTACCATATGCTAACGTGAGAGAAATTATTCTCTTTAAATTTAACTTTGTCTTTAAACCTAGGTTACACAGTACCTGTGCACTGTATACCAACTTTAAAATCAATGGGACCTTGAGTTTGATGACTTTTAGCAAGAGTTGAAATATCTGGTTAAAGCTGTTACAGCAAAAGCCTCAAGTTCCCATGTGTAACAATGTCCAAGTAGCTTCTGTTTTTTTGTGGGTATGTGGCTCACTGCACTGAACCCTCTTTCAACAAGGTAGGAGGATGGAAATGCAATGAAGAGCAGTTTGCCTCTTCTCCAAAAACCAGGAAACTTTGTAAAATTTTTGAAAAGCAATTTTGCTTCTTCATCATTATGAATTTTGATTATTTCGTATTGAAATCTCTCTTCCTCCTCTTCCACCTTGAAAAGAACTGGGTTAATTACCCAGTCTGGAATTTAAAGATCATTCAACTCCTTGAATCGATTCTTAAAAATCCTTCTTCAGTGACTGCAGGTGTAAGCAGTACTCTTGCAAATCACTATCTATGAAAGACGGTGCCACTTTTCATGCAGGGAAGTTGTGAGAACATTCTTCTCCCAGTCTTTTGCTTACTTATTTACAGTTTTCCATTAAGAGTAGACTGCACTTTTTTCCTGGATTAAGTTGAAATTCTCACCCTGCAGTTTCAAAGTTAGAATGTTCATTTTGTCATACAGATCAGCAAGGTATGCCACATCTCCACGTAGAAGTTCAATGTTGTTTCCCAAGCTCTTGTCAACTTTGAGCAAAAATTCAACCACAGTGTCAAAAAGATCAAAGAAATATTTTAAGTAGCAGCCTTTTGATGGCCAACGCATTTCAGTGTGAAGAAGTAAGCATTCAAACACTTAATCATTAACTTGGCATAACTGGCAAAATATTCTGCTATTTAATGGATGAGCTTTAATATTGTTGATAGCAGATATTACGAGAGTCATGCCTGAAAATAGTTGCTGGCTGCAAGATGTTGTTGATGAATTACGCAATGAATTGCAAATAGACTTGGAATTTTTTTTTCTTCAATGCCACTAAACCAGCATGACAACTGTCATATATGGTGCTGCATCTGTTGCACAAGAAATTATGTTCCCAATTGGAATACCTTTATCCTCAATATACATCTTGAGCTCGCTGTAAATTGATTCTCTGATGTTTTTAACTTTTTGCAAAAGAGAATCTCTTCATAAATTTTTCCATTTTTTGATAATCCATATATATGCCATTAGCAATGCCTCTTTGACTCACACTATTCACTCATCCAGTCATATCCCAGATTCTGCTTTTTTTGTAGCTCTGTGCATAGTTGATACTCAGTGTCTTCACTCATTTTGTCAATATGCTGAGCTACAGTTATTACTCAGTGGAATTGATTTTAAAATACTGGTACCGTATCCATTTTGAGAGGAGTGGTGAGCACTTCTGATGCAGCAGGTGTTATTAATCGTTCAGCAATTGTATGAGATTGCTACACTTTGCTATCATTTTGGAAATGTTATAAGAAGGAAAGAGACCACTCTCAAAGTCATTTTTCGCTTGGCAAGTGACTTGAGTGTGCAATGCTTTTCAAATGCTTCTTTCATCTTCTGGAACTGAGTAATACCATAAATAGCCTTTTCAGGGTGCCTTTTACGAAAATGTTCCTGCAATCCTGATGGTTTCATGGCTTCATTAGACAGTACAGTATTACAAATAAAACACATGGGGCGTCGCTGATATAATGGGAATGGAATAAAGTCATACTCCAGGTGTGTAACATTATATTGACTCAATACAATGTAGTTTCTGTTTCTTAGCAGGATTAGAATTTAAGGCTCCACCACCTTTAGACTCATAGAGGCGTTTGTATTTATCCATCATTAATGTCACTAAATTGAAATCAAAAATTAACACAAACTGGGAATGCCTACTGGATGTTGACCATGGCAGTAAGTTGACACGGATGGAGCGATGGTAGTGGCATGCAAGGAACAGCGAGGCAAAGATGAAGATGATCACAACAGTGAAAAATATGTTGACAAGGGTTTAGATTGGAATCTGAATGTTTATTAGGATAGAGCTGATGTTCAGCAAGCTACCTTTATACTATTCCAATTAGCCCAATTGACCAATCATGTAAGGTCTCATAATCCCCAAAGGTGGTTCTTGACTGCACATATGAAACTGAAGTTGCATTGAACACCTCAAGAGGAATCCTCGGAGATGGCAGGTTCACTGATAGGCTCTGTTTCACCGTTTGTTTCCCACCAGCTGTGTATTGTTGTGTAACCCATTTTCCATAGATTTGTAGAGAAAGTTTTTGAGGGTATAATTGATTTATCAACTGTTAAATTGCATGAACTACTTTGTGCCGTGAGTCAAGCGGCACCCTGGTTGCTAATTTATGCATCTCCAATAATGTCTGTTTGGTTGGTAAGATTGGATGAGATTGCTGAGTTTCAGACATGTTGTAGCAACGAGTATTCACTGCCTGTAGAGCTATGGTTCTTCCTGTGTTCCAGTGCCGCATCCTTTTTTTAATTTTGGAAGCGTCTGCGCTACTAACAGGCAGTCAGGTCTTGTGCCTCATGTTAGTGTTCCGCTTACCGCGCCCCACCCCCCACCCCAGGAATCTTGAACAACCCCTGACAACTTCTATTTCCCCTGATGCCCCTTCGGACATGTGACCACCTGCGGTAGAGCAATCCCATCATTTCTGGTCACGTACTTTCCCTGAAACCCTGCAAATTATCTTCCCTGAAGTCCCTCTCCAATTTTCTTTCAAAAGCCTTGCTTTTACAAGCAGTAGGTTTCAGATCATAATCATTCAGTACATTTATTAAGTTTTTTTCTCGCACACCCCTAGTATTTTTTGCTCAGAACTCTTAAATCTCGCCCACTTGTTCTTGAACCATCCACTAACGGAAATAGTTTTCCTCTATTTTACTTATCTAAAGCAGCTATGAAAATGTGTGAAAATAGTGTAATTGGGATATAAAGTGCCCACATTTCTATATAAAGATGTGAGCAATATAATAAAATTAGTTACAAAAAAGTAAATTTGACATTGCAGCTAAGTGCAGTGTATTGTCTATTTTATGTGTTTTGCCCTTATGATTAGTTTTGGACCCCCATTATGAATCAGAATTGTGGTATGTTCTGCCAAGTCAGCTATACTTATTTTTAAGAGAAGTCCCACCTTTAGTGGGACCCTCCACAAACATGTTCATCTAAATATTTATTTTCAGAAATTGCCAGCCCAAGTATGGCAGAATGTCTTGGATATCGAGCAGCTTTTTTGGTTGTTCAGAGGCACGTTTTGGATAAAGTTCTAAGAGACTAGGTGGGGTGGAGGTGTGGGGTTAAGGGGGTTGTGAGAACTTGTAGTTTGTGGTTTAGTGTTATAGAATAAACAATAGGAAAAAGAGTAGAAAGAGGGAACAAAACAAATGCTGAAAGCTAAAAGTTAAGTCAAATGCAAACTGAGTTATGCTAAGGTGTGAAATGACAGGGAGAACAGAACTTTGAACACCATGGGAATGATAAATCCTTTATTAATTATTGTTTATTAATGTTTCACATATAATTTGCACTTAGTTTGATTGATTGCTAGCGTAATGACCTTACATGCTATGTGATTTTATGAAAATCAAAAAAACCTGCTGATGCTGGAAATCTGCAATTAGTAGATAATGCTGGAAACACTGAGTGGATCAGACACATCTGGAGGGAGAAACAGAGGTAATATTAATGAAGAAGGGTTCTTGATCTGAAATGTTAGCCCTGTTTATTTTCCACAGATGCTGCCTGACCTGCTGAGTGTTTCTAACAACTTTCTGTGATTATGCATGATTTTACAACATCCACATACAGCCAAGTAGACCTCACTGGTGTTTTACACCCTGCCGAGTTTTCCTATATATAAACCATATTTACTCAAGTAATTCAGGAAGTTGAATGGAAAACTATAAGGAAAGGCTAACAACGAAACTTTTTGGAAGGAAGATGGATTTTATTACTAATATTGCATATTAATATTATTTTAAAATATGTGGATTTGACATCCAAATCAAATGTAATTTAATCCACTTGCTGAGATGGGAACTCTGCTGTGTTCTTATTCTCCTGATCGTGCACTATCTGCTGGCTTTGGTGTTTTGGTACACAATTCTTACCCAGCATCGTGCTCCTGCAGTGCCAGATGAGTGATTAGATAGTATTCTGTCAGAGCATCACCAGTAATGGCTTCTCTTAACTCCGAAATGCATTGGTCAAAGACTCCAGTCATTTCTGTGGTACTGAATTTTGGAAGTGGTGTCCAATCTGCAACTTTTGCTCTCCTGTGTGTTTAGCTTGAATGGCTGGTGAGCTTCCAGATGTGCATCAACACTGCATAGACCCAATACTTAATTATCTCTCCTCTCCTTTCTGCCTCTGTATTGCCAGTTTCCTTATCCTCATCTTAGCTTTGGTTTCCTCCAGTGGAACATTTGAAAGAAGGAAACTACCTATGCAACGTTTACATTGTCAGACATTGATTCCATCCCCTGTGCTGTTCACAGTCTGTGGTTTAGTCAGATTCTTTGCAATTTCAGAATCTTCTTTAAACCCTGAGGTGGGTATGGAACCTCACATTCAATTTTCTCACTCAGATCAGCTGTTTAGAACACCCAACTGGCCTTCTATGTCAGCCGATTTGCTATTTCAACCTTTCTCCTTTCATTGTCACCTCTCTGCTTATTACCCTCCATAACTTTTGTTTGTTTTGTTTTGTTTTTGAGAGCATTGGTGTCTTTAATCTTTCCTCTGGAGAAATTTATCCAACACCCCCGAAGGCAAACATCCACTGCTTCAAATTTAGAATTCTCATCCACCCACTCATACTTCTCAATGGACTTTTGTTCCTTCAATTTTATAATTTTCAATTCCAATACAACTCTTCAAGAAATCTTTTCACCCTCTAAAGTATAACAATAGAAATTAGAACAGAAATAGGCTACTTAATCCTTTTGCCTGCTGTCCTCTTTAGTAAGATCATGGGTAATTTTCTGCCTCAGTGCCTTCTGCCATCCGATCCCTAACTGGATATTGAACCCATGAACACTGCCTCACTTTTTAACAGATTATTTCTGTTTTTTGCATGATTTTAATGTATTCAATATATGTATACTGTAATTAATTTACTTATTATTTTCTATATTATGTATTGCATTGAACTGCTGCTGCTAAGTTAACAAATTTCATGACACATGCAGGTGATAATAAACCGATTCTGACTCTGCTCTTCTCCCCATCTATGCCCTTATTTGAGATAGTTCTAGACCTCACAGCTAGAGGAAGCATCAATTCTGCATTTACCTGATCAGGTTCCTTCAAAAAACATATACATTTAAATAAGGTAACCTTGCATTCTAGAGAATATAAAGCCTAGTCTACTTCATCAAACAAGGATCAGTCTGGTGAACCTTCACTGCATGGCATGAATCTCTCCTTCAGTGGAGTGACTGGAACTACACTATTCTAATTTCAGTCTCACCCAGGCTGTATAAAATTGGAGAAGGGCATCTCTACTCTTATACTCAAACCCTCTTGCAATTAAGCCCAAGCTACCACTTGCCACCTTAATTTATTGATGGGCCTACATACTCACTTTTAGCAATGTATGTACAAAGATATCTAGATCCCACAAAACACTTATAAATCTCTTGCCACTTAATAGAAATAATCTGCATCTTTATATTTTCTGTCAATTTTGATAGCCATTTATTTCCACTTCAGCATCTCTGCACCTTCTTCAGTGGGACCTCCTCTTCAGGTCTGTCTTTGACCAGGCTTGTCATTAGCTGCCTTCATCTCTCCTTTTGTTCTGTATATATTGTCAAATCATTGTGTTTCTTCTCAACAGGTTGGGATTTTATTTTTCTGTGTGAAAGATGACAAATAAATGCATATTCTTGATAATGAGCTACTGTTTCTGATCAGACAGGAAGTAAAATGTGGCTGACTTCAGAATCGAAGAATTAGAAAATCAGAAAAATTGGTTTTGCTTTTTCACAATGTTTCTAATGTTAGCAGTGTAGTGGGGGCTTTTGGAATTTTTGTCACATTAGAAACGCTGTTAATATATGCATCCTAGATGTGGTTAGTATTTTTGTAATTAAAGCCAAGTGCTGGAAATGCCTGAATCAGGCAGTATCTGTGAAAAGAGAATCAGAGTCGATACCTAGAAATTGAATCTTAGCAATGATATAGCGATCTTTTGTTAAATTGGTTACACCAAGGATATGTACATGTGGGACCACAGTTCAGCTTAATTGTCATCTCTTGTATGCATGGTTAAAATGTGTGTGCACCCAGGCACTTGCAGACACACCGCACTTGCACATACATTCGCCTGCAGACTTTCTCACACCTACCTCCAAAAGCAATCAAATTTTATATCATCTGCATGCCATGGTTAAACCACATATGGAGCGTTGTGTAGTATATGAAGTGAATATATAGGTATTGAAGAAGGTGTATGAATATTTGCACAGCATGATGCCAGGAGTGAATACAGTCAGAGAATATTGACCAGACTAGTATAGTTGTAGAAAAATACAGGATGGAATCAAGCACCTTCTGTGCATCTCATCTATGCTGACCATGGTGCCCTCTGAGCTAATTCCATTGTGCCATGTTTGGCCCAGATCCTTATAAATCCGTCCTGTCTATGAATTTATCCAAATATATTTTCAATGCTTTTATTGTACCTGCTTCAACCATTTTCACTGACAGTTCATTCCTGCTACACACCACGCTCTGCATGAAGAAGTTGCTCCACACATCTCTTTAAAACTTTTCCTTCTCATCTTAAACCCCCTCCCTCTTGTTTTTAGTTTTCCCTCTCCCTGGGGAGAAAGACTGTGGATTCACCCTATCTTCGCCCCTTATGGGAGCCTATTTATGACCTCATTTTCTAGTGGTCTTAAAAATGGCCAGTCGAGACAACAAGGTAAGAGTTTCATCAAGTAAATTTAGAGGAAAGTGTATGCACTTTCAGGGAAGGCCTGAGCTAATGACCCACAAGAGTATTAATAATAAATCTAATAAGAAGCTCAGAAGAATTACTTAACCAGTGAGAAGTTATAATAGGAAACTTGAAACCACTCTGTCAACAAACATCCACATATTTAAAGGGAAAATAAGAATGAAGTATATGTTAGATTTAGTTAAGAAGGGTGCTCTGACTCTTGATGTGTAAAGCTGTCCAGAATTGTAATGCATTCTCAGGTTGTATAATTTAATCTAACGAATGTTCAACTTAATTGGCAAATGTCGTATTTTTCAACATAATTGTGGATAGATAAGATTATGTTATCACTGTGATCTTCTGTCAAAGAGGTTTTCTTTTAAGGTTTATCTTGAAACATGTTACTTACCTGAAATTGCTTTTCAAGCCATGAATCTTTCAGTAAACTGATATTAATTCTGGTTCTGTGGTTTAACTGTGTCTGTTAGTAGCAGTCCTGTCTCTGAATTGGAAGATTATGGGGAAGAGACCGACTCTAGTCTGGTGCACAAAAATGTAGCCCAACGTGTCAGGTTTTTTTTAGTATTATTGAGATAGTATTGCTTTTACAGTGAAATCTTGAACCGAGATCTATCTCTCATGATGAGATAACGAAGTCCTTCATACTATTTCAAAGAACAATTTTGTGATATGGAGATACCTATCTTTAATCAAAACTATTAAAGTAGTTTTGCTCTTTGTGGGAGCTTGCTGTGAACAAATAATGGTGATGACTTTACAAAAATGACTATGCTTCCTTGGCTATGAGGTACCTTGGAACATCACACCAATCATTCTTGTGTTGGAGGTTGATGGAATTCATTACCACTGAAACCCACAGTCCAGAACTAGTCCTTTATTGTGATATTTCATTTCAGTGACTTCAGTCATTGTATTGAAAGGATTATGTAGTTGTGGTCAGCTGGCAGTGTTGTAAAATAAAATGTAACAGCCAAATCAATTACAGTACATTAGATTCCAACAGTCCTCAAAGTCGAAAAAGTGCCTATAAAAACTTTTTAATCAAAGATGTTTTCAATCTTGTAGTGCCACAGTTTGAAGTTCCTACCTGCTTCAAAAGGGCAATAGTAATACCAGTGCCCAAGAAGAGTAATGTGATCTGCCTTAACAACTATCATCCAATGGCACTCACATTTACAGTGATGGTTGGTTATGGCTAGAATCAGCTCCTGCTTCAGCTCAGACCTGGACCCACTGCAACTTGCCTATCACCACAGTAGGTCTACAGCAAACGTAATCTCAATAGCTCTTCACATAGCCTTGGATCACCTGGACAATACAAACACCTATTTCAGGATGCTATTCATTGACTATGGCTTAGGGTTTAACACCATCATTCTTACAGTCTTGATTGTAAAGCTACCGAATATGGGCCTTTGTATCTCCCTCTACAATTGGATCCTGGTCTTCCTAACCAGAAGACCACAATCTGTGTGGATTGATATTAATAACTCCTCCTTGCTGATGTTCAACACTGGCTCACCTCAGGGATGTGTGCTTAGCCCACTGCTCTACTCTATACCCATGACTGTGTTGCTAGGCATAGCTCAAATGCCATCTATAAATTTGCTGATGATACAACCATTGTTGGTAGAATCTCAGATGGAGACGACAGGGCATACACGAGCAAGATATATCAACTGGTTGAGTGGTGCCACAGCAACAACCTGGCACTCAATGTCAGTAAGACCGAAGAGCTGATTGTGGACTTCAGGAAAGGTAAGGTGAGGAAACATCAACGAATCCTCATAGATAAATCAAAAGTGGAGAGAGTGAGCAAATTCAAGTTCCTCAGTGTCAAGGTCTCTGAGGATCTAACCTGGTCCCAACATATTTATGCAGCTGTAAAGAAGGCAAGCAGTAGCTATATTTCATTAGGAGTTTGAGGAGATTTTGTTTGTCATCTAAAACACTTGAAAACTTCTACAGATGTACCATGGAGAGTATTCTGACTGTCTACCATTTGGTATGGGGTGGGGGGCACTACTGAACAGGATCAAAAGAAGCTACAGTAAGTTGTAAAATTAATCAGCTCCATCATGGGTACTGGCCTCCATAGTATCCAAGACATTGTCAAGGAGTGTGTTGTAATGTGAGTATTATTAAAAGTAAATTAATACTAATCATGGAGCTGTTGGTAGCAAGAGGCGGGATCCGGGGTTGGCAGGGTCTTTCCTTCCGCTCTTTTTACTCCTAGTATGCATTGTATATAGTTCTTCCACCCATGCCGCACGAGGTACCTGGAAGCCTCTGTATTGTAAATATCATTTGCCGTCCCCGATAAAGATGCTCTTTTGGCCATCAAGTTGTCGAGTGGTCTTTTTGTAAAGTAGAAGTTACCACAGAGTGGTGCCTCAGAAAGGCAGCATCCATTATTAAGGACTACCATTCACTCAGGACATGCCCTCTTCTCATTGTTACCATCAGGAAGGGGAGGTACTGAAGCCTAAAGATGATTTAGGAACAGCTTCTTCCCCTCTGCCATTTGATTTCTAAATGGACAATGAACCCATGAATGCTACCTCACTTTTATATTACTATTTCTGTTTTTGCGTTATTTTTATTTTAACTATTTAATATACATATGCTAACTGTAATTGATTTTTTTCTCTGTATTTATCATGTATTGCATTCTACTGCTGCAGCTAGGTTAACAAGTCTCACAACATATGCTGGTGAGATTAAACCGGATTCTAATTCTGCTTCTCTTCTTCTTCCCCACCCCCTCCTATGGCAACAACCCCATTCCCTCCATAACCCAATTTCTTTTTGTTCTTGCTTTACCTTCTGTATTTGTCTTTACTAAAGGCAAGTCTTACAAAGTTCCTGGACTGGTGAGCTTTGGACTCATTCCCAGAGATAGAGACATGAGTAAAGAAGAAATTGCCATTCTGTCATAGGTGCTGAGTGCAACTGCATAAATCTTGAACTCTGCAATGGTTCACTTTATGCCTGTTGTTATATTGGAAAATTGCTTTCTTTAATAATAATGAGCTCTCATTCTGGATTGTTATCTGATATGGAAACGGTAAACTTAATATTTTGTTGTTGGATTGTTGAACATTAAAAAATCCTTGAGCTTCGTCACTTTCATTTAAAGGGGAAGGATACTCAGTGATGCACTCCTTCCATGATTATGTATTTCACTGTCCCAATGTTCAACTGCATAATACAATGCCTTGTAAAGGTATTCAGGCCACAACCCTTCTGTTCACATAAATGAGTTTTACAACCAGAGATTTTGATCAATTTAATTGAGAAATTGGGTTTGTGAGTCACACGCTCTTTTTATTTCCCCCCACAGCTGAGCCCACAAAACAGGGAAAATTGTAAAGTGTGAAAAGCTAAAAATTCAAAAACTGAAATGTCAGCATTTCAAAAGCGTTCAGCCCATTTTGCTCCATACTTAGCTGAAATGCCTCTCGCAGCTGTTACAGTCTTTTTGCATAATGTGATGGAGCAAGATTTGCTCATTCTTCCTTGTAAAATTGCTCAAGCCGTGCCCAGTTAGTTAGAGAGTGACAGTAGATAGCAATCTTGAGGCTTTGCCAGAGATACTCGATTAGATTAAGGTCAGGACTCTGACTGGGCCACTCAAGAACATCAAATTTTTTTATCTGAAGTCACTCTATGGTTGCTCCGGTTGTTTTGTGTCATTGTCCTGCTGAAAGATGACCTTCTTCCCCAGCTTAAGCTTTCTAGCAGAAGATAGCAGGATTTTATCCAGGATCTCTCTGTATTTAGCAGCATTCATCTTCCCATCAATACTAATCTGATTTCCAGTTACTGCTACTGGAAAGCATCCCCATAGCATGATGCTACCTCCAAAATTTTACAGTAGGGATGGTGTTACCTGGCTGATGTGCAGTACTTCGTTTACGCCACATGTACCATTTAGTGTTGAGGCCAAAAATGTTCACTTTACTCTCATCAGACCATAAGACCTTCTTGCACATCTTTACAGTATCTTCTGGTGGTGCTTTGCAAAGTCTTGAGGGGCAAGGATATGCATTTTTTTAAAAACCAGGGCATCTTCCTTGCCACTTTTGCATAAATAGCCTTTTTGTGCAAGGCCTTGGAGATTGTAGAGCCATGAACTTCATCTCCAGTTGCAGCCATTGACTTCAGCTCACTCAGAGTGACTGTTGGCATCACAGTAGCCTCTCTTACAAGTGCCATTTTTCTTTGGGAATTAAGTTTAAGAGGGGCAGCCCGACCTAGGCAGTGTGGCTGTGGTTTCATATTTTTTCCAGTTTTTCTACAATGGACCACACGAAGCTCTGAGGTATGTTCACTGCCTTTGAGATGGTTTTGTACCCTTCCCCAAATTTGTGCTTCTCTATTATCATTTCCCTGACTTGTCTTGAATGCTCTTTTGTCTTTTTGGTTTGACCTGTTGAAAATCTACCATGTTGTTGGCTCTTACAGAGAGAGGGGGTATTTATCCTTATGAATTCATTCAAAAAATCTTCCAATTTTCTGCATCAACAAATTGGTTGAGTTGGTAAGGTAATATACAGTATTGCACCTTTGTATTTATGTACAAAGGGGATGAATACCTTTCAGCCTCAAAATTTTTAGGTTTTAACTTTTCATAAATTTTTCACAAGTTTTGGATTATTTTATTTGACTATATTTTGTTGATTAGCTCAAAAAATCCTACTTCAATATATTTAAAATTTAGAAAATGAAAGAGTAAAATGTGAAAATAGTTGTGGGGGCTGAATACGTTTTCAAGGCATTGCCTCATTTTCTAAATGTTAATATATTTATATATATTTATATTTCTTTTCCATATATAATATATATATCCAAATAAATTTTAATATTTGTCTCTCTGGTGCTCCCCATTCCCTCCCATCTCTCTTCCCCTTTTCCTAACCATGATTCCCTTCTCCCTACCCACTTCCGGCTCTCAGTCCACAACAAAGACCCACATCAGAATCAGGTTATCATCCCTCGCATCTGTCATGATTTTTTTGTGGCAGCAGTACAATGCAATCCATGAAATTACTAAAGTACTGTGCAAATGTTTTCAGCACCCTAGCTATATAGATATGCCTAGGACTTTTGCAGTACTGAGGCCAGGAATCAGATTTGTTATCACTAACGTACTGATGTCATGAAATTTGCCGATTTGTACAGTGCAAATCACAAAAGAATCACTATGTTAGAATAAAAAAGGGCAATAGAGGAGTAACAAGATATTGTTCATGGATCATTGAGAAATTTGTTGGAAGAGTCTAATTTATCATACGAGGGAACCATTCAATATTCAAACAATGGGGTAGAAGCTTTTCTTGAGCCTGCTGGTATATTAGACTTTTGGATAGTTTCTGTACTCTGAGCAGCATTTGCTTTCAAATTAAGAGTTCTCAGATATACAGAGAATTACTCTTTTTTTAAAAACTTTTTTTTAATTGTGTTTTCAAGTAGTTACAGAATAAAAGTGTATGAAAAAGAAAATGTATGTTACCCATCCCCCCTCCCCTTGACCCCTCCCCCCTAACATCCCTATAGAAAAAAAAGAAGAAAGAAAGAAAGAAAAAAAAAGGAATGCCTGGATATTGGAGGATCCCCACATGGTCCATGGAGTTCGTAATAACTTTAGTATATATATTTATTTCTTTCCCCAAGTAACCAATTATTTCATCTTCGGAGCACCTATATATTTAATCCTATCTTTTGTAAATAAAGGTGCCAAATTTTCAAAAATGTTTCATATTTATCTCTTAAATTATAAGTAATTTTTTCAAGTGGAATACAGCCATAAATTTCTTTCTTCCAACAATCTATACTTAAATATGTATCCGATTTCCAAGTAACTGCAATAGCCTTTTTGGCTACGGCCAATGCAATTTTTATAAATTCTTTCTGATATTTATTCAATTTGGATATCGGTTTTATCCCTTCAATAAAGGGATTTGAATATTAAAATTGAAGAAAAAATTGGTCAAGACTATGACAAATACAATAAATGACGATTAAGATTAGTGCAATATAATTTTTTACATCAATTATATATTACACCACAAAAAATAAATAAATCCAAATTTATCTGATCAGTGTTTCTGATGTAACCAAGAAATTGGTACTTTTTTACATTCTACTTGGTCTTGTTCTAAAATTCAACCTTTTTGGACAAATTTAAGAGTTTTATTGGAACAAATTACTGGAATACAACTTCCACATAATCCAATATTACTTTTACTAGGTGATATTGAAGAGAATTACTCTTGAAGTGTTTGTATAAGGTTAAACCAATTTTTCACAGCTGGGTGATAATTATATAGTGCATAAGTTTTACTCAATCAGCTGATTTGACATTACAAGGGTGTGTATTAGATGGATTATTAGAGATGAACTAACATCTGCAAGTAATGAAGAGTTCCTGCAGGAAGAACAAAAAAACGGATGCCAGATGTAGACTGGGTCATGATCAGTTTGCATTGTTCATGTGCTGGAAGAGTCGACAGGCCTATATTTCTGAGATATGCTTGTAAATATTGGTTAGATAGACAATAGACAGTAGGTGCAGGAGTAGGCCATTCGGCTCTTTGAGCCAGCACTGCCATTCAATGTGATCATGGCTGATCATCCACAATCAGCACCCCATTCCTGCCTTCTCCCCATATCCCTTGACTCCGCTATCTTTAAGAGCTCTATCTAACTCTTTCTTGAAAGCATCCCGAGAATTGGCCTCCACTGCCTTCTGAGGCAGAACATTTGATAGATCCACAACTCTTTGGGTGAAATTTTTTTTCCTGAACTCCATTCTAAATGGCCTACCCCTTATTCTTAAACTGTGGCCTCTGGTTCTGGACTCCCCCAACATCGGGAACATGTTTCCTGCCTCTAGCGCGTCCAATCCCTTAATAATATTATATGTTTCAATCAGATCCCCTCTCATCCTTCTAAATTCCAGTGTATACAAGCCCAGTCGCTCCAATCTTTCAACATATGACAGTCCCGCCCTCCTGGGAATTAACCTTGTGAACCTACGCTGCGCATACTCAATAGCAAGAATGTCCTTCCTCAAATTTACTGAGATCTTTAACCTCTTGCTTCAGCAGTCTGAGGAACCCACCTGCTTCAAGCAGGTTTCAATTTTTCTCAGTGCCTGAGGATAAGGATAACGAGGCAACTGCCTCAATGACTAAACTGGACAACAAATATATTGCTTCCTAAATACTTTTGGAGACATCTTATGGATTTTTGGCTGTTGATCTTGAAAGTCACCATGAAATTTCCCTATTGTGCCCATTTTAAAAAAAATCACCTGTATTTGTTATTTCAATTCACAATTCATCGGAAAAACTGATGCCAAGATTAAGGAAGGAACCTTTGTTGGTCCACAAATCAAGCAGATCATCAATGACAGGCAATTCGAAGAACTTCTAGTGGGACCGGAGAAAATCACATGGAAGGCTCTTAAGGATGTTGAAAATTACCTCCTGAAACTGAATCCTCAATTTCTTCACTTGCAGCCACCAATCAGTTTGGATTGACAACAACATCTCCTCCACAGTCTCCATCAGTACAGGTACACCTCAATGCTGTGCTCTACTTGTCTAACACTTATGACTGTGTGTGGCTAAGCACAATTCCAATGCTAAATTTAACTTTTCTATCGGCCCCACTGTTAAAGGCCAAACCAAAGCTGATGATGAATCAGCATTTAGGAAGGAGATTGAAAATCTGGTAGAGCGGTGCCACAACAACAACCTCTTACTCAATATCAGCAAAAGCAAGGAGCTGCTTATTGACTTCAGGAGGAGGAAACCAGAGATCCATGAGCCAGTCTTCATTGGAAGATCAGAGGTAGAGAGGGTTGGCAACTTTAAATTCTTTGGTGTTATAATTTCAAAGGACCTGTCTTAGGCCCTGTGCAATTGTGAAGAAAGCATGGCAGTGCCCCCACTTCCTTTGGAGTTTGTGAAGATTTGGCCTGACATCTAAATCTTTGACAAAATTCAATAGATGTGTGGTAGAGAGTATATTGACTGGCTGCATCACACTCTGGTATGCCCTTCACCAGAAAATCCTACAAAATGTCACAAACATGAGAAAGTCTGCAGATGCTGGAAATCCAAAGCAACACACACACACACAAAATGCTGGAGGAACTCAGCAGGTCAGGCAACATCTATGGAAAAGAGTAGGTAGTTAATGTTTCAGGTTGAGATCATTCTTCAGGACTACTTCCCTACAAAATGTAGTGGCTATGTCCTAGTCCATCTTGGGTAAAGTCCTCTCCACCATTGAGGACGTCTACACAGAGCATTGATGCAGGAAAGCAGTATCCATCATACGGGACTCCCGCCATCCATATCATGTTCTGCTTTCACTACTGCCATCAGGAGCCTCCAGACTCACATTGCCAGGTTCAATAACAGTTACTACCCCTCAACCATCAATCTCTTGAACCAGTGGGGATAACTTCACTCACCCCATCATTGAACTGTTCCCGCAACCTACGGATTCACTTACAAAGACTCTTCATCTCATGTTCTCAAAATTTACTGCTCATTTATCAGAATCAGAATCAGACTTTAATCGCCAAGTACCTATGCACATACAAGGAATTTACTTCCGGCAGATGTTGTCTCTCTGCTCATAACAATAATAATGATAAATATAAATGAAAATATAGGTTATACATACAGGTAGTGCAATCCAAGTAATAGTTAGCCGACAGTTAACCAGCAGTTAACTGTTCAGCTTAGTGACCGCAGTAGGGAAAAAACTTCTCCAGTGCCTATTAGTCTTAGTCTGGAGGGATCTGAAGCGCCTACTTATTATTCTTTCTTTCTTTTTTGTATTTGCATGGTTTGTTGTCTTTTCCATACTGGATAGGCAGGAGTTCCAGAAGGTACCCACCACCCATGGAAGCAGTACATTAAACAAGGGAAAATAAAAAGAAGTCAGAAATTCTAGTGCAGTCTGAGAGTGTGCTGTAAATATGAGGGTGCAGTGGAACAGAACTGCTAGGTTGTTGTTTAAATGGTATGGGAGATTTTAGATAACAGTACTGTGGGGTGGGAGTTAGCAGTAAAAGGACAGGATCAAGGTGTTAGGCATGGTTTCTTGAAATGTCAGTGAGCATAATAGTGGATCGTGCCAAATATTTAAGCAAGTCATTTAATTTTTGGCCTCTCATGTAAGCTTTGTAGGATTCAGATCAGAGTACTGGGATGTGATTTGAGCCCCCCTCAGAAAAGTAGCATTGGATGAGAATGGCACCATTGCATATGCCCCCTGTATGGAAATAGATTGGGGTCACAAGGGTGACTCATGACAATGAGGGCCCTGTCAAATTTCCCGACCTGATATTATTCAACCCGCAAGTGTATACAAATGCGGTGTGCTCCAGCTCAGATTTCATTTGTTTTGTGTTGACACAGTGCAATTTTAAGGCAAGTGTGTTTTGGTTGAAGGTACATATTCAGTTCATGAAAAGTGAGTTTGATTAACTTTATATTATTGGGACAATTGCGAGTAAAATGTGGTTAATACAATTTTTAAAAAGCTGGTTCATTTGGAAAAATTTCAATAATTACAGCTTTATAATTTAAGAAAGTCTTTTCACAGAAAGGTGCAAACAATCTGCAACCTAGGAATTGATTACCCATAAGAAGTTTATTGTCACATTATAGTACAGGAATAGAAGCAGATGCAGAAGCAGTTATGTTAAAGGTGTAAAATGCTGTATATGTTTTGTTTTACATTACAGTATACTGTGTATCAGTTGCTGTTTGCACAAAGAACTCTTTCTCTTCACCACCCCAATTAACATTGCTTTGAACTTTTATAGTGTTAAGTTGAACAAATGTTCTGTAAAATCTCAATCATTCATACAGATTGTAATGCACTAGGTCTGCAAAGGTTTCGATGAGAATAAAACAAATGGCATATCAGACTTCCTAAATCATTCAAAAAGAAATGGTTAACCTAATCTTCGCACTGATTCTACTTTCCTGCCTGACCTCCATAAATATTTGATTCATCTCTTGAATACTGTATAATCTTTACCAGCCTTCAGTACATTCAGTGACCAGGTCATGCCAAGCACTCAGTAGTTAAGGAATGCAATAGCTACACCAGAATTGTACAAGAATCTGCCTATGTTCTGTAGACAGACACGGCATGTTGGCCAGCAACACGTGGTACCACCTCTCACTCACAGCTGTGCGACAGATGGGCTCAAGGATTGTTATAGCTAATCCCTATGACTCAAAATGAGAGTGAGAGTTCATCATCCAATTTGCAATACATTCAGATGGTGCATTAAATTCAAGTTTTTTTTTCTCTGCAGACCAAGACAAAGTACAACTGAAGATGTCACTTTTGTAGACAACGTCCTGGTCCTGAAAGAATAATGGGGGAAGGAGGGGCTAATGCATAGGTAAGTCTTTAATTCTGTTGAAAGTAGTACACCTGATTATTATTCCAATTATGTAGATGGCAAGACAGGAAGATATATATTGATTTCTGTGGACCTTCCTTTGATAAAGGTGTCTTTCTAATGCAGTAATCACATTTGAAGTGGTTCCACATAACCGGATATCTTAGTGGGAAAATGACCATTTATTGTCTTTTTTAAAATCAGGATTGTGCCGAGCCTGTAAATTCTAGACTGCACTCTTCGGTGAATTTTCATTACTTAGAAATATAACCTGCTCAGAAAGTAGCCCTTGACGTTTGGCTGTTGTGTTGCATATGTGAATGCTAATTAAGTAATGGTGGCAGGCAGCGTACCCCACCGCACCTCATTCAGTGGCAGATGTTCTGCGGGCAATGAGGTTTTACTTTTGAAATTGAAACAGACTTTTAAAAAAATATTTTTCTTTTCAAATCGGAGGCTTGGTTGACAGGTATGAGTAATAACCAAATTTGCCAAAATACCGATGACTAAAATTTGAATTCAGTCTCTAAATGGATAGTTCCAGTAAAATTACTGTAACCTTTACTGAAAGTCACTGGCCTCCATTCAATAGTTATTTGTTTTTCTGTGTGTAATATAGGTATTTTCAATCAAAGCGCATGAGAATAGTTATATCACTGAAAGGTATGAGAGGCAAAGGAGAATAGTGTTTAAGAGATTTATTATTTACTTGTTTATTAAGATGCGCTTTAGAATAGGCTCTACCAGCCCTTTGAGCCATGTCACCCAGCAATCCCCCAATTTAATCTGAACCTAGGCTTGGGACAATTAATAATGACCAACCAACCTACCAACCTATCTACCAATCTTTGGACTGTGGAAGGAAACCGAAGCACCCCGACAGTCACGGGGAGAACGTACAAACTCTTTACAGAGTAAGCGGCAGGAATTGAACCCGGGTCTCCTGTACTATAAAGCGTTGTGCTAATCACTATGCTACCGTGCCACTGTGAAGCAGGTTTCTTTTGTACAGAGTGGGAGGTGTCTGGACTGCACCGCCGGGGATGGTGGTGGAAGCAGGTATGATAGCAACATTTACGAGGCACTTAGACAGACACGTGAACATTTTATTCCCAAACTGCATGGAACAGGCCCTTCCGAACTCCAGAACGCTCCAAGCTATAATAGTGTTGTGTCGACCCGTGCGCTACTGTGGCATGCAGGGGATCAGGGAATATTGGCCATGTGCACACAGATGGGACTGGTTTAAATTGCCATCATGGTCATCACAGACTTCATGAGTCCTGTCCTATATATTCTAAGGATCTTTGGATTTATTCTGTATACATTATATAGCACCTCACATTCTTAGATATATTTTATATTGTAGTAGCTACTTTTTAAGTAAAGGATTGGACAAGCAACTTGTATTTCTGTAGTGCCAATATCCCAAAGAATCTGCCAGTGAAGTGAAATCATTGTTATACCATACAAACTGCAGCAGCCAATTTGCAAACAATGTGAGTCTACAAATTGCAATGGCAATTGACCAGATAGTGGGCAGGATTCCCACTGTCCTGTTATATTTAGTGAAGCAGTACTGTGGATTCTTTGATGTGCATCTGCATTTTAACTCTCCTTCCCACTTCCACACCAGTTTGTCTGCTCCACTGCTATATAGAGGCCAAACATAAATTGGAAGAACTACACCTCATATTTCCTTTGGGTAGCTTACAACCCAATGGTATGGATATTGAATTTTCCAATTTCATATAACCCACAGTCCTGGTGTTTTTCTCCCACGTGCACTCACCTGTGCACCTAGCTTTTTTCTCTTTATTCACTTTGCCCATCATCTCTTCCCATCTGGTTCCACTTATCATTTACCAGCCTCTGTTGCAGCCCTCCCTTATACTGCTAAATGGCTACCTTTTCTCCTCTTCTCAGTCCTGATTCAATGTCTTGACTTGAAATAACAACAAACACCTTTTGCTTCCGTGAATGTTACCTGACCCACTGAGTTCTTCCAGTGTTCTGTTTTAGCTTAGTTTCAGATTCCATTGTCTGCAGTCTCTATTGTCTTTGAGCAAGACTTGTGTTTAATAAAAACATCAGTTTCATGGATAGACAACAAATTCTAGCTTTACTTATGGCACCCAGGTCTCAAAAATGTTTTCAGACACATTGTCTCCTTACTCTGTTGCACTACATTAGTTCTAGACCAATCAGTATGGATTTTTTGGTTCTTCCCTGGAATGGAATTTCACCCCAATGTGATGGCAGTGAGTAACTAGGAAAGGAGTTTGTTAAGAAAAAAATACAATCTTCCCAATATTTAGTCTGAAAAGTGTCCTAATAATTTAGGTATAGTTAAAGAGAAGGTGAAGAAAGGGCATTGTCTTTATGGATATGATGTTTTTGAGTATGTAGGTGAGAAATAGAAGGGAGGGGTTTAAAGATGGATGATGAAATTGATGTAGTGGGTTCAACAATGGATGAGAATGGGACTGTACATGAGAGGTCACAATCAGACAATGAAACATGATTATCTGCTCATTCATGTTAACAGCTCATTGAGAAGATCAGATAAATAACCTTTTATATCAGTCAGACAGTATATACCTTAAAACTTGACAGCAATTAGTAAAAAAGGATGATGTAACCTGTAATAGAAAGTGTCTTCCTGAAGGTCTGGCATGTTGATCAAATTGAAAGGGCAAATTCTAGAGTGAGACAGCTAACAGTGTTACTAAATTATGATCAAAAGGATTGAGGGTTGCAGAATTTACTAAAATCAGAGAAGTGGCATTTTTGTGCATGCAGACTGAGATACATGCACGTTCGAGAGGTTTGCAAGTGTCAAGAGTACTGTAAGATTGAAGATTTTGAAGTTCAAGATAAATGATAGCTGCACTCAGTAAAATGTTAGCAATGTAGCCACTGATATAGGAGTAAGAGCTTTTCCAGTGATAAAACCCACGTTTGTGATTGGGCAATGGAAGTACCTCCATCCTACCTTGATTACTGAAGGTAAATGAGTCATACTACTTCTTTACCACCCCATCAACCTGCGCAGCCTGTCTACCTTTGTCTATGTGTTCCAAAGCAGAGTAGAGAACCATTGAGGTTGTATCTGCTATAGGCCTATTGTGACAGTAGGCAAATCGCTATGGGTCCACGTCCTTGCTTAGGCAGGAATTGACTCTGGTCATAACTGACCTCTAGAAGCACTTTATGGTAAATGTTTATGTACCTGATTGATTGTCATTGAAGCACCTCACCCTGCTCTTCAAGTCATAGAGTCTGGGAGCACTACTGCACCAAATCAGGCCCTTCAGCCCATCTATTCCTTGTCAAATTGTCATACTGCCTTGTCCCATCAAGCAGCACATGGACCATATCCCTCCCATCTATATACTTATCCAAGCTTCTGTTAAATGTTACACTCAAACCCACTGGCAGCTCATTCTATACTCTCACCACCCTGAGTGAAATTCACTTTAAATATTTCACCTTTCACTCTTAACCTCTAGTTCTTGTTTCACCCAACCTCCATGGAAAAGCCCCTCATAATTTTGTATATCTCTATCAAATCTCCCCTTATTCTCCTATACTCTGGGAAGGGGAGGGGTTGTTAATCTAATCAACCTTTCCTGAAAACTCAGGTCTTCGTGTCCTGGCACTGTCCTTGTAAATTTTCTTTGTACTCTTTCAAGCTTATTGATAGCTTTCCTCCAGGTAGGTGACAGAACTGCACACAATTTGGTTTCACCAAAGTCTTTTACAACTTCAACATAACATCCCAGCTCCTGTAGTCAATACCCTAATTTATGAAAATCGATGTGCCAAAAGCTCTTTTTATGACCCATCATTCTAACAGTAATCAATTGGCTTACTGAAGAAGAAATATCAAAAGAAGGCAAACCCATCTCTAAAAAAACTTCTCTTGGGAATGGAGAGCAAGCTATTGTGAATGTACACAAGAACCAAAGTTACGTAAAACTCAGCAGACATGTTAGAGTATGCTGATAATGCTTTGTGCATCCTTGGAAGTTGAGCTTTCAACTTTACATAGAAGCAGATAGGTCTTTTTCTAATTTGCCTCTTTTCCAGGATTCTAGCCTTGGATTCTCTCTAAGCATCTCCACATGACACCCTTACAAAATTACTGTGTCTAGGTCAGTCTTTGCTTTCAGTCTATCTGAAAACTGGCTGTTTTCTAGTTTGGTATTTCCATTTCGACTGTGCTAAGCCCCTCTTCATAGCTCATTTGTTTTATGTGATCCCCATTGACCTGATGTTCACCCACTGCAATACTCTCACATTTACCCTGTTCCTTCACCTGTATGTAATAACATATTTGGCCCTTTGTTAGTAGTGAAGTGTTTTGTTTTGCTTGTGTGCAGCTTGCCTTGGGATTTGCTTCTCTCCTGTTGAGGGTTATGTATTGATCTCCATTTTGAAATGCATGTCAAACTGCATGTGAGTCAACACATTTTGTGCGACAATCCCTATCATTAGATTCATTTGCATACAATACCGATAGCTTTTTGCACAATTGAGTTGATCTTGAATACTTGATGCACATAAAGGGCTTCCTTTATTGGATCTACAATAGCACAACTACCAGAGGGACTGAAATAATCCCCAGATTATGGAATGTGGAGGCTTTAATGTGGGTGGTTCATGGTTAGAATAGGGGCTTCAGTGGTAGGTGATCCTCTATTTCAATGTTTCCAGTATCTTAAATTTCTGTTGAAGAACTAAACTAGAAAAGACTTTACATTGTAAATTTAGATTGTTTTTGAGGCACCATGTGATTTTGTTTTGCGGTTTTTTTTGTGAGAGTTCTTGCAGGTCCTAAATGACATATGTAGCATCCAAGCACAAGTATGGCATGAATTGCACAGGAGGCTGTGTTAATAAGATTGTTAGGTCATCCATGAAGGACTACACAGAGGGGGCAGATAGCGATATTAAACATCATGCATTGGAGATTTGATATTATGCCAGTTGCAGCAAGGCAAGCGTTAAGGTAATATCCAGGCAAGGATAGTTTATGGATAGTGTGCAAGTCAGCCCAGGCAAGAGAAGTACTTGAAGAAAGGTCTTTGAACAGCATAGCTTCCCTTTGCACAGTCGGTGACAGGAGCCATGTGACATGTGAAGAGAAGATGAGGAAGTATGTATTTGAAGGATGCGTGGCACACCAACCAGGGGACAATTACTTTACTCACTTCAAAGTAGCATGGGTTATTAGCTTGTAGTTTCTATTGACTTTCAACACCTGTATTGTGAAAGTTGATCACGCAAAAAAGGAGTTTGAACATGCATAGTTTACCAGATGGTCAATATCTGTAGCTGCTTGTGAATTCTGTATATCAATTGTATTTCTTGGGTCAAACTTAAGAACAATATGGCGACAGAAGCCGTGCTATCCTTTGTATGTATAATTAAATAAAGTACGATTGAGGAACAAGTGTGACTTTTCATAGGTAATTTAATCAGTGACCGACAATACCCACTGCTCTCATTTTGGATGTCTTTGCCTCAGCTAACGCACTTTATTAAACACACATTCAAATAAATCTTCAATAATACTAAGCAGCTTCCACCACCATTTAAGTAACTATACATGCTTTTGTTGCTGTAATTCTGCAGGCTGACACTTTCAAGAATTGGTGTAATTCTATCAGTTTATCATTGTATTGTGTGGTGTCATCTGTCATAGGTGATCATGGTTTCATGACCATGATTGTTCTTGGCAATTTTTTTCTACAGAAGTGGTTTGACTTTGCTTTCTTCTGGACAGTGTCTTTACAAGACAAGTGACCCCAGTCATTATTAATACTCTTCAGAATTTGTCTGTTTGGCATCAGTGGTCGCATAACTAGGACATGCTCCTATGGCTTCACGTGACCTTGAGTGCAGTGAGGGGATGGGGGGTGCTAAACATATTTTACACCTTGCCCAAGGCTAGCACAGCGCCTTCACCTCCTTTGGTAGAGACGTATCTCCACCCTGCCACCAATTTATAGGTAGTGATAAATGTCGAAAGACTTTCTGCAAAACTTTGGCCTTTGCAAAGCATTGGTAATATCTTGAAAGTGTGATTTTATTGCGTTTCTTGTATTTACTGTGATTCCCTGCCAAAAAAATTGAATCTTGGAGTTGTATATGGTGACAGACATGTGCTTTGATAAAAGATTTGAACTTTGAACTTAGACCAAAGACTCTGGTCATTTCAGTGTCTGAGATGTCCACAATATCATGAGGACATCTAAAGTATTCCACATGCTAGACTGCATCTTCAGGGCAGGCCAAAAACTTCATTACCAGTAGTTGGCACGGAAACAATGGCCGTGAAGAAATGAGGGCGGCCTTCTATCCATTAAATCCGCATAATCTGGTGGGGTTTAATCTCCCCTCTGAGATGGGCAAACCAGCTATCCAGTCCAGGCCAAAATAGGGACAGGCAATATCTTGTGGTGCCAGTAAAGCCCTGGTCCCCAAAGAACAAGCTAATGGAAAGAGAGAAACAAAAAAGATTGCTTTGGTCAGCTGGTGTAAGTACTCCAGTAATGGAGATTTAGCCCCTGTTATGATAAATGGTTAGAAGTGCAAAAGCTCAGAAGGCTATAGGGAGAGGACTTAAGGCTGGTTTAAACTTGTGCGCCGCATCTATGCCGTAGGTACTGCATACCCTACACTGTACCTACGCTGTAGGGTGACGTGCACCTCCCCAGAAAAGTAACTCAAGTGTTGCGGTGACACAGACCACAACAACTGTGATTGGTCCGCTTGGTAGCATCGCATTTCCGGTTGCTTCTTCTCCGCCATGTCTGTACACTGATGTGAAATGGATGAACCAAATCATCAAATCTACCTGCCAACATGCGAAAATGTTTGAAAAGCATTTCCTCGTCCATGTCTTTCATGAAGAAACTCAACATAGTAGCATAGAAACCCCACTGCCAACTAACGTTTTGGCGCACACCAACGCATGCTCGTTATGGCGTAGAGTGAGAAGTGAAAATCGGTACGCACAAGTATAAAGCAGCCTTTAGGAGGGAATTTCTCTTTTGAAGACTGCAACATAAATAATGGAGTGAATTGTTGCTTACTGCTTGGTGTAGTGCTACTAATAGAAATTCTGTTGGTAGCCTGGCCAATGCTTGTTCCTCCAACAATTTATTTATTTGTTGTGTACAAAGTAACTGACCATTTCAGATGGATTAAAGACGGCATGTGTCAGTTCCAGAGGCAAGGGTTGGGCCAGTTCTGTTCCCTGCTCCGTGATGTTTACTCCACTCTTCGATGCGCTGAGGCCATGGGCCTGCTCCAGGCTTCATATCTGAGCACTCCCATTTGTTCTAAATGTGACTTGCTTCCTTTTATTGTTTGCACAATGTGCTCCTTTTCTCTCTGTCACATTCACATTGGGTGTTTGTTGGTTTTCTTTTATAGGTTCTTGTTTTGTGACTACATATAAGGAGCTGAATTGCAAGTTTGTATAATGTATACATACTTTGATAATAAATGTGCTTTGAACTATTTTAATGAACTAGTTACAGCAATCTCCTGGACTTGCTACCTGTGCTCTACCTATGTACTAATTGATGGTTAGGTGAACCTTAGCTATTTTGGAAAGACCTCAGTGTAGAATAGAGAACCGGTCCCTAGGCTTCAGCAGAAGAAAGGGTGATGGACCTTAACTTCTGTAAAAGCCCCTGGTGAAATTTAAATATTTGGTTAAATTATCTAAGTGTTTCAATTACCAGTTTTGGTTTTGACAGCAGGATCCCAGACCTCAAATGTTAGCTCGATTTTGATGCAATTTGAGTGTCTCCGGCATTTTCTGCAGCAGCGATCATCTGGGGAGGTCAGCAGGTCGAACAGTAGCTGTGGGAATTTATCCTTTGTTGCTACACATTCCAGCATCTGCACTCTAAATTGGTAAATTGGTTTATTCTTATCATATGTAGATAGATAGATACTTTATTGATCCCAAAAGAAATCACAGTAACATTACAAATGCACAGATATAAGTATTAGAAGAGAAGTAGAAAGAATAAAACAAAATTACAACAAATAGTCTCACAGGAGGATTCATCACTTCCCCGACTATAGGTTGACTCATTATAGAGCCTAATGGCAGAGGGTAAGAATGACCTCATATAGCACTCTTTGGAGCAGCACTGTTGTCTTAGTCTTTTACTAAAAGCACTCCTCTGTTCAACCAAGGTGGCATTCAGAGGGTGAGACACATATGCCAGAATTGTCAGGATTTTCTTTAGGGTCCCCTTTGTTCTACCACAGCCTTCAGTGTGTCTGGTTTAACTCCTATAACAGAACCAGCCTTTCTTATCAGTTTATTGAGCCTGTTGGTATCTCCTATGTTGAAGCCATTGCCCCAGCACACCACCGCATAGAAGATTGTACTGGCAACAACAGACTGGTAGAGCATGTGAAGGAGAGGCCTGCTTACTCAAAACGACCTCAGTCTCCTCAGAAAGTACAAGCGATTCTGGCCCTTCTTGTACACAGCCTGTGGTGCTTCACTAAAGTTGGTCATCCAGGTGCACTGTACTGAGGCATAGTGGAAAAGCTTGCCATCTATTAGATTATTTCAATATATCAGTGCACTGAGGTGGCACAGGATAAACCAATAATAGAGTGAAGAGTTACGGAGAAAGTGCTGCCGGCTCTGCACTTAATAAGTTTCAAGGTCATAACAAGGTAGATTGTGAGTTCAAGAGCAAGCCTTATCGTATTAGGAGACTATTAAATAGATTAGTACAGCAGGATAGTATTTGTCCTCGAGCCTGGTGGGATGCGCTTTCTTTTCTATTTTTTGCCTGATTGAAGGGGGGTGCGAAAGTGTCCAGCGTTGGTGGTGTATTTGATCATGTTGGTTGCTTTACTGAGGCAGCAAGAAGTGTGGACAGAATCTGGTTTCTATGATGCGCTGTGTGGTATCCACATCTTGTGTTTCCTATTTTATTTCAGATCTCCAGCAATATTAGCTTTTTGATGACTTCATTAGCTAATTTTCAAACTTCTCCAGAGACTTTTAAATGAAAATTATGAAGATTATTATATATAAATTTAGGAACCAAAATTGAACTTCATTAAAACACCTGAGGTGTAACTTTTTAAAATCTCATCTCCCTTCCAAGTTGGGATTCCGCAATGTAATACAGAGATGCTCTGGTGTAACACCAGATGTGGTCTAACATGATTGGAGAGGAGATTTTCCCCTTGTGGTGCTGGGGAGTCCCAGCAAGACTGGCACCATCAGAGAGACACCATGTGTGGTCCAGCTGGAGCATGCGGTGATGAAATGCACAGCATCTGTCACTTAGTGAGACCCGAGGTTAAGGCAGGTCCAGAAGTTCGATATGCATGACTGAATGGATCAACGCAGTTCTTCCCGCGATAGTAGCTAGATGAGAACTAATCCAGTGATATTAAAATGTTGTTAAGACATTCTTTATAGTTCTTTGTAAAACACTGCACCCATTGCCAATTGGCAGGAATATCCTGATCACAGCTGGGGATAATGGATGTGTATTCGATTGTTTTTGGCAGTTCAGGGAGTGCAAAAACAAACATTGTTAATTAAAACCTTTGCATCAAACATTACCATTTCCCTTCCTTTCAGTGCAAGGGCCATTGCTGAGGTGGCCTTATAGGAATGGCTGTGCAGTGTTTACTCTGGCAGTTAGGGAGATTATTACAAAGGAAAAGGGTTTTGAGGTGAAGCATTGGTTCACCAATGACAGTCATACGGCTTGCAGTTGATGAGCAAGAAATGAAATTTAACTCCACACGAGCCAACAAGCATCAACATAGTGAAAAGAAAGATGAAGCAAAAAGCAGTGGGAGGAAGTCAGGAATCAGGCAGCATCTGTAGGGAGGGAGGTTGGGGAATGGACTGTTGACGTTTTGGGTTCTGACCAAATGCTAGAGTCATAGAGTAATGCAGCTCAAAAACAGACCTGGAAAGTAGAAGACTGGCGAGTAGCTAATGTTATTTAAATGTCTAAGAGGAGTAGCAAGGGAAGATCAGGGAGCAACAGGTTGGTGAGCCTGATTTCAGTTGTAGGGAAGTTACTGAAAGGAATTCTGAGGTACAACACTTACCATCGTTTGAATGATCAATGCTTGAAAAGGAATAGTCAGCATGACTTTTGAGTGTGAAGTCATATCTGATAAACCTTTTGGAGTTCCTTGAAGAAGTAACTTAGGGGATGAATGAAGGAAGGGCAGGGGGTGCTGTCTGTATGAATTTTAGTAGGGACATTGACAAGGTCCTGAATGGCAGGCTGATCTTGAAGGTTAGGTCACAAGGGATTCAGTAGGAGCTAGTCAGGTGGATTCAAAATTGGCTCAATGATAGGAAGCAGAGGTTGAAGCAAGTTCGTTTTTCTGACTACTGGCCTGTGACTTGAGCGGTACTCTGGGGTCAGTGATGAAAAGTCTGATGTTCATTATTTACGTAGAGTCTGGGACCAAAGGGCACAGCCTCAGCATACCAGGATAGTCCTTTAGAAAAGAGATGAAGCTTTTTCTCCAGGGTTAGAGAGTCCAAAGCAAGATTGCACAGATAGAGGTTATAAAGGGAGAGATTTAACAGAGACTTAGAGGTAACTTCTTAACACAGAGGATATTGAGTACCTGGAATAAGCTGCCAGAAGAAGTGTTTGAGGCAATCTAGTTGCAACATCTAAGAGATATTTGGACAAGTACATTCATGGGAGCAGCATGGAGGATTATGAGAATCATGGGCAACTGGGACTAGTGGGGAGGACGTTGTGGTGGCATGGACCATTTGGGCTGAAGGGCCTGTTTCTGTGCTGTGTTATTCTATTGCTCTCCGATGTTTGGTCTGAATCCAAAACGTTGACTGTCCATTCCCCTCCGCAGATGCTTGCTGACCTGCTGAGTTCCTCCAGCTATCCAAAAGAAATAAAGAACGTTGTTTGGCTCATTCATGGCTTCATTCATATATACTTGATTTCCACTGAAACTCACAGGAATATGAATCAGTGACCAATTTTCAATTTATCCCTCAGTCACTGTCAGAAATTTAGCACAGACCAGGAATTAAACAATGTGGAAGTCTTGGAGAAAATGCAGAAGAGGTTCACCAGAATATGGTTTGGATTGAAATGTTTTAACTATCAGGAAAGATTGGACAAACTGGGATTGTTTTCTCTGGAGCATCAAAAGCTGAAGGGTGACCTGATAATATGAAAGCTGTAGAAAGGATAGATTCTCAGTCTTCTTCACCACCATGGAAAATATCAAATATTGGAAGGCATATGTTTAAGGCGAGAAGGGGAAAACTTCTCACCTTGAACCTTTGCCGACTGGAAGAAGATCTGCACAAAGTGTTTTTTTTACAGTGATAGATGCCTGGTACATGCTGCCAGGAGAAAGGAAGAAACAGATACGTTAGGAAAAGGCATTTAGAAGACACCTAATAGCCAGGAGGGATACGGCCCATGAGGGAGGGATTTTGGTTGGTGTAGACATGGTGAGCCAAATCACAAACAAAAGAAAATCTGCAGATGCTGGAAATCCAAGAAACACACACAAAATGCTGGAGTAACTCAGCAGGCCAGGCAGCATCCATGGAAAAGAGTAAAGCCAATGTTTTGGGATGAGACCCTTCATCAGGACTGATTTTCTCTTGGTTGTAATTGGACGACTGCACTGCGAAGTCTCTTCCAGGAATGCCTTCCCTGAAAAAGTTTAAACCTTCCCTTTGGCAGAAGTTCAATGAAATCCTCTGTCACTGCTCCTCCTCCGTGATCTCTGCTGCTTACCCTTTTCCATCGATGCTGCCTGTCCTGGCAGAGATCTTCCAGCATTTTGACAGTGAGCCAAATGCTCTGTTTCTGGGCTCTTTTATTCTGTTCTGTTTTGAGTTTTCATGAATTGGTTTCATGATTGACCCCATGTTCCCAGAGTAACGCACACAGAGAAGTCATTGAATGGATTCAGTAAAGAAGAGGGCAACAGAAAGGTGGCTGCTGGTTATGGTGAGGTTGGTAAAAAGTGTCTGAAGAGGGATTTGGTTGGGTAGATTGGCCTTGGAAGTCAAATGAGCGATGCTGTTTTTTTTTCAATGATGATGCCTGTGAAGATCTCTTGTTCTAAGAATAAAACACAGTACTCTTTTAACAGACAGAAATATAATGACTCTTGTTTTGAGAAGATTTAGTTTGTTGGGAATATTCAGGAAAATGTTCAAGGTGAGCTTGATGTTACTGAAGGTGCTCACTTATATCACTGGGCCCAAGCCATAACAAGTGGGTGAGGTTGTACATTTGTTAGCCACTTGCCAGTTGTTTCCCACTGTAGAATGCTAGTGTGGGTGATGAGCCCTGTGACAGTTTATGGCTCAGGATCTACTAAACAGAGTTCAGTGGGTTCTGTTGGTGGGCCACTGTGGGAACATGGTATCAAGCATGAAACTATACCTTGAAAACCCAAAAACTAGGCTATGACTCCTTGTCTGTGCTACTTTACCTAGAGCAAGCTGCCTTGGACAAATTCTCTTTCAATAATGTTTCTATGTGGCTGTGTTTGCAGATGCGTTACACCTTGTTGGGGTTCTAAGTGAGAATTATTGCAAGGCAATGAAAGTCACAAGTGGAACTTTCTGCAGTGCACAGAGAACTTATAATAGTTGCTGGTTAAGTAGATCAGTGCTAGGATAGTCAAGCCATGCTGACAAAATGGTCAGAAATCAGCATAATAACCAATGTGGTAAAAGTGGTGGCTTGGGGTACATTCCTTTCAAAGAACTTGCACATGCTGAAAGTGTGAGAACCATCCCATTTAGATTTTACACTTGACCAAGGATTTCATCATCTGAGACAGTGGTGAATGCTTTCAACTCCAGAAAAAGACTTGCCTTCTTGTCACTATACTTTGTTTTGAGAGTGTCCCCAAACTCTGTTGAAATGTGCTCTTTATTCTTCAGCAATTTGTGCAGAGATGTTTTTATTAAATACAGTGTGTATTGATATTAAATACATATACAGAACATATTTTAAACTGAAGCTGTTTTTTAAAGGAACCCTGCAGAAATAATTGCAAAATTCTGTATTTCTCTGGGAAATGATTGCTAAAAAATATGAACTATTTTTGCAGAATATCATGGTTAGTTCTTAGTCTGTGATACATTAATGTCACAATCAAAAGCAAAAGGATGTTATATTTTTTTGCTTTTATAAGCTGTCTTTGTACTTCTGTATAAGGACAATGTAGTTCATTATTGCTTTCTTTGGGTATTCCCCCCAACAGGTATCACATCTTGGTTGGGTGGCAGTGGGTGGGTCGTTTATATGACTAAAGAGTTCTCTTCCCACTCATAGTATCAGTCAAGATTCCTCTTCCAGGAATTGAAGTACTCCAGATACCATGACCCTGAGAAATTGACCAGTCATATAGAGGAATTTAGAAAATGTAACTAAAGGAAGCTGTGGTTAGTGAGTCAGCATACAATGAACATCAAGACTGCTTCGCCGACTCATCTGGGCATTAGTGGACCTAAGGGGGAGAGGTTGTTCTTATGTGTAGGCACTGTTGTTAGTGTTTGCCTAAAATGAAACCCAATTGTGCAGTTGATGAGAACCACCATGGACTTTGGGTAAGCATTTTGTGAATGACTTAAAATGTTCTGCAGTAGATTGATTGGTTGGAAGTAGTTTGATATGTCTTATGGTCTCATTCTGGAGTTTTTCATTCATGCAGTCATTTTTTTTGGACGTTTTAAAATTGCTTTGTACAGTGATGACTGAGAAAGCTTTTGAACGTCACTTAGTGCAAAGGGCTTACATATACATCTGAAAGTTTTATCCTGAACTGTGTGCTGGTGTGCTGTGCATTGAGACAGTTTATCTTCACTTTTCTTGCTAGTTATGCAATTTGAGCCTGAATTCTTGTTTCAAATATGTTCAGCACATTTAAAAAGCTGATTGTAGTGCTTGCTGATGACAATGTAATTAAGTCTGTTTTATTATAGTTACGTGGTGGTTACTGATGATCTGTCTTTAATGTAATTAAACATTCATTGTGCTTTGAGAGGTATGAAGTCCCTCTTTTTGTTCTCCATGCTGGACTCCAAGTAAGAGTTTGCATAACTCAGTGAGCCTATCCAGTTGTCTTTTAGAAAGCATATGTTTGGTTGCAAGTTCGGGCGTTCTCCCCTCGTCCCTCAATTCTGGAATGGGGTAGTTACTGAGCACCATGCAACATCTCTAACGTTATCTGCTGCGAGGATCAGCTAATTGCACAACAGCAAGTTTGAGATTCAGAGCTCCAGAGTAAAGAAGGGGAAAGGGTTAATTCAGCATATCAAGTCATTGAGCTACATTTTGTTCTCTTCTATGCCATCACTGTTACTGCATTGGAAAACGAATACACCGATACAGAACATAAAATATCTAGCATGTTGTCCATGTCCGAAAATTCTTAGTTGTTCTGATATGTCACCATTGAAATACATTTGTGTTTCTCTGCACTTAGAGAAGTGAGCATACTAATTTGATCATTTTGACATGTGTACTTAATGATGCAGATATTTTTGTTTAATTTCTTTTATGGTGGAAAAATATGCTGGGTGTTCTGCACTGTCTTCTCAGTCTAGTCATTTGTTCTGCGTGGGCCATCTTGTTTCATTTGAGTCACCAGTACCACAAGTGCTTTGTTGTTAAGAAACTAATCAGTGAGTTTGGCACTGTGTTGACAGAACTACTGCTGAGGATGCAGTATTAATCAGACAATGTTGAATCTTACGTGGCAAATAGATTCTGGGTACTGCTGCTTAAACTGTTCCACTGAGGTCAACTTTATAGAGGGGCATATTGGATACTGGTCATGAGCATATCGTAAATGTTGGTCTACTGTACTACTGTACTTTGACGTAAGATGGGTATGTAATAACTCATTAAAAATGAAACATGCTCTTCATATCAGTGTAAAATTAATCTGACTTTTCAAACATGATCATTGCTTTTACAGTTTAAGTAATATTTTATTATGTTGTTTGAAGAATGTTTTGTAAAAAGAAGTGAATTTATTCATTGGTACAATGGTTTTGTCTTCCCAAGCAGCAACAAGATTAGTGTTTGTTGGATTGAAGGTATATTTCATTTTAAGGTAAATGACAACTAGGCTATTGAGAAGAAGCTAGCAGCACATATATATTGAGTGGGAAAATACACTCGGAAGGATTCCCAAGGGGTACTTTAGCCTGTTTCCAGCTGGCTGGTCATATTATGGCAGGTTTGAAATATCACTCCAGGCTCTGCTATTTGATAAAGATATAGAGTGTCAGATAGAGCTCAGAGATAGGTCCTTTGCCCACTGAGTCCCTCCTACTGATCATCAATTACCAATTGAAAGTAATCCTGTATTAATCCCATTTTTAAAGAAGTAACTCCCCTCATTCTCATCAGCTTTCATCAGATTCTACCACTCTCCTAGGCACACAGACCAATTTAAGGTGGCTGGTTAATCTACAAACCCACACATGTTTAGGATGTGGAGGAACCCAGAATACCCAGAGGTATTCTCCATGCAGTTCCAGGGAGAATGTACAAGCTCCAACATACAGTTTGCACATTGACAGCACCAGTCTATTATGGCAGGGTATGCACTTCTGTACTAATATGCAAACAGTGTGGTGTCTACTTGTGGCAGAAAGCTACTCCAAACATTTGAACCCTATACCTTGTTGATTTGACTCATTTTTGAACAGCGAATAGCAGTAGACTTGTTGGGTTCTGACATGTCTAATATTTATCTAGGAAAATTCAATGTCACAGAAACATTATCTTTACAATTCGTTTGTCTTGTTTCAGAAGAAGAGGGATGGGGAATTTGAGTAGTCACTAATCCATATTTATTGTCCTCTCCATGCATTGTGTGGCAAACTTGCCATTTCTTTAGCCTTTGTATTTTTTTTTTACAAGGCTGAGTTGCTAGCTCGACCCAGCATGGATGGAAAGTGTGCAAGGGGCCACCTGGATTTGAAATCGGGACCACTCATCTCGAAGTCCAGTGCGGGCGCTACTACACCACCTTACTAACCCATATGCACCTGGTCTAACTTCTTCACCCCACTTCTCTCTTTAGCCCCATGAACAGATAATATCTTCTGAAGGTCCCAATGTTAATCTGGACCAGACACTTATGACCTACCCCTATTACATCTCCATCGCAAATTGTCCCAGTTTCCCTTCTAACCTGTAGTCTTTCCACCACTCTGATCTTCCCTCCCACCTTCAATAAGAATAAGGCCTAGGTATGTCTTCTTTCTACTGGGGTTGGCAACAGAATAACTAATCCTTTTTCATCTCACTCTTTATGTTACTGTAGTTGAAAAGCACACTTGTCCAATATTGGAGATTGTGCTTTGTCGTGGTGTTACATTGTCGAAAGGATAAGATGACAGTGTTGTCTTGTGGACAGAGGTTAATCAGACTGAGTTTCAGAGATCAGGAGGCAATTTCACTAAACTGCGCAGAATTCTTCTAGGGCTAGACAGGCTTGGTGTAGGCTGCCCAGAACAATCTCAAATGGGCTTTTTCATTTAAGGCAGAGATGAAGCATCGAAGAGTACAGCACAGGAAAAGGCTTTTGGCCCACAATGCCTTTGTTGACTGTGATGCCAAGTTAAACTCATCCCTTCTGCCCTTACATTATCTCTATCCCTCCATTCCCTACATATTTCTATGCCAATTTTGAATGCTGTTCCATCTACTTCCACCACCAACGCTAGCAATGCATTCCAGGCAGCTGCCACTCTGTGATAACTTCAGTGAAATGATCAACTTGTGTCTCTAAAACTGAAAGTTCAAGGACTCCTCAGGCACTTGACCTCGTATGGGGATTGAGCAAGAGCAGGTGCAGAGCTGGATGATGAATCTTGAATTCATTGTGTGGTGCACCAGTGTAGGGACTAGGTGGCCTTCATTTTCTAGTGTTCTTATTTTTATAAACTATACTGGCATTCCATTAAAATACTGGCGGCATAATGGTTATTACTGGTGTCTCACATCTAATGTGTTTGTCACTGGCCATCCAGGGTTGAACTCCTACTCTTCTGTGAGATAGCACCATAGCGTTGTTAGAACTCTTAGTGTTTTAGAGAAAATGTTCATTAACTTCCCCTCAATTAACATCCCAGGGGTTGCTTCCAGATAGCTGATTGTGCATGTTGTAATAACTGCATTTCAAAAAGTGATGGTATACAAAGATACGATGGGGATAGATCAAGTAGGAATCTTTATTACCAAGGTGGGAATGTCTGAAAGAAATGGACATAGTTATTAGGAGATTTAGAAGGGATCTGAAACTGATTTTTTTTTAACACCATAGAGTGGTTGGAACTTGGAATATACTGCCTGAGGAGGTGATGGAGACAGAGACTCTCAGAACGGTGGAGAAGTGTTTAGATATGAGCTTGAAATGCCAAGTAATAGAAAATGACAGGTCAAATGTGAGTAAATGGATCTGGTATAGAAACAGTAAGTACAGTAGTCACCATGCATATAATGGGCCAAAGACCATAAGAAAGAGGAGTAGAATTAGGCCATTCTGTCCATCAAATCTACTCCACCATTCAATCATGGTTCATATTTTTCAAACCCATTCTCTTGATTTCTCCTCATAACCCTTAACTCCGTGCCAGCAAGGACCTATCAATCTCTGCCTTAAATACACCCAATGACTTGGCTTCTGTAGCAATGAATTCCACCGATTCACCACCCTCTGGCTGAAGAAGTTCCTCCTCATCTCAGTTTTAAATGGGCATCCTATTATTTTGAGCTCTGCACTCTGATCTTAAACTCTGCTGGTAATGGAAACATTCTCTCTACATCTGTTCTAACCATGCCTTTCAGGGGGTCTGTTTCTGTTCCATATAACTAACTCAGTAATATAATTCCAACTTATGGTGTTACGTGATTTGCACAGTTGGAGTTGGCAGGTTCCCATACATCTGCTGCAAAAGTTCTTCTATACGCTGTAGGTTGTGAGGTTGTGGAGATGGGGATGCTGCTAAAGAAGCCTTGGCTAAGTGCTGCCTGCTTACTCTTGGCTCCCATGAGCAATTGGTTTAGCACTGAAACTGAGCTCAGTGCTTTGCTGTGCTGTTGGCAAGGAGAATGCCTCTCAACTCAAACCTGAGGCAACTGTTGCTCTTTTTGTATGTATTGGAGCAGTCAGGCTTCATTTTGTGACACAGTTCTTCAGGCTACTTGAGGAAGCAGGTGTGCTGGAGTTTACACTGCTTCATTTCACAAGAGTTATTTTGGCATTTTATTATCATTTGAAAACCAGACTGCATTGGAAGCATGACAGATCCTAACCACAAGCAGCGAGATAAGTGCATTAACTGCTGTCCCCTTAACACCTGCATGTGTTTCTTTTGGAACTCAGTGGAATTATATTGCCTGAACAAGCCAAGTCCAGCAATGGGCATTGATAAAACCAGTTTGATTCACTGACATAGAAAATTGAATAGTGGCCATGTTCTGTAATGTTTAATAGGTTTTATCTCTGTTTCTATCGGTTTTTGATCTGTGCAAGAGCTTGAGATTAGTATTCACAAACTAATGTGTGTAGTGCTTTAAATCAAGAAATCTAGAAGTTTACAAATCACAGGTCTACAGACATCTGAAGTAGCAGCATGCAGATGCATTTGCTAAAATCAGTCAAATGAGTACAGTGAGAACAAGGATCCTTACTGCTGAGGTTACCCTCTGGGCCAGTTCTCTTGCTCCAAAATACATTGCGAAGACTATTGAGAACACTTAGTGCAAATTATTCTGTGCCACAACCCTTGGCCGGAATTTTTTCTCTCGTAGCAGCTGTATTTGTTTTAGAGAAAGGAATACAAGAATTCTTTCTCCTGACCAGTATGTCGTAAGCAACACAAACTGAGAATCCAAGAGATAATCCAGATGATCATTTCAGTGCAGCACTGAAGGAGTCTACTGCTGTCTTAGTTCAGATAAAGCATTAAGGCTTCTTCCCCATTTCACATCACATAGAACATTTATCCCTTAACCAATAGATCTGAATAAGATGATATGGTCATTATTACATTGCTCCTTCATTGAAGTAAAGTGGCTATTCATTTCTTACATCGGATGTAACTATATCTCAAATGGACTATACTGGCAAATCCGGGGGTTATGAAAAATTCTGATTAAGTGGAGATCTGTGCCTTCAGACCATTATCAACTAAATGCATGACATGGACCTCAAAGGTATCACTTCTTTCAACTATTACCTCCCAGTTTCTTACTTCATCCTTCCCCACCCCTTCCCCCTCACCTGGTCTCTCCTATCACCTGCCAGCTTGTACTACTTCCCATCCCCCAGACTCCTTATTCTGGCTTCTTTTCCTTTCCTTTCCAGTCCTGATGAAGAATCTCAGTCTGAAACATGAACACTTTATTCCCCTTCATAGATGTTGCCTGACCTGACTGGCAATGGACATTCATAAAACGTGTTAGATTCACTGACACAGAAAGAGGTCTTCCAGAAGCTTATGTATGTTGCTTAAGATTTCCAGCATCTGCAGCATCTCTTGTGTTTATCACTATTGATAGGCTGTTCCTATTTCTGGAAACAAGGTACTAGATTGCATCGGAATCAGAATTACTCTATTGGCAGAATATGAAACATGCCGGAATTGATTGTGGTTCTGTGCCAAGCATAAACTAAGACAATGCAATCACAAACAACACAATAAAATCAGCAGTTTACAAGGCAATAGTGTGAACAGCTAAGAGCAATCAACAATTAGTAGAATGGCCACATGTGCAAATGTTGATAATCAAACAAATAAATGTGAAGATGTGTACAAACTCAGTAGTTATCAACAGAACAGGGAGAGCAGGAAGGACCATTTACTGGATGTTTTGCAGGGACAGTGAGGGTATTACACCTGCGTGAGTTTTGTTGAGACCTTGATAGCTCAAGGAAAGAAGCTTTGGAGATGATGTGGAGTCCTGGTGGTGATGGACCTGTAGCATCTCTCTGATAGAAATTTGGTGAATACATGACTGCTAGGATGGGTGGAGTCAGCAGGAATTTTTCCAGCTCTTCTTCACTCTGGCAATGAACACGTCTTTTGATGGTGTTAGCTGACAGCTAATGATCTTCTCTGCAGAGTGGACCACTTGCTGCAACCTGGACTTGGAGAGGGAGGAGGTGGAGGGAAAACAAAAGCCTTTATTCCTTGACAGAGGTCCTGACGAAGGGTCTCGGCCCGAAACGTCGACAGCGCTTCTCCCTATAGATGCTGCCTGGCCTGTTGCGTTCCACCAGCATTTTGTGTGTGTTGCCTTTATTCCTTTTTGCTATGTCTAAACCTGAACTTTTCCCTTTACCTCAATAAATGTACACTAGTTCCCAGAGCATACAGCTCACTTCTAGTTCCCCACTTTTTTCCATTCATTGGATTCTTTTTAATATGTCTCCTTGTATTCCTCTCTACACTACCGCAGCCAATTGACTTACCTGCAAGTATCTGAGATGTGGAAGGAAACTGAAGCATTTGAGAGAAACTTATGTGGTCAAAAAAGGAAAACTCCACAAAGGGAGCACTGGGGGTCAGGACTGAAACTAGTTCACTGAACTCTGCAGCAGCAGTACTACCTGCTGCCCCATCATGCAGATTTATTGCATGATGCAAGTAGGAAATGCAGCATCTTTTTTGCCCTAAAGGAGGTTAATGTGTAGAACTTGGAAACACAGGAAGTGGTTGAACTGAATCTTATCAGTGTACTTAACAGGAAGAAAAAGTTGATGGGCTAAATGGCCTGTTTCCGTGTTGTATGTACTAATTTATTCCATGGGATCATCAGAACCTAAAGCAAGTTAATTAAAATCAACAAATGTGACAAAGGACGATCAAATCGAAATGTTAACTCTGTCTCTTTAATAAGATGCTTCCTAACCTGAGTGTTCTCAACATTTTCTGTTTTAGTTTGATTTCTAGCATCTGCATTCACTAGTTCTTGATCTGCTCCTCCCCCTACTCTTTTATATTGGCTATCTCCCCTCTACACAATATTCAGATGAAGCATCTTCAGCTTGAAATGTTGACTGTCCATTTTCCTCCTTAGATGCTGCTTGGCCCACTGAGAATCTGTTGTGTCTTGTGTGTGTTTAACCTCCTAATTACTAACTGCACCTGCATACCAGCATTTTACCAAAGCTGCACCATATCTCTTTACATCTCAGAACTCTGCAATCTCACATTATTTAGATTTTTTTTTTAATCCTTCCTGGCAAAATGGAGAATTTCACATTTTCTCATATGCTACTTCATTTGTCGGATCTTTGCCCACTCATGTAACCATACCTTTGGTTGCTTCATCCAAGTCATTTATATAAATTGCAAAAGTTGAGCCTCATCACTCAGCCCCGTCTACCTGTAACAGCTTGCTACCTGGACAAAGACTCATTGATATCCGCTCTGTCTGCTGTCAGTCAGCCAACATTTTACCTCCTCCTATCGGATGGTTTACTTGCTGGAACAGCCTTTGATACAATCAGCTTTTAAATTTCTTCTAAAAACCTAGGTACATCAACCCATTTCCCTGTATTCATAGTTTTCATTACTTCTCTATGTACAGTACTGTACAAAAGTAAAAAGATTTTCCCCCCAATTCCTCCCTTCCCTCTTCTTCTGATCCCCACTCTGACCTTTTACCTCTTCTCACCTGCCTATTCCTTACCCCTGGGTCCACTCCTCCTTCCCTTTCTTGAATTGTCCACTCTCCTCTCCTATCAGATTCCTTTTTCCTCCAGCCATTGACCTTTCCCATCCACCCAGCTTCACCTAACAGCTTCAGCTAGCCTCTTACCCCACCAATGTTCAATGCTGGCATCTTCCCTCTTCCTTTGCAGTCCCGAAGAAGGGTCTCAGCCCAAAATGTCGACTGTTTATTCATTTTCATAGATACTGCTGGGTTCCTCCAGCATTTTGTGTGTGTGTGTGTGTGTGTGTGTGTGTGTGTGTGTGTGTGTGTGTGTGTGTGTGTGTGTGTGTGTGTGTGTGTGTGTGTGTGTGTGTGTGTGTGTGTGTGTGTGTGTGTGTGTGTGTGTGTGTGTGTTGCTTTGTATTTCTCGCATCTGTAGACTTTCTTGTGTTTATGATTTGCTGTCTATTTGTGAAGTGTTTATTGCATTGTAAGTTCTCCCAACAAGCTATTAAAACGGTTATAATCATGGCCAGGTCCCTATCCATGCATGGATGCGCAGAAATGACCTTCTACACAACAGTGTCTGGTTCTGACCACTGACCAGAATGCCGCATTGATTCCGGTTATATTTCAAAGAACTCTCACTTTGGCCAGGGTGCAACTTCAGTAATGACTTGAGTTTCTCAGTTCCACTTTGCAATAGCTACACATTTGTAGACCAAAAAATGTGGATTGGCAAGATATTAAGATGCCTAAAGGCATCTTATTACAGTTTGGGATCATTGGGGGAATAATATAACAGGTTGCATTATATGTAGGAGTTCAACTTAAGGTTTTGGACTGAGCAGAAAGACTGACTGATGGATGAGATGCCCCTTTCTGCCCATCACTCTGTAGGACAGCAGAAAAACTGAGGTCAGTCAATCAACAAAAAGGTGCAACTCCTTCCTTTAGCATTCTTAGTGAAATTTAATGTATAAAGATAATCTTTCATGAAAGTGAAATATACAAGACAGCATCCCGTAAATACTCATCTAATGTAATTGTAGTTTGCTATTGTGAATCTGCGGCTGAAAGGGAGAGCTCTGGAATTAGTCATACAATATAGGTAGGCCATACAGCTCATTGCATCTGCGTTTATTACATCTCTGTGTGTCTCTCTGGACCATCTCTCCAATTACTCCCATCCCCTTGCTCTTTCCCCCAACTGAGGCTGAGTGATGAGGCCTCAAGTAGTTATCCAGTTCCCTCTCGTAAGTTTTTATTTAATTAGCTTCAACCACTCTTTTAGAAAGCGCACCATTGCTTGTGATACATGATGGAACAACAGTGGTTAAGCAAGTCATAGCACAACATTTCCTTTTGCAAGTACATAGTAATTTTCCCATGTCTTCCTGTGACACCTACAGAATATTGATTATTGAAGTGAAAATTAAATCTCGTATTCTTTGGAAACAGATGACAGCTTGTGGCCTGCCCTTAGAAAATCAAATCTTTGCAATGTCGTTGTACTTGGCAAGAGCTGACAATGGAGCTGCCTGGACAATCTCTTTTTAAGATTGTTCATCTCTGAATCTGATCATCCCATAAGCAAGCACCGTCCAAGTAATCCTCAGTTTTTATGAGCTTCTGAATACACTTGCACATCCCATAAAATTAAGGATGTCCGCATGGATCCCTTCAAAAGGTGGCAAACAGATTCCCAGACTCACACTGGGTTCCATGATTGGTGCTTGTGCTTTCTGCGTGGAGTTGAAGTGCCAGAATTCCATCTCTAAACAGCAGGGACCAGTACAAAGATGCTTGTCTGCTCTTTTTCTATCAGTCATATATGGAATATTAGTTGAGAACAGTAATTATTATTCTAGATCTGTTGCTTCTTTAGGGACTGTGCCATGTGACTGAGTGCTGTGAGTTCCAACATTGGTCATAGAAAGGTCTTGTGAAACAGTCTGTGTGGAAGCTTTGTAAAATAGGACACAACTTGTCCAAGGAAGGACATTCTTGCTATTGAGGGAGTGCAGCGTAGGTTCACAAGGTTAATTCCCGGAATGGCAGGACTGTCATATGTTGAAAGATTGGAACGACTGGGCTTGTATACACTGGAATTTAGAAGGATGAGAGGGGATCTGATTGAAACATATAAGATTATTAAGGGATTGGACACACTGGAGGCAGGAAGCATGTTCCCGCTGATGGGTGAGTCCAGAACTAGAGGCCACAGTTTAAGAATAAGGGGTAGGCCATTTAGAACAGAGATGTGGAAAAACTTTTTCACCCAGAGAGTGGTGGATATGTGGAATGCTCTGCCCCAGAAGGCAGTGGAGGCCAAGTCTCTGGATGCATTCAAGAGAGAGTTAGATAGAGCTCTTATAGATAGCGGGGTCAAGGGATATGGGGAGAAGACAGGAACGGGGTACTGATTGTGTATGATCAGCCATGATCACAGTGAATGGCGGTGCTGGCTAGAAGGGCCGAATGGCCTACTCCTGCACCTACTGTCTATTGTATTTGAGCTCCATGTCTTTGAAAACACTGGAGGTGAACTTCAAAGGAAATTAAGAATCCACAGAGAGAGTATACTACATGGTGCTGGTGTTTAACTTTTGTTAGTTTGACCAAGTTTTTTGTCATCTACTCAAAGTTCAAAGTACTTTTATTATTAAAGTATATATAAATTATGTAACCTTGCAATTCGTCTGCTTACAAGCAGCCACAAGACAAGAAGCCCAAAAGAACCCAATTTAAAAAAGAAAGACCAACACCCATTGCGCAGAGAGAAAAAAAACACAAATCATGCAAATAATAAAAGCAAGCAACAACATTAAGAATGAAAGGCACGAAGCCTGGAGCAACGGGAGCAGGCCGAGAGCCTTGTCAGTTCATCACACAGCGGGGCAAGTAGCCGCAAAGTTTGCAAGCACGAAGCCCGGAGCAGTCTCATAGTCCCAGTGCAGCGGAGAGATCAAATGTTGTGGAAGAGCGAGCAGAATCCCCCCAATCCTTGCCTCCAGTCCCAACACCCTGCCTGATCAGTCCATCTGGGCTGGTGTTTAAATTGTCCAAACAGTGGATGGTCCCACGCACTAGGACCTGGGCCCTGCTGCAGTGATGCACTCTGGGCCTGGACCCCACTGACACCTTCTGGCTCGTACTAGACCTTTCCAAATCGGCCTTAGATAGATCCAACCTCGCTCCCAGTTTAGACGGATGGGCTCCAAAACTCCTCTGCTCTGACTTTTCTCCAATTCTCTGGCTCCTCTGACTCCGTCTCGAACATGCCTTGACTTTGCTGCAACCACTTCTCCCCAAACATGCCACGCTCCGACTTTGCATCGCGCCCACATGCCCCAACCCTTGAGTCAGCCTCTCCTTCACTTGCCTCTTCTTTGTTTGTGGTGATAATTTACCATAGAAAAAGTGTTATTAATAAAGTATTTAGTTGTATTTTTTGCTTTATGAACCATCAGTAAGCTGTCACCAATCTTTACTAACACCATCTTAAACCAGAAGCCTTGCCATACTTGGCTTCTGGTGAAATTTTTCTTGGTAAGTCTCAATTGCTGCACAGTGGAACAGTGAGACAAACTGTTGCTCACGGTACCAATGCTGACCATAGATACTGTCTGTGTGGAATTTGTATGCTCTCCCTGTGACTCTGGTTTTTTTCCCATGTCCCAAAGTCTTAGAGCTTGGTAAATTGCCTAGTGCAGGGGTTCCCAACCTGGTCTCCACAGACCCCTTAATGGTATTGGTTCATGGCATAAATATGGTTGGGAATCCCTGCCCTAGTGTGTTAGTGAGTGCAGACTTGTGGGCACGTATGACGGTATACACAGATGTGTGATCACACATATAAACATGCACACAGATATAGACACACATTGTGAAAATTTGATCTCAAGCATATTAGATTACTTTGACTCATTCAGCTATGAAATTTCTGGTTTTGACTTCATTTGATTCCCCAAATCATGTAATGCAAAAACATCCCCAAGAAACAACAGAAATTATAAAAGGTGACTGAAACTGCTGTCTAAGAAAGTTCTACCTACTTTGTCCAAATTTGCCTAAAAAGAGAAATGCTGCTATTTGAAAGCTGAAGAACAAATGGTATTTTTCTGGTAATTAAGCTTGAAATGAAGTGGAAAAAGCACTAGATTATTCTGTTTATATCTACGTAGAGGGAAATTCACAAACAAATGATATTCTGAAGGGCAAAATTAGATTTTCTTTTTTTTTATTGTAGCCTTGGTATGTAAGATGCTGCTTGAATAGTGCTTCCACTTGGGAGTTTGCGTAGATTCAGTATGACATCTAAAACTTTGACAAACCTCTATATATGTGTGGTGGAGAGTATATTGACTGGCTGCATCGCATCCTGGTATGGAAGCACCAATGCCTTTGAATGGAAGATCCTACAAAATGTACAGAATACGGCCCATCATGGGTAAAGTCCTCCCCACCATTAAGCACAACTACATGAAATATTGTCACAAGAAAGCAGCATCAAGGATGCTCACCACCCAGGCCACACGCTCTTCTCACTGCTGCCATCACGAAGAAGGTACAGAAGCCTCATGACTCACCACCAGTTGCAGGAACAGTTATTGCCCCTCAACCTGTAAGGCTCTTTAAACAAAGGGGATAACTTCACTCAACTTCACTTGCCCCATCATTAAATGGTCCCACAACCTACGGACTTGTTTTCAAGGACACTTCATCTCACATTCTCGATATTTATTCCTTATTTATTTTTTATTATTACTTATTTATTTTTGTATTTGCACAGTTTGTCTTTTGCACATTGGTTGAACACCTAAGTTGGTGTAGTCTTCCACTGATTATATTATGGTTATTATTCTATTTTGAAAGAAAAAGAATCTAAGGCTTGTATATGGTGACATATATGTACTTTGATAATAAATTTACTTTGAACTTTGAAGTTTTTTAACTTGGGAGCCATCATCACCTGAACCAGAACAAGTGAACAGAGTGTGTGCGTTAACAAAACGTGTAGTTAATTGCTTAGGCATAATGTCCAGATGGAGAGAAGCAAAATACTGTTTCATGGCCGTGCCTTGTTGCTGTCAGTTATAGTCAAGAGAGAGACTCTGCATGAAAGCAGGTCTATTAGCCCACTCAGTCATATGGTCCATCATGCACTGTTTTTTATTTTTTATGAGTTTCTACAAGCATGTCTAATATACTTTTCATAACAAAACAGAAAAAGCACCCAAAATGAAATCATATGAAGTTAGTATCCTTCCCACCCTCCCACTACAAAACTCCAAGCCAACCATTACAATGTAAAGAAAAGTTAATCAGAGCTTTTGTCACCACAAAGCTGTAAATATGAAAGAAGTATAATGCCTACTACCTAAACTATAATGTATTTCACATAAAAAAAAACCGTAAAACTTAACCAGAAAAAGAACCTGTAAGTAAGGGATTGTAGTACAAAAAAAGGGATAAACCTTTAATCTGGAAAGGAATTATGAAAATATTCAAGAAAAGGTCCACACACCTTATGAAACTTTATGTCTGAATTAAGAAGTGAGTAATGAATCTTTTCAATGTCTAAGCAGGACATAATGTCTCTAAGCCAATGAGTGTGAGCGGGTGGGGCACTGCTTTTTTTACATTAATCCTATCCTATCTAGAGCGCTAATGTAGCGTGTCAGTTAGTGCGACACTATTATAGCTCGGAGCATTGGAGTTCAGAGTTCAATTCCAGTGCCGTCTGTAAGAAGCTTGTACGTCCTTCACATGAGCAAGTGGGTTTCCTCTAGGTGCTCTGGTTTCCTCCCACGGTCCAAAGACCTACTGTTTGGTAGGTTAATTGGTCATTGTAAGTTCTCCTGTGTTCAGGCTATGATTAAATAGGTAGGTTGTTGGGCAGTGCGTCTTGTTGGGCTGGAAGGGCCTGTACCTCTAAATAAATAAATACATTATATTTTCCCTTCCATTCCAGATTCCTCTGTTCACCCATACACTAGGGCAAGGGTTCCCAACCTCTTTTATGGCGTGGACCCCCCCACTATTAACCAAGGGATCCATGGACCCCAGGTTGGGAATCCTTGCACTGGGGGCAATCTTACACTAGTAAACTAACCTACCAGCAGGCACCATTCTTTTGGGGGAAGGAGGTGAGGTGGGGATGTGGGAGGAAACCAGAGCACTCAAAGGAAACCCATGAGGTCAGGGGGAGAACATGCAATCTCCTTGGAGACAACATTGAAGCCGAGTCGTTGGAGGCAGTAATTCCATCTGCTGCATAGGGTTATTAAAGCTGGAATGGTTGGGGAGTTCTGTGAAGCAGCACAAGCCAGTGAAGCAGCACAAGGAGCATTTCTCTCTGGTTTTTGCTTTTTGAAAGTGACACTGTTCTCTCATTTTCCTAAAAGCTGATGGGAGGAATAACCGAAAACCCAAATTATGCAGCTGCAGTGATAGCTGGCAGCTAGACTGTCAGCATTCACCATCATTGCAATGTGAAACCAAGCTGCCCATGCATGTGGGAGTCCTCAGTTCATCAGTGATAACTGTTTTTCCATTGAATAGAACATAGAACAGTACAGCATAAGAGTTGGCTCTTTGGCCCACCATGTCTGTGCTAACCATGATGCCAGTCCAGCTAATGCCACCTGCCAGCACATGGTCTGTATCTGTACAATTCCCTGCCTGTTCATAGGTTTATTTAAATGAATCTTTAACGTATCTGCTTCTACCACTTCCCCAGGCAGTGCATAGCAGACACTTTACAACTCTCTGTGTAAAACTTCACCTTACTCATCATCTTTAAACTTTCTCCCTTTCATCTTAAATGCCTTCTAGTATTAGACCATTTCCACTCTGGTAGGAAAATGAATCTGACTATCTACCCTACCTGGGCCTCTCATAATTTTATTATGTACTAGCATCTGATCTTCCCCCCCCCCCCCCCTTTAACCTCCTACGCTCCAGGGTAAATTATCCAAACTTGTCCAACCTCTCCATCAAGCAATCCAGGTGATGTGATGTTGAGCCTCTTCTGTACTCTCTTCAAAGCCTCAATGTGTGTCCTATCGTGTGGAAACCAGAACTGCACATAACACTACAGATGTTGCCGAACCTGTTTCATACACCTGCCGCGTGACTATTATTCTCAGTGCCCTAACCAATGAAGGCAAGCATGTGGTACACCTTCTGCATCACCATATCCACATGTTTTGCCACTTCTCTTAAGCTATGAACTTGCACACTGAGATTCCTCTGCTCCAAACATCCTATTGTTTTTCTCCTGCACAATGCATCACCTCAGACACATGCCAATTATATTTTATCTGCCATTTCTCCACTCAAGATTTCCAGTAGGTCTATATCCTGCTGTATCCTTTGTCAACCTTCCATGCTCCATCAACTTTCATGTCATTTTCAAACTTACCAATCAAACCACCTGCATATTCATCTGAATCATTTTATATCATTTAAACCAGGGGTTCCCAACCTGGGGTCCATGGACCCCTCTGTTAATGGTTGGGGGTTCATGGCATAAAAAGGTTGGGAACCCTTGTTTTAAAGCATCATAGATGGTGTGAGTTTTTAAACAATTAATTGTATTTGTGTGGGGCATTAGGAAGACTGCATCCAGACTATTGCGGATTTGATCACCTGACCTAAAAATAAAGTAAATGCATGTGCCATAGGAGTAGTCAGCAAAGATTTTGCGACAAAAATCCTAGCCTACAGTTCTGAATGAGGACTGAATATTGTCTCTCATCCCAAAAACTTGCTTATTGGTAGTTTAATAATACCTAGCATAGGTTAGTGTTAGGAGCATCAGGGGAGAGTTAATAGGCATAAAGGACTGTAGAACAGAGAATGTACAGCACAGTACAGGCCAAAGAGAGAACAGATCATGGAGAAGTAAGTGGAAGAATAGGATTCTGAGAGCTGGATGAACTCAATGGGCCAATTTACTGCCTCTCATTTGCAAAGAAATTTAGCTTATATTAAATTTCATAATACAATGTGAACCAGAGATGAATATATTTTTTGGAAACTAAAGAGATCGAGGGACATGGAGCTCATGCAGGGAAGGAGCACTAAGGTGATTGTTCTGTCATGGCCTTGTTGAGCACTCCTACTTCTTGTTCTTAAGTTCTTTGTACTTCTACTGTAAACTGTAAAAGCAATGAGCAAGTTGATGGTTATTAGTGTTTGGTATTTTGTGTGAATATGTGTAAAGGTACCTCAGGTGAGGAGGGCTGAGAGGTTGAATGCAGAAGTCTCTACGTGAGTTGTAAGTGTTGTTGTTGAGATACAGCCTAAGAGGTATGCTGGGGCACATTATCAATGATGCAACCTGGGGTCATTTGGTGTTTCATGTCCTTTAACCTCAGACACCCTCACCCAGGCGAACCATCCGGTGTTGAATAGATCAAAAGGGGTGACCTGTGAACCAAACACGAGGAAATCTGCAGATGCTGGAAATTCAAGCAACACACACAAAATGCTTGTGGAACGCAGCAGGCCAGGCAGCATCTATAGGGAGAAGCACTGTTGACGTTTCGGGCAGAGACCCTTCGTCAGGACTAACTGAAAGGAACGATAGTAAGAGATTTGAAAGTAGGAGGGGGAGGGGAAAATGCGAAATGATAGGAGAAGACCGGAGGGGGTGGGATGAAGCTAAGAGCTGGAAAGGTGATTGGCAAAAGGGATACAGAGCTGGAGAAGGGAAAGGATCATGGGACGGGAGGCCTAGGGAGAAAGAAAGAGGGAGGGGAGCACCAGAGGGAGATGGAGAATAGGGAGAGCGATGGGCAGAAAGAGAGGAAAAAAGGAGGGGGGGGGAAAACTAAATATATCAAGGATGGGGTATAACGGAAGTTAGAGAAGTCAATGTTCATACCATCAAGTTGGAGGCTACCCAGCCAGGAGGGAGATTGGTGGGAAGGGATGGGGGGGACGACGAATGGACAAGGGAGTCGCGTAGGGAGTGATCCCTGCAAAAAGCGAGGTGGGGTGGAGGAAAAGATGTGCTTGGTAGTGGGATCCCATTGGAGGTGGCGGAAGTTACGGAGAATTATACGTTGGACCCGGAGGCTGGTGGGGTGGTAGGTGAGGACAAGGGGAACCCTATCCCGAGTGGGGTGGTGGGCGGATGGGGTGAGGGCAGATGTGTGGGAAATGGGAGAGATGTGTTTGAGAGCAGAGTTGATGGCAGAAGAAGGGAAGCCCCTTTGTTTTGTTACGAACCCCATAACTGGGTAACTTCCCAGCAAAGATGGAGACGTCCATTGAAGTCTGATGATACTATTTTTAACAGTATTTATTAGTAAAAATACACAAAATTAATATCAATGCAAATATACAGATTATATACGTCGTCAATACTAAATCTAAAAGTGCGGGTATAATAATAATCAATAAGAAATAAGCTCTATCGTTGTCTAGGGGATAATGTATTGTCCGATGGAAATATAAAGTTCACTCAGTTCATGCAGGCTGCAGCCGTTGGGGACCGCTGTGCTGCAATTTGTTGGAGAGAGAGAGAGATTTGGAAAAAAACTTACCGGCTTTCCTTAATGATTTCGATTCGTCAGGAGTCTCGTGTCGTGGCCGTTCACTTGAGGCCTCTCCTTTAGCTAAACTGTTCTTCCGTGGTGAGCCCACCACCCAGGCAAGGGAGGACGCACACGAGCCCCACTGACTTTTGCTATAAAACGCTGTCACGGGATTTCTAGCGTTTCTCCTGGTGCGTCTAAAGGGGTTGTTCCCCAGACCCTCTTTTATCCTTACTCACGGGGTCTCAGATGTCAATCAGGTTGGGATGATGCAATCCCTCAACCAGACCACTCTGGTTGTCCCCTGAGGGTTTTCAATGAATAGTACAGTACTCAATACACAATTCCGTCTCCAAGAGACAATGGCCATTATCAGTGGTTCCGTTCCGCTGAGGCCAGGACACATTCCAAACCTTGTGGATTCTGCATGTCTCTCTCTCATTTCCTGGGTCCCAGACCCGAATTAATAGCGATCTTGCGATTCTCAAAAAGGAGGGGGTGACTTTGTACCCTTCGGTCCCTCAGAGTTGCTTCACATTCATAACAGTTTAAAAAAGGAAGATATCTCCTTTGTCCTGGAATGAAAAGCCTCATCCTGCGAGCAGATGCGGCAGAGGTGGAGGAATTGTGAGAAGGGGATAGCATTCTTGCAAGAGACAGGGTGGGAAGAGGAATAGTCCAGGTAGCTGTGAGAGTCTGTAGGATTATAGTAGATAGCAGTAGATAAGCTGTCTCCAGAGATGGAGACAGAAAGATCAAGAAAGGGGAGGGAGGTGTCAGAAATGGATCAGGTAAATTTGAGGGCATAGTGAAAGTTGGAGGCAAAGTTAATGAAGTCAACGAGCTCAGCATGCGTGCAGGAGGCAGCGCCAATGCAGTTGTCAATGTAGCGAAGGAAAAGAGGGGGACGGATACCCGTATAGGCTTGGAACATGGACTGTTCCACAAAGCTAACGAAAAGGCAGGCATAACTGGGACCCATGCGGGTGCCCATGGCTGCACCCTTGGTTTGGAGGAAGTGGGAGGAGCCAAAGGAGAAAGTTATTGAGAGAACTAATTCCGCTAGACGGAGGAGAGTGGTGGTAGAGGGAAATTGGTTAGGTCTGGAATCCAAAATGAAGTGGAGAACTTTGAGACCTTCCTGGTGGGGGATGGAGGTATATGGGGACTGGACGTCCATAGTGAAAATAAGGTGGTGGGGGCAAGGGAGCTTAAAATCATTGAAAAAATTCAAAGCGTGAGAAGTGTCACGAACATAGGTGGGAAGGGATTGAACAAGGGGGGATAAAACAGTGTTGACGTATGCAGAAATGAGTTCGGTGGGGCAGGAGCAAGCTGAGACAATATGTCTACCTGGACAGGCAGGTTTGTGGATCTTGGGTAAGAGGTAGAAACGGGAAGTGCAGGGTGTGGGAACTGTGAGGTTGGTGGCAGTGGATGGGCGATCCCCAGAGCTGACAAACATGTGAACCAATGCTGCTGGGAAACAAGCCACAGTAAAGCATTGCTTTCCTCAGCATTGAAACATATTGAATGAAGTGAAGATGTCACAGTTGCTCAATGTGATTAGAGCGAAATTTGCTACAGGAAATTAAGTCTTAACTATTTTAGGCTAGGCAGCCTTGTGCTGAGTAATAGCAATGGAGAGCCAACCACTTTTGCACTGGGATTATTTCATTTACTGTCATACTTCCCTTAAGTAGTATTGGTCATTATTGAAGATGAAAGATGTCGCCTCATTTTCTTCTTACTTTTAATCCAGTCTTTGTCATTTTATTTGTATTTCTATTCCTACTTTAATGTGGCATCACAATCGCTTCAAGTTGCTTGTCTTCCTCTGACCATTTAAAGGTCCTTGAATCTGCTTTGTTGTGGAGGTACTTACATGGAAAATGCCCTGCTATTCCAGCTGCACCACTACTAGAAACTTGCCATGCCCCAGGGAGGTCTCATTAATGATAGTCAGGTTCAGTCCTGAATTATAGATCAATTATAGTTATATGAACTTCATTACATCAGAGGAATTGTACAATTCTTCTTGGTGATGATTTATTGCTGTTACTGAACCCACAAAAAAACACAAAATTCAAGTACATTGATTGTTTTGTAAAAATTTTTGTATACCACAACTTCAAAGGACAGTGAAGATAAATAAGTGATTAGTTGTAAGGCGCGTGGCCTAGTGGGCAAGGCATCAGACTAGTAACCTGAAGGTCACTGGTTCGAGCCTCAGCTTGAGGCAGTGTGTTTGTGTCCTTGAGCAAGGCACTTAACAACACATTGCTCTGCGACGTCACCGGTGCCAAGCTGCATGGGTCCTAGTGCCCTTCCCTTGGACAACATCGGTGGCGTGGAGAGGGGAAGGCCTGCAGCTTGGGCAACTGCTGGTCTCCCATACAACCCTGCCCAGGCCTACGCCCTGGAAACTCCAGGCGGAGATCCATGGTCTCTCAAGACCGACGGATGCCACCACTGCCAGTTGTAAGGGGAATAGTTGATGTTTCAGAGTGCTAGAAGTGATTTTGGAAATGGAAGGGGAGGCAGATTTGGGAAATGCAGATAAGAGTTTTAAAATCGAATCATTGCTTAATCTTGGACCAGTGTCAGTTAGTAAGCACAGGAGTGATGAGTGATCAAGGATTGTACAGATTAGAACAAGGGCAGCTGTATTGAATTACCTCTTTATCGAGAGTGGTGAGCATATATTGGAAACCAAGCTTCCTCTGTGAATGAAACAAAGCAGAATTGGTTATTGTTACTTTGATAAAAATAGGTAGTCTCAGTGAAACATTAACACATGGCTAAAATTCAGTTTGAGATCAAATATAACACACTAATGCAAACCATTTGGATGAATTTCAGACAATTGCCAGGCTTAAAGATAGAGATGATTACCAAAGTGCTATTTTGTAATCTCAAAAGTTGTGAATTGCGCAGAAGAAATATGGTTGATAATGTCAAATCTCACTGTTTTCACTGAAAAGAGTGACATAGCTATAACCAGTTTTAATTAAAACCTAAATTCAAGAGCTAAGTGGATTTACTTTTAAAATAGAAGTATCAGATGCACATAAGTCAACCAGCCATGATCTGGACACTTCAATGTCAACTTGGGAGACCAAATGCTGTTAAAGTGAAGATCAGTCTACTTCTTGGGTGGACAGAAAAACTGCCTTGCAACATTTAGAAAACAAGTGATCCACTGTGTCTGATTTATATTCATCCTTTCAACAAAGTCATTAAGGAAGTCACAATGATACTTGTAGGGTTGAATGATATTTGTTTAGTGCAATTAGCTGCAATAATGACCACATTTAAGAAGTACATGACTGAACATAAACATTTTTCAAACAATTACACTCTTTCGAAATCTCATTTTGAGTATGTAACTGCAAGTTCTTTTCAAATGCAAGACTGCAAAGAGACAATTCTGAAGAGTGCACCCAGAGTCACTGCCTGATCGGATTCAGGAATGCAGCCACAACATGATGCAATCAGCATTCCCTCCAGTTTTTTTTTACAGCTGCACGAACAATTGCTCTGAGCCGGAAATTTCTACACGGTCTGAAAACTGTTCAGTGCTTAGTTTTCTTTTGTATTACACATACTATGAGTATTTAGAATGAAAATTGAAAAATATCACGTACTTTTGATTTTATTAATTGATCGGTATAATGAAATGCAAAACAACAAAGAAAGTCTCTCATATTTTGTAAACTTTTCTTGTCTCTCTTTATTCCAGCTGCATGGCAACTAAGACTATGCGCACAGGAGCATCTCAGTTGCTGCGTGGCTGCGCACTCGCGCAGTTTAGAGAGAACAGTGGATGCAGTTATAGTATTATCGCTGAGTCTGTGATGAGAAAGCAGCCACCATATGAATGCAATATACAGTATATTGATGAGTCTATAATGAATCATTACTACAGCAGAATTGCCTCAGCAGCTTACAATCTGTACTGATTTTATTCAGAAGAATATTGGAGTTGTTCAACTGTTGCCTGAGAGATAATTTACTGTTGTGGTCTTACACCAAATGAGGTGTCTTAGTTGGCCCGTTTAAAAACAGTGGAGTTCACTTGTTTCAATTCGTTTGATTGCCACTCCTGCATTGCTCTACACTTGATTCTCTTTGGTAAGTCTCTTCTTCTCATCTGATGTATCATGTTTCAGCCACCACTTCTTTTGATGGGACATACTGGCAGATGTGCGTGTTTTTTTAAAAATTTTGAACAACAAACCTATTCTGAGCAATCCCGATGCTGCAGTTAGCAGACGCCGTTGAAACAGCAGACCCAGCTCCACCATATTTTAAACACTTTAGTTTTCTAGGTGCCTTCTCTTGAAAGCAAGAAGAATGTATTTTCTTCCTATTTCTGTGTCCATGTGTTATCTACCTTGTGCAACAAAATGAAAATAGCAAGTACTCTGCTCTTCTGCAGCTTCAATAATCTTAGGTCATGGCCCATTTCGCTTTTTATGACACTGCTTTAATTTTTTTTGAAAGACCTTTTCAGTATATCCTTAAATGGGTAATAAGGCAAGTTTGTAAATTAGTAAAGCAGCCTGATTTAGTAAGCTCAACATAAAATCTTTTTTAAAGAAGCTTTTCTAAATCTGAGTTTGACAAATTTATCAATAAGATAAAAGTCAGACGCTCGATTTGACATTTAATTTGTAAAGTGAACATTGTTTGATTCATTTTGGGAAATTTAAGATCAACACTACTTTGATAGCTATTATAATAAGAGCATGTTTCACTTTAGGTCATGTATTATATTCCATGGCTCAATTACCAGTGGTGAGGGCCAAGTCCCTGAATATTGTCCAGTTGGTGGAGTGAACAATATTTGAGGATTGTCTTCATGTCTGAATGAATATGCTACAGTTGTCACCAACTTTATCGAAACCTGTGTGACTGAGGGTGTACCTTCGAGAATATACTGGACATACCCACATCAAAGCTGTAGATGAAGCAGGAGATTTGTAGTCTGCTGAGGGTGAGATCTGTGGCATTCAAGACCAGTGTTCCAGAACTATACAAGAAGTCCAGGTATGGCCTATGGAAGGCTACCTTAAGAGTGGGAAAACAATTCCATCTGAGATTAGAAATAGAATCAGATGCATATCAGCACTGGTAGGGTTTGCAGGTCATTACTTCCTACAAAGCAAAATGTACCACCATGAATGGGTGTGATGCTTTACAACCAAATGAGCTCAGTACCTTTTATGCATGCTTTGAAAGGGAGAGGAAAGCTACAGCTATGCGAATCCCTGCAGCACCTGGTGACCCTGTGACCTCTGTCTTGGAGGATGATGTCAGAATGTCTTTCAAGAGGGTTGAAAGTCATTAGGTCCTGATGGTGTATCTGGTATGGCTCCAGAAACCTGTGCCAATCAACTAGCAGGAGTGTTCAAGGACATCTTCAATCTCATTGCTGCAGTTGGAGGTTGCCACCTGCTTCAAAAGGGTGACAATCATACCAGTACCCAAGAAAAGCAAGGTGAAGTGCCTCAACGACGGTCACCCAGTGGCACTCACATCTACTGTGATGAAGTGCTTTGAAAAGTTGTTTATGGTGAGAACTAATTCCTCCCTCAGCAAGGATCTGGACCTGCTGCAATATGCCTATCACCACAATAGGTTAATAAAAAAGCAATCTTACTGGCTTTCCACTTGGCCTTGGATCACCTGGCCAATAGTAATACTTATGTTAGGCTGCTGTTTATTGAGTACAGCTCAACGTTAAACACAACCATGCCCTCAGTTTTAATCAAAAAGTTTTAAACCTGACCTCTGTTCCTCCCTCTTCAAATGGGTCCTTGACATCCTCACTCTGAACCACAGTCTGTGCAGACAGAAAATAATACCTCAAGGGTGCGTGCTTAGCCCACTGCTCTACTCTCTCTACACCCATGACTGTATGGCTAGGCATAGCTCAAAAGCTATCCGTAAATTTGAGGATGACACAAAGTGACACAAATATTGATGGAAGAATTTTAGATGGTGACAGGAGGTGTACAGGAGTGAGTTAGATCAGCTAATTGAGTGGTGTTACAGCAATAATTTTGCACTCAATGTCAGTAAGACCAAAGAATTAATTAGTGTAAAAAGAGGGAAAAATATTGAAGAAGGGTTTATGTGTTCATTGTCCATTCATAAATTTAATGGCACCACGTCCTTTATGATAGTAATGAGAAGAGGGCAGTCCTAATGGAGGGTCTCGGCCCAAGCTGTCGTCTGTACTCTTTTCCATAGATGTTGCCTGGCCTGCTGAGTTCCTCCAGCATTTTGTGCCTGTTGATGGAAAGCTGTAAACTTAGTCAGCTCCATTATAGGCACTAGCCTCCTCAGCATCGAATGCACCTTCAAAAGATGATGCCTCAAAAAGGTGGCATCCGTCATTAATGACTCCCATCACCCAGGGCATGCCCTCTTCTCATTGCTACCATAAAGTAGGTAGTGCAGTAAAAGGCTAAACTTTTTGACTGGAGTTATTAAAATTAAGTACACCTTCTTTTGTAAAATCACAAAGGCTACAAAATAATTTGATCTCCCAGCTTCTAAAAATATAGAGGGCAAGTTAGTATCTCAAGTACTCTTAATCATCCAATCCAGTCAAAACTTAATTTTATTTTTCCCAAAAAATTCAGCTGAATTACTTTTCTCAATCCTTCCTGCTTTTATTCAACTTTCAGTACTTTATTGCCACTTTTTTTAACTTACCTATTATCGGGGATCTGAGCATCATTGGGAAGCCCCATTTATTGCCAAATAAAAAAAAGTGATAAATATATTTACAAGTCAGAGTGGTCACCATTCTGGAACCTGCAAAGATGACAATCCCATGTACCTGAAGGACTTGGCTTCTATGGGCTCGGGAGATGCTGCAGAAGGAGCCCAGGCAAGTAACACTTTGTGCATGTGCTGGTATCAGAGAATTATCATTTAAGATGGTCAGCTGATTAAGTTGGTTAATTTGTCTAGGATGGTGGCAAGCTCCTTGAATATTGTTGAAGCTGTGCTTATGCAGGAATTCTCTATCTAACTCGTCACCTGTGCTTCATGGATAGGTTTCTTTCCAATAGACGTTTACTATTTCCTTTTGGTGTCATCTACTACTATTTTTTTAGAATTATCTGTCAGGAATCACTGAAAGGTGATTCATCCTTCTCTGTTTGAGAATCATCCAGTGCCAATTCATGGCAAGCTATTGTAATTTGACAAGAAGGCCTTCCAGGATAAAGTGTCCTGTCTTGTTCCATTGACACTCGCTTGTGCTGAGCTGACCACAATGTGAGGCAGTAAAAGGCAGCTGAAAGCTTCCACTGGTTGGTGGCATGTGAGGCTGATGGCCTTAATTTGCTGATAATCACTTGTGAATTACCAATTGGTTAATCCAGTTGAGAACAAATTTCCATACCTTGACAAATCAAATTATTGAAGAGCACAGTCCATATTATAGCAAATCAAAACCAATTTTATAATGGACAAATCTTAATACAAGATGAGCAATTACAATTCATTGTTTGTGACATTCCAAACACTGGAATGCGAACCTTGTTTTTTCCCCCCAAAAAGCAATCCATTTCTACCTTCCTGCTGGTTTCAAAGCAACAATTTTGTGTTTGTGACAATACAGTACCGTAAAATCCCAGAAACACACAGAACATGGGAAGAACTCACAGGCCAGTCAGCTTGTAACTTATAAAATTAGTCAGTTCCAACATGGTAACTAGCCTCTCTAGTACTGTATCCAAGACATCTTCAAAGAGCAGTGCCTTAGGAAGCAGCTCCATTATTAAGGACCCTCACCACCCAGGACATGCTCTCTTCTCATTGTTACCATTGGGAAAGAAGTACCGAATCATGAAGGCACACACTCAGTGATTCAGGAACAGATTCTTCCCCTCTGCCATCTGATTTCTAAATGGACTTTGAACCTATGAACACTACCTCACTAATTTTTAATTTCTGTTTCATTTTGCACTAGTTGCTTTAACTTAACTATTATATACATATTTAATTTCATTTATTTTAATTATATTTATCATGTATTTCATTGTACTGTGGGCATAAAGTTAACAAATTTAATGACATATGCCAGTGATATTAAACCTGATTCTGATAATGAGTCTATTGCATGAAATAACATGCAGCTTCACGTATTGAGGCACTACAGTATCAGAAAATGTTATGGTAAGAAATATTTGTTGGTGCTTTCCTTTGATGCCAGAACTAAGTGAGGAATTGACTGCATGGCAATTATTGAAGTATTGAGATTCCCTTCCTGTGTCATCAGCGTAATATCTGCCCTGTTAATTCATCCACCTCTACTGAAAATTCAAGAGTCCCCAGCCTGGGACCCATGGACCCTTATGGTTAACGGTAAGGGTCCATGCCATAAAATGTGGGGAAATGCTGACTGAGATCTATAGCTTCTATATGTAGGTGATGGGCTTAAGTAAGTAAGTGACAGTAATAATTGATTACATTTAAAACAGTCTTTCCTCGTTCATATTATGTAATAGTTTGACTTTTGCATTTTCTATTTTTGATTTAATTTGAGAGTTCTGGGGAAAATTTTGTTTTCTGACTAAATTAACTATTTTAAGCAGGTGAGTGAATATTTTCAGATAAATTGAAACCAAGTGGAAGTCAGTTAAGGTAATTAGCATTTTAACAAAGTTTTGAAAATTTTAAAATTTTCTTTCTTGAAAGTACAAACTTTTGTTATCTTTCCCACTATTTCCAGCTTCAGTTTTACTGTTTGCACTTTCTTACTGTCATCATGACCCTGATCAGTGCATTCCCTGAATAAACTGGATAGGTCTAAGAGCATTTTAAAATTTAAATTCTGCCTGTACAACAGTTTTGTTGAAACAGACTTTGATCGGTGAAAATAATTTTTTAAAATGGTTTGCCTTGGTGTAGCGTTATCCCTCAGTTTTTAATCAGTTCAAGCTCAAACAATATAGAATTGCTGCATCTGAAGCAAGCAAGCTATTATTTGATTAACGCCTTCAGCAGCTGAAAACTCTGTTATCTTTAATTCACTCCAATTTTTGCAGATGATAAAATGGAAAATTACTACTGTAAAGCTATATATTTTAATGACTCGGATATTTAGCAATGTTCTTGCAGTTTTCTAGCTAGCCCTAGAAAGGGGACACATGAACTTGATGGATTGCACTAACATAAGGGATGTTCTTTATTTCCAAAATCATTTGCAGTAAGTGCAGTTTCTTGGCTTAACTCCTACCATATTTACAAAAACTCAAGCTAATTATAGTAATTATGTGACTCAATACTTGCAAACTTAAGCTGTACTCCTGGTGAGTGGGGTTAAATGTAATTCACTAATGACTCAAAAGCCTGAGCACTGGTTGGACTTTGAATCAGAAAGAAAATAGAAATCAATTTTCTCCAATGTCTTTTGTTACAGCAAATTAAGTTAATGTCAAAATATTGTTTATAACAATGTTTGGCTTGGATATGATCCTTATGCAGGTTTGTACTAGGCAATTTGTCTTATTTTCAGTTGCATAGATAAGCTTGCATCTCAGTATAAACAATGCAGGTTACAATAATAAAATCAGTAGAAGGTTTAATAATCATCCTATTTTTGTTTCCAAATGATTTTCTGTCCTTTGATGTTTGTAGACTGTGGTTAAGCCAGTATTTTGTATTAAATTGAAGTAGATTTTTGTTATTTGCAGAATTGCAAAGAATTGGATGCCTTCATGCAATTGGATATAGTTGGTGTGCATTTAAAAACAGAATTTTTTAGATCTGCTGCTTCATTATGCAGGAGGAATCAAGGATTCAAGTAATTAATTGTGGTGTAGGTTTTCTATAATTTTATCTTGCTTTACATTACCTCTAACAATTGAATGCCCTGGCTTCCTTTGATCGTGTTTCTCTTCTATAACTGAATTAAAGACTGCTACTTGTGAATCTCATTGCTACCATCAGGAGCCTGAAGGTACACATTCAACCATTCAGAAAGAGCTTCTTCCTCTCTGCCATCAGATTTCTGAGTGGATGTTAAACCCATGAACACCGCCTCCTTACTTTTTTTCCTCTCTTTTGGCTCTGTTTATTTAATTTAACTTTTAAATGTATATATACTTTAATTTGTGTTTTTAATTACTATGTATGAGGTGAGGCGCATGGCCAAGTGGTTAAAGCGTTCATCTAGTGACCTGAAGGTCGCTAGTTCGAGCCTTGGTTGAGGCAGTGTGTGTGTCCTTGAGCAAGGCACTTAACCACACATTGCTCTGCGACGACACCGGTGCCAAGCTGTATGGGTCCTAATGCCCTTCCCTTGGACAACATCGGTGGTATGGAGAGGGGAGACTTGCAGCATGGGCAACTGCCGGTCTTCCATTAAAAAAAACCTTGCCCAGGCTTGCGCCCTGAAAACTTACCAAGGTGCAAATCCATGGGCTATGGAGACTAACGGGTCTCAAACCCTCGGTGAGATAGGGAGTTGTCTATCCCAGCATGTGAAGACAGATTCCGGCGGATTGAGCGGCTGAAACCAATGGAAGGTCCAACGGTCAAGAAGGATGTCTCTGCAAGCATTGTGGAATGCGTAGAGCACGACAAGACACAGATGATGTCCTGGTCATCCACTGCACCTAGTCCCATCTTCAGCAGTGTCTTGCCACTGGATCCAGATGGGAATTAGGAAGAGAGAGTGAGGCTGCCGTAACTCTCCCTCACTTAAATCCAAATCAAGTGCCAGTCTCGACATTATCATCATCAATAAGCTGGCTGGTGGCTTAGTGGCATCAGTGCTGGACTTCGGGACGAGAGGTCCCGAGTTCGAATCTGGCCGGCTCTTGTGCACGCTTTCCATCGGTGCTGGGTTGAGCGTCAAGCCAGCAACTCGACCTTGTAAAAAGTAAAAATGGTCTTCATCGATGATGATGGACTAAACTTATTATTGCATTGTACTGTTGCCACATTGCAACAAATTTCATGACATTTGCTGGTGATATTAAATTTGATTCTGAGTCTGATGTATACGATAGAACATGTCGTTTCAGAAGGTTGGGGTTGGTTCAGGGAAAGAGGCATGAGGCACAGGAAATTTGTCCCTATTTTTTAAACTATGATCAATAAATACAGAGGGAAATGCTGACTTCAGTGAATATAATGCTAAAATTATCATCATCAGTCACCATGTCTGTAAACCTGTGAGTTTCTTCAAGCCACTGATCACTTCCCAGTAACCTCTATGTGGGTGGCAGGCGATACTTGATTGTGATAATCCTCAACAAAAGTACCAGCTGGTGGGTGGAAAGACATTACAGAGCTACAGCATAATTCTGAAGAGAGGACAGTAGCAGAGAGCAGAGACTTCAGTGATCTTTGAAGGTGAGAGAACATTTTGAGATTGCACTTTGCAAAGTTGTGGGATAAAGAGTTTCATAAATGGAGGCATTGAATAGAAAAGCAGAAGTTGTGCTAAACTTTTATAAAGCTCCGGTTATATCACAGTTAGAGCACATTACCTGCTTCTGGTCATCACACTTTGCAAAGGGTGCAAAGGACATGGAGACATTTCAGAGAAGAATGACCTCAGGACTCAATGAGTTTGCAGAAGCTGTAGTCGCTCTTGGAGTAAAAATAAAGTTAGGGTAAGTTGGGATAAAAGTGTCCAAGATTTATATAAGGTTGACAGAGCTGTTCCTATGGTATAAAGACCAAAGAAGGCAGTTTCAGGCATAAGAAACTGGGCTTTGTGTGGAATAGCTGCTCTTTTATGCAACAAATTTTAATGATCTGGGATGTTGTCCAATGGTATTGGAAGCAGAAGTGATCTACAGAGGGCTGTCATAGACTTGTTGGGTTGAATGTCCTCCTCTGCCACGAACAGTGTGGCTGTGGCATGAAGACTGAAGAAGAGCACATTGGTTAGCTGTGGAATCAGCCAGTTTGTGAATTCAGTGTGTTAAGGGATGGTGAAGAAGCAGATGCCTGCAGAGTTACTAATTTTTTAAAAAAAATCTATGATTGGAACCTCTGCCATTAAGAAGTACAATAGACTTGATGGTACAAATAGCCTCCTTGTGTCATGATAAAATATAAACATTAGTGCAAGTATCGTCTTTGATGATTGATTTCCTCTTTGCTCCAGTCTTGAACCAATAATGAAAATATAAGATTCTTTTATGTTGGCCTAGATGTTGTTTTACAATGCAATGCAATGCTGGAAAGCCTGTAACTGCTGTGTAAGACTCTGGGTTTTCAAGTCAAATGCATATATGTTGCGTATTGGGTTTTTTTTTTTAGCCTTGCAACATTATTTTCTTGAGATATTGCAAGAATTTCTCTTTCTGTAGCAAAGGATGATTGAAATGTGCAATATATTTTAATCAGTGGCTGTTGTAGTGCACCTGTCAGCACACTCACACGGAAGAGTTAAATGAGCACCTGAGGAGCAATGTGAATGAAAGTGTGAGGGAAGCAGGATTGCCTTGGGTAACTCTGGTGAACTGAATAATGTTATCCTCTGTGATAAGTTCTTTCTTCTTCTTGCTGTCACTTCGTGCCCACTGTAGCAGCCACCTTATCTCCCAGCCCTGAGCTGCATCTTTCCACTCTTCATCTCCAGCAGATGTGCCATTTTATTTGTTGCATACAAGTGTAGGCTGGTCAGGCAGCTGACGAAATGGTCAGAGGTCGATGCACATCTTGTCACCTCGTGCCACCACTATTCATCTTGAGATTCTTTCTTCAAGTATGGAGGCTCAGTCAGGTTTTAAATATAGTGCATGCCTCATTTTCAATAACTACCCCATCAGCTGACTGTGGCGACATTTGCAGTAAGTATGGGGATCCGTCATCTGTGGGTGTAATTGGTAATCTCGCTCTGCGCAGGACTGAAAGTAAGAAATGGTGACTCAGAGGCAGACAAGAAAAATAAAGCTTTGCAGACATCTGTTCTAGAAGTCAAGCAAAGACATATTCAATTTCTAAGTAATAGTAACGTTCAGTATGGCAGGAGCAGAATTACACCCGCAATACATTTTACACCAATAATGTTATTTTTGCTAGAGGTAGGTTTCTGCTAGTGTGTTAAACTTGTTTGTATCAAGATCCAATCTGGAACATACAGCCAAAAAAAAATCATGTGAACTAAGAATTTACTTTTTTCCCGTAGTCCAAGCTATTTCATTTTTATCTTTTAGCAATGCTAGCAGTTACTGAAAGTTACTGAAAGGTTGTGAAGAATGGTTCATTACACCAGATGTGGCTTGTATATGTTAAGCTAGGGGAAAGTTGATTGAGCTGGAAAGGATGCAGAAAAGATTGATGAGCATTTTGTCAGGACTTGGGACTAGGTTATGGAAAGAGGTTGAACAGGTTGGGACTTAATTGACTAAAACGTAGGAAAATGAAGGGTGATCTTACAGAGGTGCACAAGATCTGCATGAAGTGGGATGTTGATAGGGTAAATGTGCACTGTCTTTTTCTTGGGGCTAGGGAATAAAGGTCCAGAGGGCATAGGTTTAAGATGAGAGAGGAAAGATTTAATTGGAACCTGACAGGGGCAAACTTTTCACCCACAGGATAATCAGTATATGAAATGAACTGCCAGAGGAAGTGGTTGAGGCAGATACATTGACAACATTTAAAAGGCACTTGGACAAGTACATGGGTGGTAAAGGTTCAGAGGGATGTGTGTAAATGGGACTATCTTAGAAGAGAATCTTGGTTGATAATGGATCCGTTGTGCTATAGGGCATGTTTCCATGTAACCTTCTATGAGGGTTATGACATGGCTTGATGTGGTTCATCAGACTTTTTGTTAAATGTGGGTTATGGCTCTGATCTTCTGAGTTTTTGAAGAGCGTAGATGGTCACAGTCTTTTTTACCCCAGCTTAGGAGAGTCTAAAACTAGAGAATACAGATTTAAGGTAAAAGGTAGTGGGCATGCAGGTACAGCAGGCGGTGAAAAAGGCGAATGGTATGTTGACATTCATAGCAAGAGGATTTGAGTACAGGAGCAGGGAGGTTCTACTGCAGTTGTACAAGGCCTTGGTGAGACCACAACTGGAGCCTTGTGTGCAGTTTTGGTCCCCTAATCTGAGGAAAGACATTCTTGCCATAGAGGGAGTACAAAGAAGGTTCACCAGATTGATTCCTGGGATGGCAGGACTTTCATATGAAGAAAGGCTGGATAGACTGGGCTTATACTCGCTGGAATTTAGAAGATTGAGGGGGGATCTTATTGAAACGTATAAAATTCTAAAGGTATTGGACAGGCTAGATGCAGGAAGATTGTTCCCGATGTTGGGGAAGTCCAGAATGAGGGGTCACAGTTTAAGGATAAAGGGAAAGCCTTTTAGGACCGAGATGAGGAGAAACTTCTTCACGCGGAGAGTGGTGAATCTGTGGAATTCTCTGCCACAGGAAACAGTTGAGGCCAGTTCATTGGCTATATTTAAGAGGGAGTTAGATATGGCCCTTGTGGCTAAAGGGATCGGGGGTATGGAGAGAAGGCAGGAACAGGGTTCTGAGTTGAATGATCAGCCATGATCATACTGAATGGCGGTGCAGGCTCGAAGGGCCGAGTGGCCTACTCCTGCACCTATTTTCTATGTTTCTATGTAAAAGGAACCTGAAGGGAAACCTTTCCACACACAGGGTAGTGGGTGTATGAAATGAGCTACTAAAGGAAGCTTAGAGGTGGGTATAATTGGAATGTTTAAAAGACATTTAAACTGGTCTGTGGGTAGGAAAAGTTTAAAGAGATATAGACCAAATGCAGTCAAATGCGACTAGCTTAGACAGACACTGTGGATGGCATGACCGAGTTAGGCCAAAGGGCCTGTTTTTCTATTTTGTATGAATCTATGACTGTAGCTGGCTTCACCAAAGAATGGTGGAAGCAGAGATTTTACTTTTTTGTTAAAGCTGTGGTGGATTCTTGATAACCAAGGATGTGAAAGGTTTTCTGGGATTGGCAGGAACGTGGAGCTAGGGTTGCATTAAGATCGGCCATTATTTTACTGAATGGCAGAGTATGCTTAAGGGGCCAACTTCTTTCTTCTCCTGAGTAATGCACACAAAATGCTGGCAACATCTATGGAAAGGAATAAGGAGTTAATGTTTCAGGCCAAGAACCTTCATCAGGACTTCCTTCTCCAAACTTGTTTGTCCATATGCATTTTATACAGCTAGAAGTCAGATAATAGATTGTGTGTATGAGATAAACTATGTTTTGATGTCCCCAGTTGCATTGTATCCCAGCAGTCAGATGTGGTTTACCCTTCCTGGTGTGTGTTCTGGTCTGTCCTGTCTGTCGATTACTGCCTTGATGTTCTTATCTTCAGGAATTTGTGCCTTAGTCATACGGTTCAGCTTTCAACTCCAGAAAGGTGGCTTTGTTCGTATCCTGGTTATGGATATGATTCACACTCTAATTATCATCCTGTTGCTAACTTTCTTACTGTTTTCTTTGTCTTGGCTTTGCCATCAACTATATTTGAGTCTTGACTGTCAGCCTAATTTTTCTCAGTTTCTCAGCAGAGCTCTACTTTCTGCTGTTGTGAGTTCAGGAGTCATTTTCATTCCACAAGCAAATTGTGTTGTGGCAGCTGTCCAGTCTACATGGCATATTCCTCCCTTCCGGCACCAACTTGTTGGCCGACTACAGTAAGATTCTCCATGGAAATTGTTTGAAGGGCTGTGTTTCAATTAACTCTGCTTGAGACAAAGGGGCCAGGACACCTATGTAAGAACATAGCTCATTCACCTTAAATACTTATAATAACATAGCTGTGCTACTGTCTGTAGTCTGTGCTGCTCTCTTTCTGGTTACAATTCCAGAGCAAGTCAGTTCATCTAGAAATATGTTTGTAGTTTAATAGAGTCTCATGAAACATTGTTATTGTTTCTTGTGGTTGATGGTGCATCAGATTCCCATTTATGCCATTTTCCAGCTTGCCGTTATTGAGATGTTCTGACCTTTCATTAGACAGACTGTTAAGGCAGGATGACTCAGTCATTCCTATATTCACTCTGTTTTAATGGACCCCTGATACAAAGACTTAAAGTGTGGGAAAGAATGTCTGAAATTAAAATTTTGGAACTGCTGATCTGTCACCATTGTGAAAAATGAAAATAATGGTTGATGTTTTGGGTAGACTAACATGAAATGGTATTAATGGATCCCCATTCTAGACATTTCTTGGAAAGAGTCGCCCGCAACAATTAAAGGAAAGACACCAGCATCCTGCCTTAACATGAACTTTGCATGAGTGACAAGGACATCTTACGTAATAACATATAAAATAGGACTGGGTGTTGACTACCTGTATTTTCAGATCTATTCCACCATTCATCAAGGTCATGATTATTCTCCACTCTCAGATCCATTTTCCAGGACTATTCCCACACCCCATGATTCTATTAATCTTCAGAAATCTATTGATCTCTGTTTTGAATGAACTCTGACTGAATCTCTACAGAAGAGAATTCCCAAGGTTCACCATCCTCTGAGAAAACATCTCCTCATATCGTGGATAAATACTCTGAGACATCCCTAATTCTAAACTCCTCAGCCAGCGGAGACATTATCACCCGAGCCCCATGGCCCATGATGATAGTATTGGACCCCCTTTACAATTCAAACTTGGTTCTGAGTACGATTCATACTGAGTCATTGTGGATTTCCTTTCCCTTGTCAAAACTCCACCACTTTCAGCCATCTGGAATGTGAGATATCCTGGGAGAGTGATCCTGCTTTTGGCCCTGTGGGTTTAAGGCTGACTAATTTCCTGTCAATTTTCTATGCAGCCAAGTTGGGAGAAGGAGACTAGCTTCTTACTTATGACACCCAAGTAATGCGGGTTGCCTTTCTGCAGAATGTGGTTTTTATGTCAGTTTGCCCACCATCTATTCAAAACCTGAGTCATTATTGTGTCTTCGCTCTTCTTCTGGATGACATTGGAACAAGGAATCAGAAAGAAAGATCTATGCTTATACTACGCCTTACGTGATTTCAGATCATCCCAAATTAAATTAATGAATCGATTTTGATATGTTGTCAGTGTGGCAGCAACTTGGTTGTGCAGAGTAAACATGTGCAACACATCTGTTTTAGTTGTATTGTTTGAGGGATAAAGATAGGCCAGAGCACCAGCAATAACACACTTGCTATGTTCAAAATGAATGCCATGGCATGTTCTACATTTGTCCTGGAAAAATACTGCTTGTTCTGGTCACTGCATGACAGATACTTAAGAGGGCACAGAGGAATTCTGGGGATGGTGCCACAACAGGAAAATTTGAAGTGTGAGAAAATATTGGAGAGGCGAGCATTGTTTTGTCTGGAACAACAGAAGCTGGGCAGGATACCTCCATAAAGGATAAAATGTTAGAGGCCCAGTTAGGGAAATACAGTAGGTCCTTCCTGTTAACTGTCAGGAAAAGAAGCAAAAAAAAAACAATGTAAAGACTTTAGATAATTGGGGGTGGGGGGAGGGTAATGGGGGAGATGACTCTGCTCAGAGGGTGAGAGGCTTATCTAATTTAAGATGCACATGGGTGTGTACCTACAAGACTTTGGACCCAGTGTGAGAGGTGGGTAGCTGCTTTTCAACCAGCATGAATATGATAGGCTGAATGATCTCTTTCTAAACTGAAAAATAGGCTGAATTTTTATTCCGTTGACATACCTCTGCCTGGATTCAGCATTGATTAACTTCACTTTAGTTGCATTGGTATGGTCCCACGTCAAAATCAACTGCATTTCTGTTACATCCAGAGATATTAGCTGGGCACTCAGTCACACATACAGTTCCCTCTCAATGTGCAAGTGCAGTCAGCCTACACCACTCAATACACACAACAGTAATGTATTTGATTTTTGTTTACACATAGCCTCTTACCCACCATTCTCAGAACCAAGCCCACCCCATTTTCACATTCTGTTCTCTCAACTCACATGAACTCACTGATTTGTAATTATTAAAGTGTAGCAAAATAGAACAATAATTTGTAGCTTCATGTCTGAATTTTTCTCCTTGGAGCAACAGAGGATGAGAGGTGACTTGATAGAGGTGTACAAGGTGATGAGAGGTATTGATTGCGTGGATAGTCAGAGGCTTTTTCCCAGGGCTGAAATGGCTAACATTAGAGGGCATAGTTTTAAGGTGCTTGGAAATAGGTACAGAGGAGATATTGGGTGAGTTTTTTTAATCAGTGATTGGTGAGTGCGTGGAATGGGCTGCTGGCGACAGTGGTGAAGGAGGATACAATAGGATCTTTTAAGAGACTCCTGGATAGGTACATGGAGCTTAGAAAAATAGAGGTCAATTAGGTAATTTCTAAAGTAAGTACATGTTCAGTACAGCATTGTGGGCCGAAGGGCCTGTATTGTGCTGTAGGTTTTCTGTGTTTGCATGAATTTAGTTTGCAACATTTGTTCAGTTGGTCTTGAAATGTTCATAGACTCCTCTGCTGAACAGTCTCAAATGGTGGACTGAGGCAGTGTGTATGATGTGTGCAGATTTGTCAGCTATAGTATGTAAAATGGGATAATCTAATTGGGTCTCAAAGTTGCTGTGCAGTTCATAGGATAATTAAGGTTGATGTTCTTGTTGTTGGCCCGATTTGTTTTTTGTGTGTGTGGAGGTTGATGTTTTTTCTTTGGTTTCCTTTGTTTTCCTTTGTTTTGTGGTTGTCAGTAGAGATGAGTAGTCTCAGGGTTGGATACTGCATACATACTTAGATGATTTATTTATTTATTGAGATACAGCGTGGAATAGACTCTTTCGACCTTTTCAGCCACACCGCATAGTAATCCCCCTATTTAATCTTAGCTTTATTTCAGGACAATCCAATTACCCATCCAGGATACACTATTTTTCAGTTTTGGTAGTTTACATAGGAGGTGTTAATTTTTGAGGTATTAGTAACTGGAAGGGAGAAGGAAGAGAGAAAAAATCCTTTTGTACAAGATGATTACTTTCATCTATCTTCATACATTTCAAAAGGAGGTAGGAAACCCAGCAGCTAATGAGTTGAAAAAACTCCCGTAAGCAGATGAGTTCCTGCCGAAGGGTTTCGGCCCGAAACGTCGGCTGTACTTTGTTCCATAGATGCTGCCTGGCCTGCTGAGTTCCTCCAGCGTTTTGTGTGTGTTGCCCAGATTTCCAGCATCTTCAGATTTTCTCTTGTTCCAGGTAACAGTTCATGTGATATTGGTTTAGGGGTAACTATTCGCCAGAATACTGTCAAAGCTTTTGTACAAATGATTCCATGGGATCCTTTTCTAGCTGAGAGGACCTTGGTTTAGTGTTTCATCAATGGACATCACCTCTGAGAATGCAGCACTTCTCTGGTAATGCATTACACTGTTACCCTTGCTTGGCTGGTTGAGTGGCTGGATTGGGGGCTTGAATCTGCACCTTTGGTCTCAATGGAAATGGTGCCACTGGGCTGCAGCCACTGCAAAAAAAACCCACAAGTTCTAAAGTGAAAATGTTAGTATTCGATAGATGTTGTGGCCTGCAGGCTTGTGTCATGTACGCACCATCAAGACATTTACAATGTTTATTTGCAAAATGTGGAAACTGAAACTGGGACTACGTAGGTGGGGACTTGTCTTCCTACGTCAGTCTGAATCCCAAGCTGATCCCCCACCCCCATATAGTCCTTAAACGCCACCTGCAGCCAGCTGGATGATAATCAAAATAGCAGAAACTCTCAGCCAAGAGCCTAAAGTCATCTACACCATGCTACAGGTTACTTTTACCAAAATAATGTCTGATGCTGCCCTGCCCCTGTCTTAGTGGCAAGGCAGTAATATTTCTCATGTCTCATTTCTCAGTAAGTTTTCAAAGGTCTTCCAACAGCCAGACACCAAATTTTGAAATATCTCCTAAAAGCATTGTCCCTCAGAAATTTCTTCAAATTATTTGCCATTTATTTGTGTTTCCCCTGAAAAAAAAATCCTCAATAAAAACCTGGAAATGTACAGGAAGACTGTCAACGTGCTTTGAGTTAATATTCTTGGCTCTTGGTTCTTTATTATTACTAATTAGTTCAGACTTATAATGGAACGGTATTTGTCCAAATAGTAGTCTTTCCTTAGTGTCCTTTCTGAACTATTTTGTGACAAATGTTTGTCATAGTTCTTTGATGTACAATTCTAGTTACAGCCCGTGGGCTATTAGTTAAGGTGCAGGGAAATAGAAAAACTCTTTGGAGTTTAGAAAAATGCAGATGGTCTTGTTGAAAAGTATAAGATCCTAACAGAGGGTTGGCGGGGTAAATATTTTCACTGCTGGGAGAGTCTTCAATGACGGGGCATGGGTTCAACATAAGAGGCTGCTCATTTAAGACTGAAGTACATAGAAATTTCTTTTTGCAGAGGGTAGTGAATCTCTGGAAGTCTCTACCTTGAGCAGCATGGTGGCATCGTGGCTAGCACAACACTTTCCGGTACATGCGACCTGGGTTCAATTCCCGCGGCTGCCTGTAAGGAGTTTGTATGTTCTACCTGTGCCCTCTGGGTGCTCCAGTTTCCTCAGCTGGTAGGTTAATTGCTCATTGTAAATTCTCCCGTGATTAGGATAAATGATTGTTGGGCAGCGTGTCTCAAAGGGTTGGAAGGGCCAATTCCACACTATCTCAATAAATAAATAAGTTGTGGAGGAAAACCCATTTTTGTAAGATCAGGGAGTTGACAGTTATGAGGATCTGAAATACAAGAGGAATTGAGATCTGTGGTAGATCAACCATGATCATGCTGAAAGGATTGTGAGGGGCAGGTAGTTGACTCCTGCTATTTTACTAAGTTCTTGATTCATTGATGCCCAAGTACATATCACATTCTCTGGTGTGTAAGTTCTGGGCTTCTGGTAAGATGGTGGTGTAGTCAGACGCAAAGGCCTCTCTGGGTCCAACTAATGGTGTAATTGTTTGTCCTTTACATCTTTTTCATGATGGCAAGACACTGCTCTGGTTATCAAGAACATCAAGTACTACAGTCCCACCCCAGTAGCGAGTTGCTCAGTAGTGATGCAGCTGGACTTGTTGGTTGCCGTGTTGCAGCCAGTTTCACCTTCAGAAGAAGTTGTCAGGGATGGTGCGTGGTCCAACAGACAGTGTAGATCATTGTCTTGGACAATTTTGTTGTGATCTCAAGACCCTGTTGGACATTGGTAATGTTAGAATTCTGCGAGTCCAGTTCACTGGCTCATTGGAAGACTGATGGCCTGGGAGCTGCGTAATCTCAGTTGTGGCGCAGACCAGGCCTTCATGCCTCAGGGTCGCCTGTTGACGCCACTAAGGAAGGAGACACTGGAGCTGGCTGTGCACTACTGGGTTGGGGGCTGGCCCCGTCTGTTGGTATTGCTTTCCAGTGTTCACTTAGTGGAAGATAAGCTACATTGCATTCATCTGCAGGTGCACTGCCTGGTGTGAGGACCTGCTGCGGGCTTGTTTTTGCAAAAACATGACTCCAGGACAACATGAATGTACCATCAATCAGCAGGGCATGACACTCAGGGACTTGGGCAAAATTGTTAATTATATATGCTGTGTGTGACTGTATTTTGCACCTTGGTCCCAGAGAAATGCTATTTCATTTAGCTGTATTCATGTGCATAGCTGAATGGCAATTAAATTTGAACTTGAGGATCCGAAATCCGAGACAAAGCTAGTATGTTGGACACTGGAGGCAGCTCCAAGTATGGAGAGAGAGAGAGAGAGAAAAACAGAAGAATTGCGCAGAGGCATTTTGAGAAAAATCACGTTCCTCTCAATGCTTGCCCTCTGTCTACAATTTGAACTGCATTCTCACTTCCCCATCTAAAGTCCCCCGTAGATAGCCTAATGGATGCATGTTCTTTACCTTTGTATTAATTATTCACGTGAGCTCTTCTCACTTTGCAACAGAGCAGCAATTTACAAGTCTAAAATCTGTCAATGTCTTTGCAAGATCGATGCTATGCTACACAAGGAATGTTTCTTGACGTGCTATCAATATACCATCCTCTTCCTTCCTCCTCTCAGTGTCAATATAAATATAATCTCTTTAAAAATGCATGTAAGTTACTTGCCTCACATAATCCCATTTAGCAACAACCACTGTATTCAATAATGTCATCCCATCTGACTGAAGGTGAAGTCACTGCAGCTGTATTGTTCTACAGTTACAATTGCTCTTGCTGATAAACGCCAGAGACCTGTTTGTGTGGGTCTGGGTGTTAATGTCAGCTTATTAATATAATGCCCTGGTACAACAAGACCTCTCAGATAGTATCCATGCGGGTGTATCTCCAAAAGAAATCACCAGATGGCAGACAAGAGCAGTTGGCTGATTATATCCCATCTCCCTCTGCTGAGTTTTCTTTTAGCCAGAGAGCTCAGTGCTTTAAAAATTGAAGCTCGTAGCAAAGTGATAAAATGTAAATTTTTAAAATGATTACAGTCTCAGGTGGGTAAGGTAGCATTATGGTTAGCATAGTGCTTTGCAACGCCAGCACCAGGGTTTAGTTCCCTCCACGGCCGGTAAGGAGTTTGTACGTTCTTCCCTTGACCGCATTGGTTTCCTCTCACATCACAAAGACATATGGGTTAGTAAGTTAATTAATAACATGAGTCCAATTGGTTGGCACAGGCCTGTTAAATGTGTTGTATCTTTTTTTAAAAAATCCAAAATCCTGGACTTGCTCCACAAAATCAATAATTCATTCAGATTCTTGATTTATTTTCTGCAGTTGATCACAGGTGTGTCATGCCTCAGCTGTGCAGAAGTAGACCTGCATAATGCTTGGGAAGTTTGCTTTGCCACAACTTAAAGGAGAATTTTCTGAGCAGGAACCAGGTCTTGAAGTCAGGCACTGGGAGCCCAGCTCTTTAAATCTGTTTACTTGTCAAAATAGCTGTCCCTTGGAGGTGGGAGACAGATCCCCATGAATGCAACCTCACTTCCAGTCCCAGTTGATGATATTAAACTGTTGGAGCTCTGTCCTTCTACCATTTTCTCCACAGGTCTTCATAATCTGGTTCCTAATCATCCCATAATTTAAACCCAGTCGTGGAGCTGCACACAAAATCCATTGATCGTGATGCAATGCCTTTGGCCTTGAGTGGCCGATGATTGTGCAATAATTAATTTTTGATCTAAGCACTAGCTGACTCATTGTGAAGCAACCTATTAAAATCCTGTTATAGGAGCTATTCAATTTCTAGGCAGGTAAATAACACTGTCATCTCAACCAAATTGCCCACTTTGGTTCTGATATGGAATTGAAGATGGAATGTCAAGAACAATTTTCAATATTGTATCCACTAACTGCTTAATTTTACTTGTACGAATTTTCATTTTGAAAGAGCAGCAAATAGAATGCTGAATGAACACAGTGGGTGCAGAGAAACACAGTTGACATTTATGCCAATAGTTTTCACCTGGAGTATTCCATATCCCAACCTCTTCAATCTTCTGTCTCCATTTTGGAGATTATTTGGCCACATACTCAAATATAGAGTTACTCCACCACATCAGAGCAATATACCTTCCCCCTATCTTTTCTAAACTTTTAGTCTGTGTTTATCTAATCTCCCCTAAAGTATTTTAGGCTTTGACTGCCACCTACAATAATTCATTTCATTAACACGTAAGACTTTTAAAATGTAACGTTACTGCAATGATGCAGGAAAATTATTGTTTATGGGACTGCACACAAACACTCCTCAATAAAGCTCCTGCAGTTTTCCTGACAGATTATAACTATGCATTTTTCTTTCCATTAGTCTACTGAGCTGGACAAGAATAGAAATACATAATAGGACTATAATGCTTTTAAAAATGATAAGAAGTGAGAATTGTCTAGAGAAGGAATATGCCTGAAAGAAAGGGATTAAAAGTAGAAATTTAAAGAAAAAGGTTTACGATGCTGTCTGGTGCAAGGCCTTGTATCTTATTGTTGACCAAATAAGATTTAGAATATGAAATGTCTACAATGTGTTTTAAGACCACAGGGCAGAAGAGCAGAATTAGGCCATTGAGTCTGCTCCGCCATTTCATCGTGGCTGATCCAATTTTCGTCTCAGCCCCAATCTCCTGCCTTCCACCCTCCTCCCTCACCCCCCCCCCCCCCGTATCCCTTCATCCCTTGGTCAATCAAGAATCCATCAACCTCTGCCTTAAATATACGTAATGATTACCTGACGGCTGCCTGTGGCAAAGAATTCCACAGAGTCACCATTCTCTGGCTCAGGAAATTCTTCCTCATCCCTGTTCTAAAGGGACACCCCTCTATTCTGAGGCTATGTTCTCTGGTCTTAGACTCTCCCACCATTGGAAACATCCTCTCCACATCCACACTATCAAGGCCTCTCACCATTCGATAGAATTCGATTTGGTCACCTCTTATTCTTCTGAATTGTAGTGAATACAGGCCCAGAGCCATCAAACGCTCTTCATGTGACAAGCTATTCAATCCTAGAATCATTTAGTGAACCTCCTTTGAACCCTTTCCAGTTTCAGCACATCCTCTCTAAGATAAGGGGCCAAAGTCTGCTGATACTATCCCAGTGAGGCCTCGTCAGTGCTTTATAAAGTTTTGAACAACTGGTATGAATAAACAAACTATTGCTTTAATACTTTAATATCCCACTTACCAACTTGGACTGATGATGATACCAGTAAGTAGGATTTGAACTACTCAAATACATCCTGACTTCCTTTTTCAAGCAAATATTTAATTGGCTGATAAGAGAATGATTGATAGATTTTGGTAAAGCAATGAAAAGGAATCTGGGGTGGGTCAGATAAACTCAATCTGAACCATCACATTGAGAGTAATAAAGCATAGTATTTTGTGTCACAGATCCTCTTAGCCAGGGGGCAAACAATATTTAAATCAGGCCATCAAACCACCAGAAGTAGCAGAGCATTGAGTCACAGTGATGTAGCTTGGAAGCTGGCCCTTTGACTCACTGAGCCCACGCCAATCAACGAGCACTCCATTTTTACACAGATTGTACCCTCAGATCAAAGTCAAATTAAATATTTTATTAAAGTACTTGTATATTACCACATACTACCTTGAGATTCATTTTCTTGCAGGCATTTACAGCAAAATGACCTGCAAGAAAATTTTCCAGTTGAGTGTATGAAAAACTATACATAAAGACTGACAAGCAACCAATGTGCAAAAGAAGATAAATTCTGCAATTAAAAAATAAGTAATATTGATAACATGAGTTGTAGAGTCCTTGGGAGTAGTATGTAGGTTATATAGAACATGGAGCATAGAACTTCATAGCACAGTACTGGCACTTTGGCTCATATGATGATGTACTGACTTTTTAATGTTAATATTAATCTAGACCTTTGCTTCTACGTAGCCCTCCATAGTCTGTCATCCATTATCCTATCTAAGATTTTCTTAAATGCCCTTAATGTATCTGCCTCTACCACCATTCCTGGCAGAGGATTCCACGCACTCAGCATTCTCTGTGCAAAGAACTTACTTCTGATATCCCCCTTTGAAATTTTCTCCAATTACCATAAAATTATGTTCCATCATACTAACTACTTCCGCCTTGGGAAAAAATCTCTGGCCAGCCACTCTTTCTATGTCTGTAATCCTCTTGTACCCCTCCATCAAGTCGGCTCTCATCTTCCTTTGCTCTAAAGAGAAAAGCCCTAGCTCACTCAACCTATCTTCATAAGACATGCTGTCTAGTCCAGCAGCATCTTAGTAAATTTTCTCTATGTTTTCTCTAAAGCTTCCAGATCCTTCCTAAAATGAGGCAACCAAAACTGAACACAATACTCCCAAGTGTGGCCTCAGCCGAGTTTTATTGAGCTCCAACAGTACCTCGCAGCTCTTAAACTCAATCCCCTGACTAATGAAGTCCAACGCACCATATGCCTTCTTGAGGGATCTATGGATATGTATCCCAAGATTTCTCTATTCTTTCACACAGTCGAGGATCCTGCCGTAAGACATAGGAGCAGAATTAGGCCACCTGGCCCATCAAATCTGTTCTGCCATTCAATCATGGCTGATCCTTTTTTTTATCTCCTCCTCAACTCCTGTTCCCGGCCTTCTCCCCGTAACCTTTGATGCTATGTTCAATCAAGAATCTATCAATCTCTGCCTTAAATACACCCAATGACCTGGTCTCCACAGCTGCATGTGGCAACAAATATCACAAATTCACCGCCCTTTCACTAAAGAAATTACTCTGCATCTCTGTTTTGTAAAGGTGCTGTGCCTTCTTGTCCTAGACTCTCCCACCATGGGAAACATCCTTTTCACGCGTACTATGTCTAGGCCTTTCAACATTTGACAGGTTTCAATGAGATCCCCCCTCATCCTTCTGATTTTTAGCAAGTGCAGACTCAGAGCCATCAAACATTCCTCGTATTTCATTCCTGGAATCAGGAATACCCTTTCATACCCTTTCATTCCTGGAATCATCCTTGTGAACCTCCTCCGGACCCTTTCCAATGCCAGCACATATTTTCTAAGATGAGGGGCCCAAAACTCTTCACAATACTCAAGCTGAGGCCTTGCCAGTGCCCTATAAAGTCTCAGCATCACGTCCCTGCTCTTGTATTCAAGACCTCTTAAAATGAATGCATGGTATTTGCCTTCCTCACCACCGACTCAACCTGCAAGTCAACCTTCAGGGTGTTCTACACAAGGGCTCCCAAGTCCCTCTGCATCTCAGATTCCTGGATTTTCTCCCTGTTCAGAAAATAGTCCACACATTTATTTCTACTACCAAAGTGCATGAACATGGATTTTCCAGCATTGTATTCTGTTTGCCACTTTCTTGCCCATTCTCCTAATCTGTCTAAGTCCTTCTGCATCCTACCTGTTTCCTCAACACTACCTGCCCTTTCACCAATCTTCATATCATCTGCAAACTTGGCAACAAAGCCATCTGCAGCCATTAAATGTATTCTGCCTTCAAATTCGACCTTCTGAAATGAATCACTTTAGGCTTTTCTGTGTTAAATTTCATCTGCCACCTCTCAGTCCAGTTTTGCATCCAGTCAATGTCCCATTGCATCCTACAGCAACTCTCCACAATATCCACAACTCCTCCACCCCCTGTGTCATCTGTAAACTTACGAACCCACTTCCTCATCCAAGTCATTTATAAAAATGGCAAAGAGCAGGACAAATTGCTGCAGAACACAACTGATCACTGGCCTCCAGACAGAATACATTCCATCTACTGCTGCCCTCTCCATTCTCTGGGCAAGGCAATGCTATCTCCACACAGCCAAGTTTCCATGGATCGCATGCTTCATAACTTTCTGAATGAGCCTGCAATGGGGGACCTCATCAAATACCTTACTAAAATCTATGTATGCTACATCCTTCATCAATGTGCTTTGTCACATCCTCAATCAGCCTCATGAGGTATGACCTGCCCCTCTGCAGCTGTGATGCTCTGCCTGATTTGCAGTGCCACTCCTCCACCTCCTTAACCTCCCCCTCTGTTCCTTTTGAAACATCTGAAGCTCGGTATATCTAACAGCCACTCCAGCCCAACGAAGGTTCTGTAATGGCTACAACATCGTAATTCCATGTACTGAGCCATGCTCTGACAAATAGACACACTCCAACCTATCTCATTGACTGCAGTTTTGCCCTATCAACTGCATATCCTTCCCACAAGCTCTTGGCACACTGCAGCTACCTGTACACTAACTGCCCCCTCTGCTGACCTATTACTCTGGTTTCCAATGCCCTGCCAAACTACTGTAATACCACCACCCCCCTCCCCAACAGCTGTAGCAAACCTATCCACAAGGGCATTGGTCCCCTTCAAGTTCAGATGTAACCTACCCCTTTTGTGCAGATCATATCATTATCATCTCATCACAGAAGACGTTGCAATGATCCAGATATATGAAACCCTTCCCCTTGCACCAATTCCTTAGCCACACGTTCATCTGCCAAATTATTCTATTATTAGCCTCAATGACACATGGCATAAGCAGCAATCCAGATGTTGCTACCCTTAAGGTCCTGCTTTTCAGCTTCCTACCAAGGTCCCTATATTCCCTCTTCAGGACCTCATCCCTTTTCCTTTCAATATGTACCAAGACTTCTGGCTGCTTATCCTCCCCTTTTAGAATGCTGTGGACCTGATCCTGACATCTGTGAGGCAGCATGTCCAGTTGTCTCATTCGCATCCATAGAATCAGCTGTCTGCTCTGCTCACTTGAATTCCCTCTCACCACTGCACTCCTTTTCTTCCTCCTCCCCCTTCGAAGCCACGAAGCCAGACCCAGTGCCAGAGAGCTGTAGTGTGTGGAATCAATTCAGAACTGGGGTGAGTGAAGTTATTCACATCAGGCATCAGGTGCCTGATGTTTTGTAGGGGAACAACTGTTCCTGAACTGGGAGCTGTAGGACCTATGCCTCCTGTACCTCTTGCCCGATGGTAGCAGCAGGAAGAGAGCATGGCCTGGATGGTGGGGTTCCTTAGTGATGGATGCTGCTTTCTTGTGCCAACGATTCATGTAAACGTGCTCAGTAACAGGGAAAGTTTTGCATGTAATAGACTGGGTTTTATCCATGACTTTGTGCAAACTTCTGCATTCCTGGGCATTAGTGTTTCCAACCCAGGCCATGATGCAATCAGTGAGGATGCTCTCCACTGCACATCTGTAGAAGGTTGTCAGTGTTTAAGATGATATGTAGAATCTACGTAAACTTTGAAAAGAAAAGTAGAGGTGCTGTTGTGCCTTCTTTGTGATGGCAGTTACATGCTGTTCCCAGGACAGATCCTCTGATATGATAATGTCAAGAAATTTAAAGGTACTGACCCTCTCCACCTCCGATCCCACAATGTTTTGCTTATGAGCTTTGTCCAAATTCTACTACCCATCTGCACACCAGGTACCATTTACAGTGGCCAATTAGCCTGCTAAACCACTTTTATTGTGAGATGTGGGAGGAAGCCAGAGCACAGAGGAAGCAACATGGTCACAAGATGAATCTGCAAACTCCATGCAAACAGCTGTGGAGATCAGTATTGAATTATAGTACTGTGCAGAAGTCTGAGCTCATATATATATATAGCTAGGGCGCCTAAGACACAGTACTTGAGTAATTTTATGTCTTGTACTGCATTGTTGCTTCAAGAAAGCAAATTTTATGACATATGTGAGTGACGATAAACCTGATTCTGATGTGGGTCTCTATTGCAGACTGAATGGGAAGGGGGCAAGAAGAGGGGAACCATGGTTGGGAAAAGGGGAAGGGAGTGAGAGGCACCAGAGAAACCTTCTGTAATTATCAATAAACCAATTGTTTGGAGTCAAATGACCTTGCCTGGTGTCTCAGGGCTGGGTGTGTCTGCACCTATGCCATACCCCCCCCCTCCCCCCGGCCCCTGACACTCCTTCTCTGCCACCTGTCCCACACCCCTCCCATGGCACTCCACCCTCGCCATTCCCAACATCCTTTGCTCCCACCAGATTAACAAATTCGCTCTCCGCTCCGTGTTGACAAATACTGTACTGTGCAAAAGTCTTAGGCGCCCTAGGCAAGACTTTTGCACAATGCTGTAGGTCATTGGAGCTATGAGACAGAAGGTCTGCCAGCAGCAGAGCTGTGCCTGCACCTCTTCTGAAGTTGTAGTGCGGTAGAAAGTTTGTATTCTTTGTGCAGTCAATAAGAATGGCTAAGTCATCATTAGTAATCACTTTTGGGCAATATTATTTTCACTTAATTTGTAATTTGTATTGAATCAGAATGTTGTATGTTTGTAAGAGCAATGGTATCATGCCAATAGTGGTGTAGTATAGTTTATCCATTTTGTCTATTGTTCTCACAGTGAGTCCCTGATCACGTGACTCACTAATCTAAAGTACTGTGTTTGTGTGGTGCTTGCAGTTTTCTCCATAAAGGATTCAATTGCTAACAGAGTAATAATTATTACTCTTAAAAATAAAGCCTAGTTGCCATAGATCCCTTCCCTGCACTGATAGAAATTCATATTCCAAATATTTTCCCTCAAAAACTCAGGAGGCAGAGAAAACTTTGAAACTGATCAGATGATGTTGGGTGAGTGTCCTTGCTGACATAAATTATGGCTGGCTTCTCTCCCATGCTGTGCAAATCCATTTTTAATTCCACTGGAAATTTTTATAGAGCCTTTCAACAGAGAATGGGACCATATACAACCATCATTCCTGTGCTATGTCTAGCAGAGCAAACTAATTGTCATCTTCTCCCTTTCATATGGACCTGTCAATTCTCCCGCTTGGTAATTTATATAATTACCTGCTGAAGCTTTCTATTGAATCTTGCTTCATTACCCTTTCAAGCATGCAGTACCAGATTAGACCATAAAACCAGAAAACATAGAGTAGGAGTAGAATTAGGACATTTAGCCCATCGCATCTGCTCTGCCATTCCATCAATTGATTATTTATGCTTCTCAGCCCCATTCTCTTGCCTTCTCCCAGTAACCTTTGACATCCTGACTACGCAAGAACATTTAAATATACTTAATGTCTTGACCTCCACAGTCTTCTGTGGCAATGAATTTCACAGATTCACAACCCTCTGGCAAAATAAGTTCCTCCTCATCTCTGTTCTGGATTGGTGTCCCTCTGATTGGAAGCTGTGCTTTCTAGTCCTATACTCACTATACGAAACATACTCTGCATTTCCACTCTATCTAAGCCTTTCAATATTTGATAGGTTTCAATGAGGTTCCCCCTGCCCCCCCCCCCCCCCCCACGTTCTTCTAAACTCCAGTGAGTACAGACCTGGAGCCATCAAATCCACCTCACGTGTTAACCCTTTCATTCCCAGAATCATTGTTGTGAATCTCCTTGGACCCTCTCCAATGCTAGCAAATCTTTTCTTAGAAAAGGGGCCTAAAAGTGCTCACAATACTCCAAGTGAGACCTTACCAGTGCCTTATAAAGCCTCAGCAATGCATCCTTGGTATTAAATAATAGTGTTCTCGAAATTAATGCGAACATTCCATTTGCAGCCTTTACCATAGGCTCAACCTCTAAGTTACCTTTAGAGAATCCTACACAAGGACAATATGTGTGTGTATGTAATCCAGCTGGAACATCTTCATCATCCTGTTGGGCTTCTTGATAATAATTCTTCATTTCACTGATTAGATATATTTACCACTTTTCAAAGTATAGAGTGCTGGACATGCTGGATCAAATAGGAATGGCTGAAGCCTCTGTATTTGTTCTGATGCTGGCCAAAAAATGATCAGGTTAATTGCACTAAATCCCAAACTTGCCAGAGTGCATATTGTAGCCATATACTCTGATGTCACTACTTCAATGCCATGCACCTCCTTTGTGCCATGATCAGACTTCATTGCGATTATGATTATCCTTTGGTGCATAACCTGTGGTCAAATACAGACGGAGAATGGAGCTCAGGTTTGTATTATCAGAAAGGGCTGATTTATTGGTTCTGGCAACTCAGTTTGTTCAGTTGTCTCCTTGGGTTGATCTTAACTGGCTGAAGTTTAATGTTTTGTAAAACTTCGATTGTAACTAAAAAAAAAAGTGTGATAATATGCAGATGCGTGTTATGTGTTTATATAAAAAAAAGTAGGTGTTAAGGACATTTCTCCCCCATCTCTAGCCAAAACACAAGAATGGAAACAAAAAAAGAGCAGAAGTAGGCACTTCGAGCTTGTTCCACTTTTGAATAAGATATTGGGTGGTTCTGTGCCTTAAGTTCATTTCCTTGTCCCCAGTTTCCATATCCCTTGATTCCTGTCTACCTTACCCTTCAATGCACTCAATGGCTTAACATGCATAACTCTCTGAGGTAGGGAATTCTGAGGATTTATTGGGTTTGCTTGAAGAAATTCCCCCTCCATTCTGTCCCAAATGGCTAGACCATATCCCCTTCTAGAGAATTTTCATCTTGCGTATTCCACCTTACAGCACTCACCTTATCAATATCTCACCCCTTGAGAAACTTACTGTTTATATTATGAAGACTACTGCTGAATCATCTTGTATCTTTACATACAGTATGTTCAGTCTATTCCTCTGCCTGTACACCAGATGGCTCTATTCCTGGCTGATAAAAGCAAAAGCCCGGTTGTGTTCTACAGAGTCTATACTTAAGGTCAGTGACCTCTGAAAACTCTGAAAATGGATAAAAGAGATAAAATGCAGAGTAAAGAAAGGGGAAAAGGGAAAAATAATAGGAATGCTGAAGGAAAGTGAGACTGAATGACAAAGAAATCATGGTACAAGATGAAAGAAGGTGGAGAGAGAGAAACAAGGAGCTGTAGACGCAGATGTAAAATCGTCAATGTGGAGGAAGTGCTGAAAGTCCAACATAAGGATGCCAGAAATGCCATTTGTCTGAAAATACCAAACTGATCTGAATCTGGAAACCTGCAGTATGTCTAGTTAGAGGATGAGGTTACACCTGAACCCAAGAAGGACCAATATCCTTGCGGGCAGGTTTGTGAGAGTTGTTGGGAAGGTTTAAACTAATTTAGCAGGGGAGTGGGAACTGGAGTGATGGGGCAGTTGGTATGCAAGTAGATGCAGTGTGTATTGAAATTGTGAGGAAGGACAGGTAGATGATGTGGGCAAAATTACAGTCAGTGGGATGAGATGAAGTGTAACATGGGAGCAAACTCTAAAAGGATGACGAATAGAAGACTGAAGGAGTTGTATTTGAATGCACATAGTATAGGGAATAAGATAGCTGAGGAAGTGATCCTGTAGTGCAGTTAGAGATTGGGAGGTATGCTGTTGTGGGCATCGCTGAGTCATGGCTGAAAGGAGCTTAACATCCATAGATGCACCTTGTATCAAAATGACAGGCAGGTAGGCAGAGGGGGTGGGGTGCTTCTGTTGGTTAAAAAATGAAATCAAATCCTTAGAAAGAGGTGACATAGGATCAGAAGATGTAGAGTCCTTGTGGATAGAGTTAAGAAACTGCAAGGCTAAAAATATCCTGATGGGAATTATATACAGGCTTCTGAATAGTAGCCAGGATGTGGTACAAATTACAATTGGAAATAGAAAAGGTATGTTAAAAGGCCAATGTTATGATAGTATTTGGGGATTTCAATATGCAGGTGGATTGGGAAAAGTAGGTTGGTGCTGGATCCCAAGGGATGGCATTTGTGAAATGTCTGCAAGATGGCTTTTTTGAGCAACTTGTGGTTGAGCCCACTAGGAGAAATTCTGGATTGGGTATTGTGTAATGAATCAAATTTGATCAGGGAGCTTAAACTAAAGGAACACTTACAAGGCGATGATCATAAGATGATAGAATTCACCCTTCTGTTTGAAAGGGAGAAGCTCAAGTCACATATGCCCAGGGCAGAAGTGAATGTTGATATTACGAAGGAGAGGGTGCTTGGGAAGCTGGAAGGTCTGAAGGTAGATATGTGACAGGGACCAGATGGATTACAACCCAGGGTTCTGAAGAAGGGAGCTGAAGAGATTGATCTTTCAAGAATCACTAGATTCTGGAATAGTTCTGGAGGACTGAAAAATTGCAAATGTCACTCCACTCTTCAAGGAGGGAGGCAGGGAAAAAAAGGAGATTGTAAGCCAGTTAGCCTGACTTCAGTGGCTGGGAAAATGTTGGAGTCCATTCATAAGGATGAGGTTTCGGGGCACTTGGAGACGCATGATAAAAATAGGCCAAAGTTAGCATAGTTTCCTTAACAGGAAATCTCGTCTGATAAATTTGTTGGAATTTTTGGAGGAAATAACAGGCGGGAGAGACAAAGGAGAGTCAGTAGATGTTATTTACTTGGATTTTCAGAAGGCCTGTGACAAGGTGCCACACATGAGGCAGCTTAACAAGATTAGAGCCCATAGGAAAGAAACGAGCATGGATAGAAGATTGGTTGACTGATAGGAAGTAAAGAATGGATAGTTTTAAAGCGGGGATTATTAGGTTCTCGATTAGTCATGACATCAAAGTTACGGGGAGAGGCAGAGAATGGGGTTGAGAGGGATAATCAGCCATAATGTAATGTCAGAGCAGTCTCAATAGGCTGAATGGCCTACTTGTGCTCCAATGTCTTATCAGAAGAAATTCATGGTAATGCAAGAGGTGGTCCATAGTGTTCTGTTGCTGAGATAGAATTTTGGTTGTGTAAGTTAATTCAAGAATCTGGTAATTGCTGAAAGGTAGCTGTCCTGAATCTGACCAGACCTTATTCATTGTCATAGATAGTGCCTGGCCTGCTGAAGGTCAGGTTGCTCCAGCATTTTGCGTGCATTGCTTTGGATTTTCAGCATCTGCAGACTTCCTCGTGTTTATGATTCTGTACCTCTTGCCTTGCGGTAGCAGCAAGTAGAGGCCCTGATCCAGATGGTGGGTATTCTTGAATATAGATGCTGCCTTCTTGAGTCAGTGCCTTATCTAGATGCTGTCAATTTTGGGGACGACTGTGCCTGAGATGGACTGGGCTGTGTCCACTCCTCTCTCTTGGAACTACATAGCAATTTTGCTGCGTCTGAATCCTGCAAGTTCCCACCCAATAACCTCTTTAGAATACCATCTCCATGAGGATGGCAACAATTCAAGAAAGTGACACACTGCCACCACCACCTCAAGGGCAATTACAGGTGCATGCTGGTCTTGCCAGTAATACCAACATGCCCCATTGTGGGGAAAAAGTAGATCCAATATCTTTCATAATTGATATACATTTCCTGTCTGTCCTTCCGCAGTCAAGAAAAAATTCTGTTTTTAATTTGAACTATTTTAATCCCTCTCCTTTGTCCTCTGCTACCCAATCAATTCCTCCAAATTGAACTATTCCTCAGTGATTGCACTAGTAGACATCAAGAGCAGACATCAAGGGCCTTGGTTTAAGCATGGCTTTTAATTCCCACATTTGTGTGATCTATGTGAATTGTCACTAGAGAACAAATCTCGAACAGGTGATGCACTCTACCTGACCAAGTGTCATAAACCACATAAGACTATGTATTCTAGTTTGGGGAAGACGACTCTAATAATGAACTGGGGAACTGATTTTTTAATCATTTCAGAACTGGAAATAACTATTGTATTTCTAAATGATATAGCTAATTTAATCTTAGTGGTTTTCAGGATAGAGGTGACTTTCACTCTTAAAACGACTAGACATTAAGAAAGTGTTAGCGTAGAATCATTAAGCATGGAACTGGTTTGTTAGCCAACTGTGTTTCTGCTGATTATCAAAACACCCATTTACACTAATCCTATTTTATTTTTTTGTCAGATTTTACAAGGGGTAATTTATATCAACCAATTTACCTACCAACCTGCTGGTCTTTGGGACGGGTAAAGACACCAGAGGAAACCCATGCATTCACTGGGAAAATGTGTCAACTCAGACACAGACACAGTCAGAATTGCCAGAGCTCATAGGGTCAGCATAATCCACTTCATAGCTTGGTATAGCTCACTGAGTGAGTCTTTGAGTTCTACTCATGATGCAAGATGCCTTATTCTTTTCATTGCTTTGCAGCCATGAATAACAGTAACTGCTGTTTTGGGCTGAGTGTAGAAGATAGGTGAACCTCTCTTTTTTTCACATCTCTAGCAGGGAGCTGGAGCCCAGGGAAAGGGTGGTTGCAGTAAGGGGTATGCTTTTTTTTTTGTATTTAGACAAGAACCAAGAAGAGTGCAACAAATGAGAAAGTCAAAAATTCCACTGTCACTTCTCCTTCATTGACCTTGATTGTAATCGTCTATTTAACCCCCAGTACATTATAACTGGTGTTCTTGCGTAAAATTGGGTGGTTCACAAGGTGAAAATTGATGTATTTTACATGAAATTTATTGTGTCTTTGTAACCATATTTCTCAATGCTCTTCTATTGTTGGCGTGCTGGAATGCAGTCAAAGCAGCTTGTATGGTATAATTCTTGGCATTTATGACTTGCCGCGACCAAAGTATGAATGTGTTGAAATGGGGTGTTGGTGATACAGTTATGCATAAACTGAGTGAGAATAGTCACGATTTTTCCTTGTATAAGGAAAAACAAACAATTGAGAGAATCAACTGCACTTAAAATATGTTTTCTTTGCAAAACAAATTTTGCAATTAAGTAGCATGAACATAGGAACTTTTGAGTTAGGTGAAAGTCAAGTTAGTGTACATATTCTTTCCTCTGAGATTAATTCCACCATCTACCCGTATTCTTGCTGTATCCCTCAACACCGTTGCATTGCACAAGCTACACTCTTGAAACCCAAGGATATCCCCTGCTGACTAATTTCATAATTTTATTTCCTATATTCTGACAGTACAGTATAGTACAGTAGGCAGCCGTCGATCCCAGGGGAGCATGGGTTTGTGCCTCTGGTGGACTGTGTCCTGTCCATGGCGCAATCCTGGGTGGGAAGATTTGAAGAACTGGCTGTTGCCCCTCTCCATGTTACTTATGCAGTCCAAGGGAAAGACAAGCGCCGATAGAGCTTGGCTGCAGTCAGAGGTTGCCAGAGTGAAGTTGTAAATAACTTCAAAATGCCTTAGGGACCCCGGCTCTGGATTTCTTCCTTGAGGTTTTGTCCCAAAGCCTTTCCCGTGGGCGAGTCTGGCCGCAAGGCAGCGGAGGTTTAAAATCAGAGTTTTCCTTCTCCTAAGTGGACTGTCGTCCAAGTCTGACGAGCCCCACCTGCTCGAAGCAACTGGTTTTAAGGCGCCAGTGGCCTGCCTTTGCCCCTTTTCTTGTCAGTAGAAACAGTTCTGCTGGGCCTAGTAGCTAAGTTACATGTGAAGACCAAGAGTTGGACTTGGTTGTCAGAGGCTGTAGAGGCACAGCCACTTGGAGCACTTTATAGTTAGTGGGAGCTTATCCCCACTGTCACCCCCGGCTATGACAACCTTAGGAACCGACAGTAATCAGACTTAAAATGCTTCAGCCTGCCTGTGTAAGATGTTCTAATGCAATGAAATTGGATTTTACATTGGCATTGTGCACACCACAAAGGAGCCGAGGGCAGGGCATTCCACTAGTTTCACAGAGGAAAGGGTGACAAGAAAACTCCGGTGCACCAAGGTTTGCTGTTGGAAGAGTTTGGCAAGTACAGAATTCCTGCTCGAAGGAACAACTGATGAAATTTCACGGTTTTTGCAAGAGAAGCCAATACAAGTTGAAGAGCAACAGAAAGTTGTCTTGTGTGTGTGCATGCATGCATACAATGTTAATTACCCCATCCACCCAGCCCCACCCTTTCCAACTGCACTCTGCACCCTTGCAGATTGCAGAGACCCTTTGATGTCTTACCCACGCACACCCATGCAACCTATTGGGTTGCAGTCATAACAACATGGAAGTGGATGCACAATGAGTTGGGTAACAAATGCAGGAGATAACTGAGCACATGGAGTCAGTTGGCAACCTCTTGTAGGAGGCTTTCCATTCCTGTCAGATTGTGACTACTGGCCAGGTAACCAGCTCTGCAAATAGCGTGTGAAGTTTCTAGCTGATTTGGAAGGTTGGTCTGTGCCTCATGGGAGCTGTCACAGAGTACTAGAGAGGTACAGCACAGAAATTATTCCTTCATCCCACTGAGTCTATACTGACCGGCAATCACCCATTTACACTGGTCCAATGTTAATCTCATTATTTAAAATTCTCCCCACACACTTCCCCTCCTTCCCCACCTCATCCCAGATTCTACCTTTTGAACACACTTTCCACACATTATTCACACTTTGACAAGTCTGATCACCTGGATGTACTTCTACTTCCAGTATATAGACAGAGGTTAAAGACTGCCATATGACTGGTGAGGACCAGGAAGGTATGGTCAAGGAAGGCGGAGCAGTGCTTACAGGACTGCTTTGAGTCGGTGGAATGTGCAATATTTAGGGATTCATCTTCAAATCTGAATGAATACACCTCGGTCGTCACTGAGTTCATCAAGACCTATGTGCATGAGTGTATGCCTTTGAAAACATACCGGACATACCCAAACCAAAACCTGTGGATGAACCAGGAGAATCAGAGTCTGCTGAGGGCTAGACCTGAGGCAGTCAGAACCAGTGAACCAGAAGGCTATTTTAAGAGCGAGAAAGCAATTCTCCAATTGAAGCTGGAAATGGAACCAGATGCACATCAGCATTGACAGGGTTTGCAGACAATTACTTGCTGCAAAGTGGAACCTAACATCATAAATGGGTGTGATACTTCACTCCGAGGTGAGCTCAATGCCTTTTATGCACATTTTGAAAGGGAGAATAAAATTACACCTGCACGAAACCCTGCAGCGTATGGTAACCCTGTGATCTCTCTCAGATGTCAATGTCAGAACATCTTTCAAGAGTGTGAGACTTTGCATGGTAGCAGACCCTGATGGTGTACCTAGTAGGGCACTGAAAACCTGTGCCAACCAACTGCTGGGAGTGTTCAAGGGCATCTTCATTCTCTCACTGTTGCAGTCAGAGGTTGCCACCTGCTTCAAAAGGGTGACAATTGTACCTTGCTGTCAGTTCTTTGTTTCAACAAAAGCAGGGTGAGCTGCCTCAATGACTGTTGCCTAGTGGCACTCACATCTACTGTGATGAAGTGCTTTGAGAGGTTGGTCATGGCCAGAATCAACTCCTACCTAATCAAAGACCTGGACAATTTGCCCACTGCTCATAGGAAGGACGTACAAACTTCTTACAGATGGCACCGTAACTGAACTTTGAACTCCAACACCCTGAGTTATAATAGCATTGTGCTAACCAGTACACTACCATGGTACACTAAGGGTACTGGAAAGAACCTGTCAAATTCTTTCCTCTGCTCCCATCTCTGTGGCTCTTTCTGTTTTTATAGTGGCAGCATGTCAAACTCTTCTGGTAGACCTTCAAAGCCTAAAGGATAACATTTTGAAACTTAACTGCGTGGCCAGGAAGTAAGAGTTCAATATTACAGGACCAAAACCATCAGGTCTCCCATCTCCTAAGCTACTTCTCCTTCATTTTTTTTTCTGAAAGATTTCATTTGGCTATATCATGTTTTTAATATAGCATGAAAAATTCAAATGACCCCAGGTCAGCTGAATGCAATCTATTTTTTGTCGAGTCCAAAAGCAAAACTTTCTCAATAACAATTACCTATAGAAAATTAGAGACTGGATATTGAAACTGGAACTTCGTGCTCCCTAAGTAATTTAGGCTTACCGTACAGGTGTAAGGCAAGCTTAGTTAACATCTTAGCAACTTAGTTAACACTCAGTCATTTGTATTTTCTCATTGTCTTTTGTATTGTATACTTATTATTTACATTTCTCTTCTTTCCACTTTGCAATATATATAATTTACAGCAATGAAACAGTCCATAAGGTCCATCTCATCTCTTCCTGTTTATATGGTTCATAACCTCCTTCCATCTGCCTTTGTCAGTCCATCAATATTAAAAGAAGGCATGAGGTTGCTCTAGTAAACAAGGAGAAGGAGAATGCTCAGAGATTCTACAGATATGTTAAGAGCAAAAGGATTGCAAGAGACAAAATTGGTCCTCTGGAAGGTCAGAATGGTAATCCATGTGTGGAGCCAAAAGAGATGGAGGAGATCTTAAATAAATTGTTTGCATCTGTTTTTACTCAGGAGTTGAACACAGAGTCTGGAGGAGTGAGGTAAATCTGCCCATTTATGTGGCTCAAAACCTCTTTCCATCTGCTTGCTGTCAGTTCTTTGTTTCTTCCCCTGTGCCTTTCATGACTCATTAATGACCTATTCATCTCAGCACTCCATGTTAAATCCACAATGTCAACATATTCTGGTTAAAGGAGATTATGTTAATGATGGTCATGTATTTATGACCACTGAATTTGGTTCCCACACCCCCCACTCAGCATGTGACAGTATCTTCTGCTCCCAAAGCTTCAAAGGGTCCTGTATATTTGGTAGACCATACCAAAGTCCCTCATTCGATCAGGGAGAGTGATGGCAAGATGTGCATTTAGACTAAACAGAAGGTGGATGAAAAATCAAGGGAGGAGATGAAAGTGAGAGACCTTTTGTTGAAGGAAAGGGAAGTATACAGATAGTTCAAAGCTAATTACAGAGAATACTGGTCAGAAGCTTTGCTGGTGTATGTATGGAGGAAACAAGTAACTATAGTTGATGTTGTGATGGGGAAATTGCAAGGACTGATAATGATTTTTAAATTATATCAATAAACATAGTCATGATAATTTATAAGGGAAACATTTAGAATGCACAGTGTGTTGAGACACTCAGTATATTGGTAGCATGTTAAACAGAGGAAAAAGCTTGGGATGTATTCCATGTGTACGATATATTGAACCAAGGAAGCAGGAAAAAATAATTTAGCTAGCCCCTTCTGTTTAAGAATCTTTTATTTTCTCTAGTTCTGGTAGCCTTATTAAATGTTTTCGTGTTGTGAAATGGAGCATATTTGTTTCCTGTTATTCCAATGTATTTTTGTTCAATGGATTCTGTCAGAAATGTAAATGTCTTCCTAACTTTTTTGACCACCAGACATAATGTGATGTTGGCGACTATCAAATGACTTGAGCTTTGGCCCCCAACTTCTCTTCAGCTCAAATATATTACTGGAACATAATTGAAAAAATGTTCACAATTGATAGATGTAGATTTTTGGCTTTCAAGACCTTGCCTCGGGCAGACGACACACATCACTTTGTGTGTCAATGATTTTAAGTTTAGCAATCTAAAGAGCATTTTGACACTTGTACAAAAGACACTTTGAAGTTCAAGCATAAACAAGAGAAAATCTGCAGATGCTGGAGATCCAAGCAATGCACACAAAATGCTGGAGGAATTCAGCAGGCCAGGCAGAAGCTATGGAAAAGAGTATAGTCTTCAGCCTTCAAAGGACATTTTCTACAGAGACCTTTCATTAGGACCAGAGAAAAAGAATGATGAGTCAGAGTGTAAAGATGGGGGAGGGGAGGAAGAAAGACAAGGTGATAGGTGAAGCAACATGCACAACATGCTGGAGGAACTCAGCAGATCAGGCAGCATCCATGGAAATGTGATAGGTGAAACTTGGAAGGGTGAAGTAAAGAGCTGGAAAGTTGAAAGAGATGCAGGGCTGGAGAAGGGGGAATCTGATAGGAAAGGACAGGATGCCATGGAAGAAAGAAAAGGGGGAGGAGCACCAGAGGGAGATAATGGATAGGTAAGGAGAGGGAAAAGGGAATGGTGAAGGCCGTAGGCGTTACCAGAAATTTGGGAAATCGATGTTCATGACATCAGGTACCCAGACGGAATATAAGGAGTTGCTCCTCCAGCCTGAGTGTGGCCTCATCACAACAGTAGAGTAGGCCGTGGACTGCCGCAATGTTCAAACTTTTTTTTATGGCACTAGTTGTTTATTTTTCTCCTTTGAAAGAGTAAGCACAGTCTCACTGGGTGGAGTAACCATTGCAGCTGATAGCAGAGTAGTCTCGATGGGTTAAACAGCCCACTTGCTGTGAATGTGCGCACTGTGGCATATCATTGCTTCTAATGACTTTGGATCTTAACTCTGTGCTAACTGCTCTTTTTAGCAGGTTCCAGGAGGCACCTGTAAATTTTACCTCTGCAAAGCTATACCATTTTCATCCGCTTCAATTAGCAGCCTATCTAGTAAATTGCAGAACAGAAAAAAAAACAGCTTGCCCTCAAGGTACTAATCCACAGCACTGATTGGAAAGTAGTGTTGGATGTTCTTGTTTAAACTACGTTTAATTCCCTGCTGTTTCTGAGACTTTGCTGGGGTAGGCTGCCGGTTGTAGTTCCCTGAAGAGCAGTAGTCTTCAAAGCATATGAAGTCCTTTGAGCATTTTGTTGTGATGAGTCACTGCATGAATGATTTTTTTATGTGTTACAGCGAAATCCATAAAGAGCAACTCCTGTCTGGCATATTGTGCCAATATCAATTGTAAATTCTAAAACTTCTAATATAAGCTGATAAATTGACCATTTTGGTTATTTATTCCAAAGTATATTTATTATCAAAGTATTGTCTATATTAGACGTATTTGAAACTTGTCTCCTAACAGGCAGCAATGAAACAAAGAAACCCAAAAGAACCCATATAAAAAATGACCGTCGAATGCCCAGCGTGCAGAGACAAAAGAAACAAATCATGCAAATGGCGTTCTGAACTGAAGTCCACAAAGAGAGTCGGAGACCCATAGTTCAGCGCAGAGCCAAATAAATGCTGCAGAGGAGTGAGCTGAACTTCCCCATCCCTTGCCTCAGGCCCTGACACCCTGGCCCTGCACCAAAATTAACGTCCAAACATTAGATTCAGTCGCCTCAGTACACTCTGGGGCCTGCACCCCGCTGCCTCGATTTGGCCTGTACGTGACCTTTCCACTCAGCTCAATGCTTAAATCTTCATCCAAACTTCTGGTTCAATCGCCTCAGTACACTCTGGGGCCTGCACCCCACTGCCATGATTCGGCCTGTATCCGACCCTTCCAATTCGGCTCAGCACCTAAATTGATCAAGCCTCAGGTGTTCCTTGCTCTCGGTGACAGGCCCACTGGCTCACCTTGGTTCTGCCATACCAAATTGCCTCCAAATCCAAAGGGAAGTTAAGACTATTACTTGCGATGATCGTTTGCCAGAAAAAGTGTGATTAACAAAGTATTTTGTTATTTTCTTCATCTCGTTAGTCACCTGCCAGAAGTCGCTGAGATTCACCAGCATCATTTTAAACTGAAAGTCTCTTGGTTACGGACAAAGAGCAGTGTTCACTCCCTTTGCATTAATTTGCTACTGATAAAACAAAGGGAATGGAAATTGTTTTAAATAGATCTTGTGCAGACAATGACTGCCGAGTCGTTCTACTGCATGACCTCTTGACTTGTGTGAGATATGAGCCAGTGTCTGGCATGTTGTGAGTTTCACGGCTGTTTGTCACAAATGGATTTATGCCTGCACGGGATATATGCTCGACTTGCATAAATGATTCTCTTATGTACAGTTTGAGAACATTGATTTGCAAACCACATTCTGCTGCCTGCTCTCTTATGTATTGTTTCCCATCTCTCTTATATTTAGCCTTTTGTAAGGTTACATACTTTCACTAATCTGTGCAGAGAATGTAGACAAATGCGTGGGCAATTTCTTAGTGTTTGCATTTGTCTGAGTATTATATTACAAATATCATTTTGTACTTGCAATATATAGTTCCCTCCTCTGAGCAGCAAGACTGCAGATGAATGCATGCAATATGAGAGTGTCAATGGTTAACACATTGATATGACTCACATTTTCCACCATTTTAACAGGGATTGGTGAGGTTAAAAAGTTTGAAACAGCCATGTTACTATCCTTGGAAAGTTTACAACATGTGAATAGAACTAAGTAATTTTATTATGCAATTAAATTTAACTTTCTCCCTATGTCTGGATAATATGGACTGTGTATGCAAAAGGGTTGAGTCTTCGGGTATGTTTGTGTCAGGATTAGTTGGGACAAATTAGAGTGGGAGGGGTTTATTGGGATGGAAGGGTGAAGGAATACAATGGTCTTTTCATGGGCGCCAACTTACTGATCATATATATTAATGAGACCTTGAACACCATCTGGTTTTAATATCACCAGCCTCTTTATAGGTATCTAGGAAACCCAGCTATAAGTTCTGGATTCAGCACTTGAGAAGTTCACCAACTCTGCTTATGAAGTGAAGGTGCTTCTACCAGAACCTTCTCCAATCTCCTTACCTCTGCAAGCTTGCTGAGGTCCAAACCACCCACTGCCCACTTTGCCTACCCCACTTCTCCAGCACTAGTCTGCACTTTCTCTGGTCGTAGTTCTACCCCTCTCAGTTCTGAGACAGCACCAATCAACCTTCTGGTGATCCGGTTCCAGCCATCAGCACCCTAATACCACGCAGTTTGAGGTCACTCACTATACTTGCACTCTTGGCAAACTCCACACATTCTCTGAAACCATCCCCCACCCCAACACAATCTGCTGATGACCCTTCGCATTTAGCAATCTTCTGCCCTTCATGCCAACTTTAATTCTACACTTCCTTGTCTCCTTTGTTAACTACTGGACTACATCCCATAACTCAAGGCTCCGATCAATACACTACTCCCCACACCCCCACCTTTAGTTTTGTATCTACTCTCAACCAAGAACTTCAAACAACCCAACTCCTTTCCTTTCCTGGATATTCAATATCAAGAACATGAGATGAAGAGTCCTTGAAAGTGAATCCACAGGTTGTGGGAACATTTTAATGATGGGGCAAGTGAAGTTATCCTCTTTGGTTCAAGAGACTGATGGTTGAGAGGTGGTAACTGTTCCTGAACCTGGTGATGGTGAGTCCTGAGGCTCCTGTACCTTTTTGCTGATGGCCGCAGCAAGAAGTGAGCATGACCTGTGTGGTGAAGGTCCCTGTTGATGGATGCTGCTTTCCTGGGTAGATGTGCTTAGTGGTGGGGAGGCCTTTACCCCTGATGGACTGGACGGTACCCACTAATTTTTGTAGTGGATGTTATATTATAATTGTCCAATCTTCAAAAACTAGTTTACTTCCCTGTTTATTCTTCATGGCAGGTTTAGCTGCCAATACCCACTCTTTGAGCAGTAGGCCCTCCCTTTCTACCAAGAAAATGATACTTCCAGCTAACAAAGTAATTTAAACCTGCATCGACTGTTTACTCTTTTCCATAGATGCTGCCTGACTTGCTGAGTTCTTCCAGCATTTTGTGTGTGTTGCAAGGTAATTTAAACACAGTGTATCTATTTTCCATGAATCCAACCAACCAGAGATGAAGAGTCCTTTAAAGTGAGTCCATTGGTTGTGGGAACATTTCAGTGATGGGGCAAGTGAAGTTATCCCATTAGTGTTCCCGTCAGCAGAAGATTTGAAGGGTTCAAAGTGAAGAGAAAATAAGGAGAGATTTTGTCTGGATTAAGAGGTACAGCTCCATCTCTAAGAGTCAAATAGACTTGATCACAAATTTCTAACTGGAACTCAGTGCTTGCTGAAAAATAATTTGTAGGGCTTCAAAGAAAGAGTAGGAAATAAGATTGGCTTAATTGATCTTCCAGAGACCTGATGTGATGCTGGGGCAAAAGACCTCTTTCTGTGCTGCTATGACGCCAAGATTTCTTTTTAATTGCAGTGGCCATGAGAAACAAGTCTGCATATTAAAAAAAAAAATCAGCAGTGTGCTTGACAGTGGAATAGAACGTAGAAAATCTACAGCACGTTACAGGCCTTTCAGCCCACAATGTTGTACCGACCCTGTAACCTACTCTAGAAGCTGTCTGGTATTTCCCTGCTGCATAACCCTCTATTTTTCTAAGCTCTATGTGCCTATCTAAGAGTCTCTTAAAAGACCCTATTGCATCCACCTCTACTACCGTCACTGGCAGTGCATTCCACGCACCCACCACACTCTGTGTGAAAATCTTACGTCTGACCTTGTACCTACTTCCAAACACCTTAAAACTGTCCCCTCGTGTTAGCCATTTCAGCCCTAGGGAAAAAGCCTCTGGCCATCCACACGATCAATGCCTCTCATAATCTTATACACCTCTATCAAGTCACTTCTCATCCTCCGTTGCTCCAAGGAGAGAAGGCCAAGTTCACTCAACATATTCTCATGAGGCATGCTTTCCAATCCAGGCAACATCCTCGTAAATCTCCTCTGCATTCTCTCTACAGCATCTATATCGTTCCTGTAATGAGATAACCTTTAGAATATAGGACATAAAATATAAATATAATATAGACCTTTAAAGCTTTAGAATTTAGGAAGGTCCAGGTGGTTTGGAACAGTGAGAAATGGAATTCAGAAATGGAATGAGGTAATGCATCCATGGAGGTACGTGCCACTAAGAAGCAGGCTGGCTTCCTGGAAAGTGGTTCATTAACTGAAATTTCATAAACGGAGAATGCATGGTGCGATGAGCAGAGAGTGGAGTATTAATCATTATAGTAAGAATAGATTGAACTTTCACATCTTTGTGGAATACCTGTGAAAGGAAGGACATCGAAAGTGGGGAGTAACAGGGGCCTTGGAGAACATCAGCTTTGTTTATGAATCTGTGAATAACAGGATTTAAAAAGACATACGAGGTTATTTCTTTTATATCCAAAGCAAAGGAAAAAAAAACATGCAGCAGAGTTGTGCTGGATGTTTACAACACAAGTTAGACCACAGCTTGAGTACTTCATACAGTTCTGGTCACCACATAACAGGAAATATTCGATTGCGCTGGTGAGGGTGCAGATGATGTTTAAAGGGATGTTACCAGAACCGGAAAATCGTAACTGTGACAATAGTGTGGACAAATTGGGCTTGTCTTCTGTGGAATAGAGGAGATAGAGAAGAGCTAAGATGAGAAAGTGTATTTTCACCTATAGTCGTAGGAGGCTGGCATTCACTGCACAAAAAGATGATAGAAACAGAAACTTGCACGTATTTCAAATGTACTTGGATTGATCTGCAAGGTCACAGACTGAATGCTAGATGGTGGGATGAGGCTGTGTAGTGCGGACACAATGGTCAAATAATGAATATCTGTATTAAATATTTTCTCTCTGATCATCGATCTTTTGGCAACTGATTATTCAGATTCTGATTCTGATTATTCTGCTCCAAATGTAGTGAACTTTGTGAAAGTGCAAGTTCAAAAGATTACAATCGCTAATCCTGGCTCTGGAGGCTTGCTCACACCATCTAGTTGCTGTGTCATTGGAGTTGCCACTTCTCAAATGAGGCAATTATCCTCATTTTTCCAAAAAAGAGCAGACAAGTCCTCCCTGGTAACCCAGTTGGTGTTTATCCCCCCCAGCTAAATATGTCCTAAGGAAATAAAAGTAGATGTTCTGGCTATTTACTTTATTATTGTTTATCTTAGTTCTTGTTTCCTAACAAAATCTAAAATAGTGTTTGAATTTTAAAATGATTAGGTAGATACTTCAAAACATTTCTGATATGAGCCACTGCGTATTAGCGGCAATGCTAAGGACCACTGATTAACAGATATGGTTAAAGTTGGTGAGTGACGATGATTTGCTCAGCTGTTTGATGCTTGTTTTTTTGTAAATTCATTTTGGATGAGTAGGCATTGCTGGTTACCCCATCACTTTCTATACGCTTCTAATGACTCTTGTGCTGAGTGTGGCGGTGGACAAGTAAGCAAGCAGTTACGAGGCAATAGCTTTGTTGTGAATCTGGAACCACACATAGGACAGATTATTGAGGGTGGCAGATTTCTTACTTTCAAGAACATTTAAAATAATCCACTCCTTTTATTATCCTAATTGTTGATGAAGGCTTTACAGTCCTAATTATTTAATTAATGAAAATTAAATTCATAACTTGCCATGGTGGGCTTGGAATTCTTGTCCAGGTCATTAGTCCATGCCCGTACATTGCTAGCCCAGTAACATGCCAAAATGCTGTACCCCAAATTTCCTGGGAAACTTGAGGCATATTAGACAGAGAAGCTGTTCAAAAGGATACTTCAAATTAATTAAGGGTGATGCACATTAAATGCAATATTTTATGAACATCTATTGTAACCCTGTGGAGTGGATCGGTTAGATTTAAGTCTATTTGCGTCTCTTTGATGATTCATAGATGCACCACAATATATTTCAGATCCTTTTCACTGATTTCGTTCTTAATCAGTGGGAAATACGGCATTCTCTGAAGAAAATGAGACAATAAATAGTATTTTTTTCTCGAGACACAGCAAGGAGTAAATAATTATGCTGAAGTTTGCTCTCCAATATATCCAACGATTCCTTACAACATAAAGAAAGAGGACTTGTATTTATACAGCATATTTCATGAATTAAGGGCACAATGACACACTTTACATTCAGTGAATTAAATTTCAAGTGTGCTCACTGCTGTAATGTGTGAAACTCAGCAGCTATTTTACAACCTACAAATTGGTAATATCTTATCAGTTTCAGTGATGTAGGTTGAGGATCACTACAGGCCAGCATTGTTTTGGATGACTAACACGCATTTAAGAAATGTGTGCAATAATATTCATAATAGATCACAAAATTGGAGTCAAATTAACTGGCTAATGAGGTGTCCCGTGATACTGTTATAAATAATTTTACAAAATTTTACAAATTATAAATAATTTACAAGATTAACTTCAGACGAGGAGAGATTTGAAGTTGAGTGCAGACGTTTGAACTTTGCAGTCTTAATTTTTGTTGCTCTCCTTTGTTAATGACAAAGTAGCATCTTCTTGTTGAGTTTCTGTTGAAATGGATTAAATGCTGTGAGCTGCTGTATTTACATAGTAGATCGAAACAACGGTCCACGCAGAAATTCGAGGTTTGTTCATTTTGTTGTTAGTTACTGCTGGTCTGGCCTTTTTTCAGTCCTCCCTGGTGACAGAGAAATGGTAGACTGCAAATATGGCGTTACTATTTATAAAACAGGAAGTGGACAAACAGAATACAAGCTGGTGACAGCCAAGCTGGTAGAGAAAAATCTTGAAGGATGGTATACGTCATTATTTAGATGAAGTCCAAACCCAGCCTGGCCAATCCAAACCCAACCAGAATAAGTTCATTCATTTCGAACCTAACGTAATCTTGAGGATAAAATCCTTTTGACACTCAACACATGGTAAGGTTCCATCAGGATGTGACAGATGGCTAAGCTCCAATGAAGCCACTGATTGAGAAGTAACTGCTGTCTGTCCCTTGATTATTTGAGCTCATCAGACACATCCCATCATTTCTCACGGTACTGAGTTTTGGACCAATGTTTTATGAATTTAAATCCTGCCTGATCTGACTCTAGGACGTAATTTCTTCAATACTCTGCATATATTGTTGGGCATGGATCAAGTAGGCATGCTCTCCTCTCCACTCTTAACCAGTGAAGTGATCAGATCATGTGGAATCATGTGGGCAGTCCACCTTTGGATGTCTTGACAGATGGTAAATTGGTTTACGATTGCCACATTTACTAAAGCTCAGTGAAAAACTTGCCTTTGTATGCTCTTCATACAGATCAATTCATTAAACTGGCTTTGAGGTAGCAGAAGGTGAAACAATAACAGAGTGCAGAATTAAGTATTAGAGTTACATTGCAGGCATACAATAAGGGGCCAAAGTCATAAGGGGGAAGATTGTGTTATTTTATCCCTTATTGCTATATTATGGATCTCAGGGACTGCTCAGTAGTCCGATTACAGTGTTCTTGTTCTTGACGTTAGTGGTACCTACTTTCAGGATTTTATTTTGCCACAGATGCAAAGCTGTAGCAATGGAGATGGCATTGCTTTACCATCTAGGATAGCTGACTGTCAAAGTAATAGTTTTTAAATATCTCTAACATTCAAAAATATTGTAATGTTATTCAAATGGTAGCATTTAAAAACCAAGTCTACATAAACTACCATCATTTATAAATATTAGAAATTCTATTCTAAATCAAAGTACGTTATAAATTTTAGTTTGGCCTCCTCAACCCCTTTGAAGGTTTTAGCTTCCCAAAGCAGCTGATTCTCCTGATTCCATCTTCCACAGAGTGCATGCTAAATTCTGACAATTAATTTGGTTTGAATGGTTGACCATTGGTGATTCAGCATAGAATAACCAATCATAGCCAACACAATAGCTCAGGGGTTCCCAACCTTTTTCATGCCCTACCATTAATCGAGGGGTCCAGGAAGCCCCTGCAACAGTTCATAGGTGTAAACCAATATTGTTTATAATGTCTGGTTATTTACAGAAAGCAGTAAGTCTGACAATTAGTCCTTGCTTGCCCTTCATTAGAAAGTAGGTACATAACGGGGTAACGAAACTGAGGATTTGGTTGGCCCCACTGGGCAAGTACCTTGGATAAGTACTGAACAAGACTTCACTGCAAAGTAAAATGGTCAGGCTATAAAAGCAGTTGCATGTGCACTCTTGTCAATTTCCCAATGGGCGACCTATGTTAGATTTTGCTTGCTGTTCCTGTTCTTGTTACTTGTATTCTACCTCCTTGTTGGATTGTGTCGCTGTAACTCTTACTAATAGTGATAGATGGTGAAATAGTGGTGAACTGTTCAAAATTCAAACCTGGGTAACTCAGGGCTGCCAATATGAATGTTGTGTAATGTGAAAGATGAGTTCTATACTTTCCAGTGTAGAATCTAAGGGTTTAGGCTATTAAATATCTATCCTATGCAACAATTCTAACTGGAACAAATATGCAGTTTTCTTTCCAAACACACCCACAACTGTGTAATAGTTTTATTTAAAGTAAGGCTTTCCACTGGTTTTCTCTACATAAGTTCATCTTTACATTAAAAAATTATCTTCTCAGCATTTATCTTTTATATGGTTTATCACAACTGTTATGAATATAAGTTCTATTTTTGCACTTTTTCTGGGTCATATCTCAGTATCCTACTTTCAAAGCTTACTTTTAAATTTAAAAAAAAAACTGATTTATTTAGATATTTTAAACAACTAAAGAGATATTCAATTTGAATTATTTTGGCAAGTGACAACTTAGATACTCAAATTTTGGTTATGGTTCCTACCATGGATTAATTATCTAGCACCTTACTGCTGAAATTCCAAGTGTAAACCAAACTGCACACGAGGGAAACATTAAAATATCTCCAGCCTTTAATAACAATACTCAACATCAAAGTGATGCTTCAGAGTTATAAATTTAGGATATTCTTAGTTAATAACATTTCTGGATTATATTGCATAACTTCCTCCTGTATCCGCCTTTAATAGTCTACTTTTCGAAGCTCCAGCATCTGTTTTTTTGCATGTTTGCTGTTCTCTTGTATTCTGCCTTCTCATTCTTTGCTGATTTTTTTAAGCTACCTTTGTCTTGAGAATGAAGAACCAGGAGTAGGCCACTGAACCCGTAAGCCTGCTCCACTTCTCAACATCATGCTGATCTTTTTCCTCACCAGCTTCCTGCACTAACACCATAGCCTCTGAGTCCCTAAAATTAAAATATCTATCAGTCTGTGCCTTAAATATAATCAAAGACCAAGCCTCGACTGTCCTCTTGAGCAGAGAACTCCAAGGCTTAAGAAAGTTGTTCTCATCTCATCTAAATGGCTGACCCTTCATTTTGAGACTGTTTCAAGGCAGTGCATTGAGAGGAGATGCCATCTTGTATCTACAATATCAAATCCTGTAAGGATTTTGTATATTTTCATTCAAATTACTTCACATTATTATAAACGCAAAAGCACACAGATCCAACCCACTAACCACAACCTCCCATCCCAGCCACCAGTCTGTTGACCCTTCATGGCATTCTTTCTATCAGACATGGATAAGAAGAGCAGACATAATATTCCAGGTGCAGTCCAACCAGCATCTCTATAATTATAGCAGGGTGTCTCGGCTCCTGTACTTTAAATCATCTTATAATAAAGATCTACATACTGCACTGCCAGGAGTGGTGGTGGAAACTAATATGATGGAAGCATTTTAGATGTCTACGTGCAAGAATATATTAGTGAGAGAGAGAGAGAGAGGGAGAGAGAGAGAGAGAGAGAGAGAGAGAGAGAGAGCCTGAGGGATGTAGAACTGTTGGAACTGTTTTTGAAGGACTATAGACCACGATCTCTCTTCGGGGGCTTTGCCGTTGTTTGTATGGTGGGTGGTGGGAGTGCTGATGCTTTGTGTTAGAATAAGCGGGAGGAGGGGAGGGTAATGCTGCTTTGCTGCTGCTTGTGTGTGGGAGGGGGCAGGAGGCTTTGGGGTTCTCAAATTTTTTGCTGTCATTCTTTATGGGTTTTCTTTTCAAGGATGTCTGTGGAGGTAAGCATTTGAAGTTGTATATTGTATATATTCTCTGATATTAAATGGAACCACTGAGCCATTGATATGGACCATGTGTGGACAGAAGGTGATATCAGATGCCATTAGCTTAATTAGTTAGTTAAGCACAACACCCTGGGCCAAAGGGTCTGTTCCTCAGCTGTGCCTTTCTATATTCTATACTGCTTTGCTTTGTTGTACCTGAATGTTTAATTTGTGTAAATCTATACCCTCTGCATCCCAGCACTATTCTTGCTCTTGCTTTTTAAAACGTACATTTCTTTTTTCTTGATCAAAATTGATGACCTTATTTTTCCCACATTATTTTCCATTTGCCACGTTCTCTCCCACTCACTTCCTCCTGAAACCTCTCTGCATCCTTCTTGCAGCTCATTGCCACCCAAGTTAGTATCATCAGCAAACCTGTATATATCACACTTGATTCCCTCATGCAGATCACTGATACAGATTGTGAACTGCTAACTAGAGCCATGTACAGATAGATCCCTGTGGCCTACTATTTCTTGTCTTCACATCGGAACCAGCATAAACCATAGTGAGTCACAGCAATGTTGCTTTTGCAATAGAAATTTTGTTACTCAAAGAGATATAGGTTCGTTGGAACTAAGAAGTATTTTGTTAAACACTTTCATTATTTATCTACCATTGTTTCTTTTAATCTAATTTCCTAATCCGTTTCGGTCAGCTCACCACTCATACCTCCATTACTGACTTTGTTTAAATTTAAGGCCCTAGTTTCAGGTTTAACCACACCACTTTCAAACTTAATGTGAAGTTCTACCAAATTGTGAGCATTCCTCTCCAGAAGACTCTGTACTACCTAATTTGCAAGTAACCCATGTCCTTTATATAATACCTGCTCTAAAGTTGATACCTTGTAACTATTAGGTTGGCTCTTAATTTTAAAATATGACTTTCAAAATAAGGCACATATGTAAACTATTTTCATTTGCTATTAAAATAATTCACATGCTATCTATTTCCGTTTAAGCTCTTGTGCAGAGTTCTCTTCCTATGCCTTAAATTGTTGTTTGTTTTCGAAAGAAAACCATGGAGGGAAGTCTGTGCAAATAACCTGCAGTAATACTTAAAAGGAAAAAAAAATTAGTAATTAGGTTGTGCTATGAAAAGGCTGAGCATGGGAGAATGGGGATCTCCCATTACTTGATGGTACAGGAATGCGACTGCTTTACTTTGTGGGATATTTATAAAATGCTTTTTTAATATCCTTGCTCCACCTTCGTACTTTTACACTTAAACCTTTTTGGGTTAAGTTGGAACAATGTGATTGTCAAGGACAATTCAGCAGGTTAGAAATTTGTTCAGCCAACCAGAAATAAATCTTTTGAAAAATGACATCCAGTTAGTGCTGAAGCTTTACTCAAAATTAATAACAATTACATAAAAAGAGCATGTATGTGTGAACGTGATCTGGAGCAATGAGCCTTGCTGTAAACTTCAAACGAGAGAAACCTGCTGATGCTGGAAATCAAAGCAATAGACACAAATTGCTTGAGGAACTCAGCAGGCCAGGCAGCATCTATAGAAAAGAATAAACAGTTGACATTTCAGGCTGGGACCTTTCATCAGAACTGGTGAAGGGTCTTGGTCCAAAACATCAGCTGTTTACTGGTCTGCGCAATTCCTCAAGCAAGTTGTGTCTATTGCTGTAAACTTCTGTTCCTTTCTTCTCTAGTGTAAAGGAAGATTACTTCCAAGCTTCAAACCAAATTAAATTCATTAAGTAACCAGTGATACACTAACATAGTGATACACTCCTTGCTTCCATTATCTATCTGAATTATGCTTGAAAATGTGACTTAGAAAGTGATCGTGAAACACACTAAATGGGCGAGAGATAATTATCCAATGCTAGTTACAAAGTTTACGCAGTAGCTTTGCGTCAAGTTTTCCCTGTTAGAGCTATAGTTCTGACCAAACTGTATGGCAGGCAGTACGTGACATAGGTTAATAGTTTTTGTACTGAAGAATTAAGTAAAACTATCTCTTACAACAAATTTTTCATAAATCTCTGAAAGTATGCATTATGGGGGGGATTTGGTGTTTTAACTCTGTCCCAGGAAAAATGAAGCTTGTATTTTCTTACTAGGTCAATAGAAAGTCGCTAAATGGTCTCACGGTGGTTGTTCTATTCACTCTTTGTTTTGGAGTAAGAAGGAAATGTAAATGTAATAGTTTAATTAATTTAAGTTTAGTGGTTGATTAGAAATAAGTAAATGCACACTTGTCTTAGTTTTTTTCACTTTGTGGAGTGTTCTTTTTCTGGATTACATTCACTGTCTGTGTTATCCCTCACTTACTTATACATTGCCCCCACTGGGAGTGAAATCCCTGGAGTCTCTACCACATAACATAACTCTCTGAGCCCTTCTGTCAGAACCACATGAATGTCTGTTTCTGCAACATAGTTCTTGGAACCACTGTACCAAATTACCGTCAACTTGCTCGATTGGCAGTACTCCCTGTTACCTGGATCTCACATGCGCAAAAATCCATGATTTACATCACCCATAATCTACAAATCTGCAGCAGCATGTCCTTCTGCCCAAACCTTTTTATGAACTCGGGCTCTTTTATCCTTCATAACCTTACCCAGCCTTACAATCCTGGAGAAATCTGCGCTCCTGAAATTCTGGCCTCTCCTGTAATGCATTTTTAACCGACCATTGACATCTGTGCTTCCGATGGGGTCTGGAGCTGCTAATCCAAACCATTTTACCTTGCATCACTTTCTCTCCTTTAAGGTATTACTTAAATCTCACTTCACCTCCTTGATCAACTTTTTGAGTTTCACTTAATGCAATGCCAGTTTTTTCTGATTGACTTGAGAGATGTCTTGTGATAATTTTTAAAGTACCAGTGAAATGTAAGCTTTTTGCTGACATTCCTGGAAAGGTGGGGAAAAATTGCCTTGAGTTATGGTATTAAACTCCCTAAGCTCTTGACATTAAACCTGCTGAGACTTAAGACAGCTACTTCAGACGTAGTTCATTCAGCTTCTGGTCCTGTTTGGCCAAATATTTTATTATACTCTATGATAAGTATTCTCATATTTCTATTGGGGGAAACCATTACAATTCTATTTTTAATGTGATGTGGCGTGCCATTTGGGTTAGACTGTGGTATGTGTCAGCCAGGTGGAGCTAAATATCTATTTGAAGAACTCGAGTGTAACCTGATTTTTTTTCCCCTTTAGGTCCTCACCAGTCACCCACCTCAATCCCCTCCTCCATCATCCATCTTGCTTATCTCTTGGCATTTCCTGTACAGATCACAATTTGTTGAATCTGTGGACGGACAAAGCTTTGGGACTGTTGAATTTTTTTTTGTACAATCTCATTCTCAACTGCTTTGTACCTGTACAATATTCTTTTACTGTGCATTTCATAAGCGTCATGATTTCACAGCACATTTCATAAAGAACCAAACTTTTGCAGTGCTCTTGGTCTTATAAATATACATATTTGAATAGCTCAATGAAGGTTTGGAAAAACATTTACACAGAATCATTAAATCCTACTACACAGGAGGTCATGCGCCTGTGCTAATTCTTGAAGCAAGATTTGTCCAACTTCCCAGTGTTTTCTCCAATCCCCTGTGTAAGTTTTGCTTTTACAGATATTTATATAATTCCCTTTAGAAAGTTGCAACAGTTTCTGCTTCCTCTTCTAACATTCTAGATCATGGCAATTTGTGTATATTTAAAGGTCTAAATCACCTTCAATTGAATATTTGAATCAACTTGTCACTCGGGGAGGGGGAGGTGTGCACATGAGCCAATTTCTTGTGAAAGTGGAAGTTTTATCTTCCCTTTTCATTTTTAAAGCAAGTTTTGATGCTGTCTTTCTTCACCCAAGTGAAGAAAGCAAACACCTTGTTGTCAGGCTTCTTTCACTGCCAGTAAGAAGCAGCTAGGAGGACACATTGGCTGTCAGGGGATAACTCTCGGATATACTGGATTTAGCCTCAGTTCATGAAGCTTGGGGAATGGGGATTAAAAAAAACTCTTGAGATGGCTCATAAGTGGACTGCCAACCAGTTACTTAATCTCTGGTCATGAACAATCCAGGCTTATCTTAGTCAAAGGTCCTGCCAACACTGACCATCTATACATGAACATAGCGACTTGTATACAACCCTTGCAACATATATGTAATTAGGCATTATTGGCTATTCTGGTTATTTATGAGAAGAAAATAATTTTCCTTAAAAGCATTAAAATTTTATTAGTTCACTGCATATTTTGCCTGGCATGAATCGAATTAAAGAAAGCAGTGTACACTTTAATTTCTGCAGCTGTGAATGTGACTCCATGCAGAAAACATTTGTCATCTGCACTGCTGTCTTAACAGCTAAAAGCAGTAAGTCTTAGGTGCATGTTTTTTTTCAAATTCCTATCCTGTTTTGCACACTTGACACTCAATAGGTTACATCATGAGCACTTGAAACCACCTTGCATCAAGCTCAATTTTAAACAAACACAACTAGATTTTTTTTTATTTTTCTTAAATTTTCTATTGAAAATAGTACTGAGAGATGAGTGATAACTAAATGAATAAAGGTTATCAGACACTGTGCAATGAGTCACAAATAACCACGCAAGCACTGAAAACTAAAGTACCTATAACATTTACTTGCCTTCGATTGTGGCTGTAAGGTTAGCATTTGCTTCAATGTGAAATCACCTAGTATTATATGACCTTTACAGTATCATTTATTGTGTGGCAAATTTTATTTTATGGTAGATAACAAATTGCAGGATTTGTCTGTTGCGTGCATGGTTACTGCCGTGCAGCAGAGTGTGTTTCTTAGACTTTAATAATATTTATCTTGCTGGCTCACTAAATATATCTGGCATGTCACCTGGGAAGTAGCAATTAAGGGAGCTCACTTGGGAAGTTCTCGTGGGAACTGTGTGTAATGAGGTGAATTTCTAAACAAACTTTTAAATGACTCAAGGTAAATGAGAAACTTGTATTCAAGAAGAACTGCTGCAATCAAAGGATAATAATTCTGCCAGGCAATGGAGACACAGACATTGTGGGATTCAAAAGTATTGGGTACCAAACTGTCTGAAAAATTAATATCAAATTCACAGATATTTTCCTTATTCTAGACTCCCCTTCTAGACTCCCCTAGAATTTTTGTAGAAATAAGAATTTAGAATACAAATTTGCTGCAGTATTTGCAGGTATCATCAAATTTATATTTCTGATAAACAACACACAAATTGCTGTAGGACCTCAGCAGGCCAGGCAGCATCTATGGAAAAGAATAAACAGTCGTTATTTTTGGGCCGAGTCCCTTCATCAGGAATGGGGAAAATTTTCTTAATTTTCTGATGGTTAAGTTGCTTCAATACGTGGGTATCTGTGGATATTTTTGCATTGCTTTATTTACAGCTCAACTTTCACTCAGTTGAAGCATTTTCTCCAGCACTGTGAACCCCCCACCCCAACACTGCCTTCAACCCAAACCCACTCTAAGACGTCAATCTACCTACCTTAAACAGAATTTAACAGCAATGCAAACCAGGCAGAATTATCAAGACACCAGTCTTAAAATTGTAATTACTTGTTTTGCATATCTTTGCAATGTATTTCAAGTTGTTACTATGAAACTGAAATAGATGCAAGATAATACCAATTAGTCCTTTTAATCATTGGGTGTAGCAACTACTAGTTTAGGTATCCCTTGAAAGGTCATTGCGACTGAAAGCTGATAACTGAATTAACGGCAATTCAAATTGCAGTCTCTAACATTTTCTATCAGTAGAACACTTAATACTATTTGATTTTTACTAAATACGATTTGTAACTAAAGCATATGTGTTTTTTTTGGAAGGGAAGTTTTTTTCAATACTGCATAAATTATGTGGTTAGGAATTTTATTTCACTCTGAGAGTAATGATGATAAGGAAAATTTATTGTGTGCTTCAGCTTACTTCCTTTCTTCTTGCAAATTGTACGATTAAAACAAATTTCCAAAGCATGGCACTTCTCTTTAAAAAAATAAAATTGATTTTTATTTACTTATTTGCTTATTTTTCAAAATCAGTGAGTCTAATTTTGCCAAGCAATTACTGTGACAAAGAAAGGCTGTGGATAAAAATGGTCTGTTGTATAGCAGGTAGTCTCATGTGGAGAGGCTGGATTTATATTTGCGATGTATTTGGTAACCATTTGAGTTGCACTTTTCTGTTCTTCACCAAAGGGACAAAGGTGAAAGGTTTTTTGCTTTTTACACGGTAATTAAAAACCCACAAATTGTGCTTTTTGCTGAAACTAAAATTAGTCCCTAAATGTAGGGAGGTTTGATGATTGATAGCAGCCGTAGGCTATCTGTAACTTAAAACTTTAACAGCCGCATCTGCTTCAATGCTATGGTATCAAAGAAACTAAAACAAGGAAATGCCATGGCATTTTAATGTGAAATCAGTTTGGAAAAACACCCAACAACAATGACCTAATTATTGTCATTGCGAAACTGTTTTGTGTCATATTAACTGCATCGCACAGAAGCTTAAAGTTTCATAAATTTATCATGTGTGGGCTTGGTAAAACTGCAAAACCATCTTCAACCTGAACTGCTCTTCATATTTTTTCAGTGGGTGTGATGATTGATATTTTTTGGTGAAATTAGTATGTTTTCTGAAGCTTGAAATATGACACAAAGGTAGGCTGGTTGAAAATGCAACTCTTGGACATGACTGACTATGTCAGATTTTATCCTCTCAATTTTTATTTTCTCAATTTTAATCCTCTCAATTTTATCCTCAAATTTTACCTTCATAATTTTTTAACCTATTGCATCTTGCTTCCATTGTAATTTTTGAAACTCTTTCATTTCATTTAAATTAAGACGTACAGTATTTCTGTGGTAATTTCTCCACCAGTCATCAGAGAACTGTTCAACTAAAAAAATGTTAAAAAATCCAGAATCATTACAATGTAGTCATTTTTACAGAAAGGACTGCTCCATTACATTTTATATGTAAAGTACGCTACAATCAAGGACTTACCTAACTCTGTAGAATAATGAATTTTATTTACATTGCTACAGAAAATTATTACAATTTTGTATGTTAGTATCAGCAATAAACCCTTAATTTTTATAGTTGAAATTTCAATATTCTTAAATAGTTTCCTTTTCATGATGGTGGAATACATTTTCAATAAGGAATGTAAAGCTCTCATGTAGAAAACAAATATATGCAGTTGACTACCTACTTTAGTAAAACCAAGATCATGTCCACCCTCTAAATGGTTAATTGAACTCAGCCTAATGAAAGGAATGATTTTTAAAGGCATTAATAGTGAGCTGATATACTTCCAATTTATTGAGACCTTGTTAGAATTTTTCTGTAGTAAACTTTCCACGTATTTGGATATCAGACAGCTATATGGCACCTGTTCTTTATTTGTTCAATACCAGTGAATGCATACAATCTATTACTTGTTGCGGTTGAATTAAAACATTTAAGTTTTCTCATGCACCAATAATCTGCAGGTTTTTCCATCTCAATATACAAATTGAAACATCAAATCATTGTATTGGGTAGATGGTGTGGGTGTAGTATAACTTTTTTTTTATAAGTTGTAATTTTGAAGTATTGTAGTGTCCATGCTGTTGTCAAAAGATAAAGATTGCCCTTATTGACAACTTGTTATTGCATTCTTTGTCTAACTGTTTCACAAAAAGTTGTTGTGTCTGACTGCTGAATTGGTTTAGCTCTACAGTACTCCATTTCAATTTCTTAGTGGTTGTAAATAGCTTAGCTGTATGTCGTAAACAGAATTTATTTCAAGGTTTTCTTCTCAGTATAAAGATTTAATTATAATAGCACCATTTTTTCTATATGAATACACATAGGTATAGTTGGCTGTTTTAATTCGGGTGCTTGAATATTAATTATATTTTAGAAATCATATTCAAGAATGTTGCTTTTTGGAAAATGTGGAGACCTACATGTTGTGCTCACAATGGCCCACCTTAGGGGTATCCGGCTTTTGAGGAACAGATACATTTGATATTTTGAGTGCAAAAATTTAATGAAGAATAAAAGCTATATAGTCGGTAGTTTCAGAATGTGTCATGACTCTAAACTCCTTCATTCATGCACTGTGTGGGCACATTAGCTAAACTATATTGGGTAAAAAGGTGGAAACATATTTTAAGCAGTTTCAGCATTCTATATCGGTACTAAGACATTGACATCTCTAACCACAATTTGAATTAGAGACACTTTTACAGTTTACATGCTGTGTTACTCCTGAATTTAACATGCCAAAAAAGACACAAATTATTTTTTAGAATATCAGGTTGAGCGACTTATGTAAAATGCACTGCAGCCTTCTTCCAGCTAGACTAAAGTGATGTGCAAGAGCTCGAATTTTTGTATACATTATAATCTGTATAATTGTGGGTGTATGTGCTGTAAATATTACTGCTCTTCTGCAACCTGTTGAGCCTTGTAAATGTAGAAATAATTTCTGTGAAGGTCAGAGTAGACTTCTTTGATCTGCTTTATTGATAAGGGTGAAAACTAATATGAAGTCACAGGTTGAAAGCTGTGTGGAATGAAATGTTGGTAGTTACTCGATGAAAATTGTTTTCTTGAAATTGGCTACGACTTACTAAGCACAGGATCAGGCTGTTCGCAGAACTCGTTTAGCCTATGTGTAATAGTTCTCTGCGAACAAAAAAAGCTCTCTACAAAGCATAAGATCTGGCCACAAGTACTGATAAACAAGACTGATAACAAAGCACACAAAAACATTTAAAAAATAGCAAGTGCAAAGACAGACCACCACCAAACTCTTTGATTGTGTGTGTTTGGGACATGGATTACTCACAAAGAAAACAAATCAATCAGAATGTTATGGTATTAACTTTCTGTAAAGTTTTCATACAATTAAATCAGTTTATTTAGATTTTCAGCTGAGTATGATGAGATTAGTCCATTCAGATACACTAATATTGTACTCGATACTTTAAAAGTAGCATGCTTTAAAATGGCTAATCATCTAGCTTGTAAGTTCGCATTTAGGATAAGCCACCGATGGAGCATTAAGTAAGCAGCAATTAGAATGTGGGACAAAGTAAGGTTATGTTCTACTTTATGTAGTCAAGTGTATGTGTACGTTTGTATACAATATACATATATAAATAAGTCAAACTGAAACTTGATGGCTTTGCTGATTATTCTGTGTAATCACCCGCAGGGAAATTTTGATAGGTATAGCTTTGTTTCACTGCCTACATTAAACGTAAGGAAAATCTCACAAACTGATCTAGTTTATTGGCAGTCTCCAGCCATCATCCTCCTCCTTTAACCAAACAAAAAAAAACAAATTATCGTTGCTTTTTGATTAAACTGTGCATTGCAAAAATGAGACTTATCTGGTCTCTCTTGTTTTTAAAGAAACCCCATATAATTTGTTAATTAAAATTAAGTTGATTTTTGGAGAAGCTTCAACTAAACCTCTAGGTTCCGTTTTTACAATTTAATTACAATTGAAATAAAAACCTGCAATATTAATTGTGCATTTGAAATAACCACTGCAAAACAGAGTGCACCACTACTTCTTTAATATGCTTGGGAAAAAGTCAGATGGAAACGAATCAAAATATCATTCATATTAATTTTAGTATTAAGCTATTAACATGTTTTATGTTGAATGTTGCCTTTGTTGCCACGTTCTGTTTTTTCCATTACTAGCATTTAGTATGATTTAGCTCAGTCATTTTCGTTCCCAATAGAGAAAACCACATGTAAGTTGCTGCTCCTGCACTGTAAACGAATTGCAGAAAAATGGAAAATATCACTGTTGTGTGTGGGTAGTTTTCTCAGCTAAACCAACATAGCTCTCTGAGGACAAGACAAATGTAGACGCACAAATTTTAATAGTGGTTAGATTTGAAAGTTTTCAGAAGTGTGCATTTGTACACTAGCTGGGTTTTAAAATCTATGCGCTACAGATGATTTCTGACGCAAGTTGTTTTCTTTGACCGTGGTTTGTCAGCTGAGCCTGTTATTTCCTTGTCAATTCGGCATACAAAACCAACACTCAACCAAATTTAGGACAGAAAAAAAAGTTTTAATGAAAAAGGGTGCAATTTAAAAATATAACTTTTCTAATTGAACAGAGTGCAAAATGCTCAGTGTTTTTTCAGAAAGATTATTCATGATGTGTTTCCTGTAGTAGACAAATGTCAAATATCTGAGGCAGCAGACTATCATGATATATATATATAGAGAGAGAGAGAGAGAAAGAGAGAGAGAGGGGGGATTGCAAATTGGTTTGTGTCATTATTTTGCTTTGGAATACATTTCTACCACTTCAGTACATATTATTAATTACATTTCTGGAGAATTGTTCAAATGATCCCAAATATTTGGAGCTATTCATTTGATTATTCAAATTTAAATTGAAATAATTTTTTGGCCATTTTGCAGCAGTTTTTAATTGCTTTGAAAAGCACAGTTAAGTTACAGGTTAACATTTAAATGCCAGTGAGAAAGGAATACGCTAGAAAAATATATTTTTTCTTTGATGAAATCTCTAACCAAAATGACATCATACATTTGTTCAGCCACATCTAGAGAACTGTATCTAATTCTTGACACCTGCTTTTAGTAATGAGGTAAGGGGCTTTAGAGAGAATGCAGAAAAGATTGACCATGTTTCCAGAGATAATGGGTTTTAGTTGTCTCAGGTTGCCCCCTTTGGAATGGAGAAGGTTGTGAGGTAACCTGGAAAAGATATTTTAAATTATGAAGGGTACAAACAATTGATAGAGAAAGTGTTTCCTTACTGGCAGAGAGATCAAGAATTAGGGGACACATAATTGTGGTGCTTGACAAAAACTGGAAAATGGCACAGAAAAAACAGTTTTTAAACAGCTAATATTAAGGATCTGGAAAGGAATTCCAGAGTTAATTTTGGAGGCAGATTCAATTGTAGCATTCCAAAGAGAGATAAATAGGTATTTTCAAGTCAATGATTTTGCAGAGCAAGAGATGCTTTGTCAAGAAATCCGTCAGTTTCTGTGTTGTCTATATACTCAGATACTTGGACTGTACAGCCTTCTGTGCCAGAATTCAGCAAGTTTGCTAACAGCATTAGCCAACATTATGGCTAATACAAGGGGCATAATTTTAAGGTGATTGAAGAAAAGTATTGAGGAGGGGGGTGGATGTAAGAGATAAATTATTTGCACAGTGTGGTGGGTTTGTGGAACATCCTGCCAGATTGGTAGTGGAGGAAGATACATAGGGACATTTAAGTACCTCTTAGATAGGCACATGTGTAGATAAAATGGGTGAAAGATAAATGGAAGGCCATGTAGGAGGGAAAGATTAGATTGACAGAGTAGATTTTAAAAATCGGCACAACATTGTGAACTGAAAGGCCTGTATTCTGCTGTTATGCTCTATGCATCATCATGAATTCACCCTCTTTTATCTTGATTACAACAGAGTCCTATATGTTTTTTAAAAGTTCCACTTGACAAATAAGAACCATCAATATATTGTAGCATTGTAAACACTTTTTTTAAAAAAAAAAGCAATGCTCCTGGTTTCTAAATGCCCAACCATTTGCCTTGCTGTGTGAATTATGATATCTGTTATTGCTTAAAATAATGTGCATGACTTTTTTTAGATGCTATATTGGTCAGTTTTTTTGTCTTTTGTTTATGTTTCAGAATTACTTGAAACAGGAAGCAGGATCGTGCTGTTTACCGAACATGGTGTACTGTACTTCTGTGTGGTGGTGATCCAGAGACCTTTCTAGTCCAACGTCAGTTGCACAACATATGTGAGTGGTGTCTTTTTATGCACAGCTGATTGACCGTTCAGTGGACCACTTACAGCAGCTGAAGTTCTTGCTATCCCCAGATATATACAACAGATTATTGGGTCATAGCTTGGTGTGAGTTTCTCTTTAGCACTTTAATTCTTGAGTAGATAATTATTTTGCAACTATTTGCTTTAATGACTAGTATAATCTAGATCCAACAGTGCTGATTATTCCTCCCGTGCACTAGTTATGCAAATAACAGTTGGCCTTACCACTGAAGATCCCCCTTGCTTGCGCATTACTTATTGCTGCTCAAGGTAACAGCTGATTGTCTACACATACTTGTTTGAATAATTTGTTTTGGAAATAATCAAAAGCCAATTTTTTTTACTTTCTCGAAGATGAGTACTTTATACTGTGAACTACTCAGACAAGAATCTTGAGATGAGTAGAAATTGAAAGAGTGAGAAAGTTATTGGTGAGATAGAAACTTTTTTTTTTACTCATTTAAGTTTGAGCTCTTGCCTTGTGGGGACAGGAGCTTTGTTATCAATTCTGTTCATAGTGCTGGCCAAACACTACTGGCCACTGCTGTTCATTCAGGGGAAATAGAACCGAATTACCTTCTGACATGTGAATGCACTGGAGCCAGTTCCTGCCCAGTGTAATAACCCAGTGCAGTTGTTGCTCTGCTGAACATTGATTCAGACAAGTGATGTTGCTATAAACTGTTAATCAACAGATTTCAGAAATGCTCAGGTCAAAGGCCATCTATAAATTTGCTGACAACACAACTGTTGTTGGCAAAATTTCAGATGGTGACAAGAGGGTGTACAGGAGCGCGATGTATCCGCTAGTTGACTGGTATCGCAGCAGCGACCTTGCATTCAATGTCAGTAAGACCAAAGAAGTAATCGTTGTCTTCAGAAAGAGCAAGATGCGGGAACGTGCACCAGTCCTCCCTCATAAGGGATCAGAAATGGAAGGAGTGAGCAATTTCAAGTTCCTGGGTGTCATCATCTCTAAGGATCTATCCTTGGCCCAATATATCGATGCAGCTACGAAGAAGGCATGACAGTGACTATATTTCACTAGGGGTTTGAGGAGATTTGGTATGTCACCAAAGACACACTCAGACTTCTGCAGATGTACTGTGGAGAGCATTTTAACTGGCTACATTGCCTGGTACTGGGTGGGGGGGGGGTGGGGAGGGCGGTGTGATACTGCACAGGATCAAAATAAGCTGCAAAATTGTAAACTTAGTCAACTCCATCATGGGCACTAGCCTTCCTAGTATCCAGGACATTTTCAAGGAGCATTACCTCAAAAATGCAGCATCCATCATTAAGGACCCCCATCACCCAGGTCATGCACTCTGCTCATAGCTACCATCAGGAAGGAGATACAGGAACCTGAAGGCACACACTGAATGACTCGGGAAAAGGTTCTTTCTCTTTGCCAACAGATTTCTGAATTAATATTTAACCCATGAACACTACCTCACTACTTTATTTATTTTTATTTTTGCACTATGTGCTGTACTACTGCAGCAAAGTCAACAAATTTCATGACATACGCCGGTGATATTAACTTTGATTCTGATTCTGACTTCATGCATACATTGCTCATGCAAAATCATCTCTGTAGGCTCGAGGGTATACTTTAGTACTTCTGCACAATTTTTTAAAAAAATGTCTTTATCAGAGATGCACATACTAAGTGCTGGAGGAACTCAGCAGATAAGGGAGCATCAGTGGAAATGAATAAACAATTGATGTTTCGGGCCGAAACCCATCTTCTGTATCAGATACTGTTTACTTCTGTCTTTGGTAAAAGGCAATTATTTTGGTCAGTATTGTCCATGATTTTAAATCAACAGCAGAAAATGGCAAAAACTAAAATTTAATGATGCTGCAGCAAGAAAAAGTACAGGTATCATTGAAATCTGACCAGTTTTTGCAAGCAGCCCTGCTTGAGAGGTGTGACATAGTACATCTCAAGCTGAGAATGACACTTAGAATAATAGGCATTTAGCCTTTTGGAAGACACAAAGTTATGCAATTGTTCATTTGCTGCTCCAGATTAACAATTGAAATTTAAATCTTCAGATGCTTGAGCTTTGTAATTTTTTCCCCCAGTTTGCTAAGCTAACTAAATGAAGCTTGAGCTGATTCTACAAAGTAAGTTTTATTTAGCTTGTCTGTGGGGGAGAAAAATTAACTTCATTTCATCATTCAAAAATCTTGTGAACTCGCACTCTGCTCAGTTGCGTGGCAAACACATTATATCTAGTGTTCTAATGGTCTCAGGTGATCTATCTGTTTTGTTTGGCTTTCTGGGCATTTCTGAGAGAAGCAACATGGAAAAGGCTCCTCGGTAACCTAGATAATTTAAAGAGGATCTGGTGGAGCCAAGTGCCCCGTCTCTTTTAATGGTGTAAATAAAAAATGTGAAGTTCAAAATAGAGACACGAGAGAGTACAGGTGTTGGAATTAGAAGCAATTCCACGCCCTCATGCCCACACTCCCCCAGGCCCTCATGCCCACACTCCCCCAGGCCCTCACTCCCCGCACCCCCACAACCTCAAGCCCACGCTCCCCCATGCCCTCACTCCCCGCACCCCCACACCCTCATGCCCACGCTCCCCCAGGCCCTCACTCCCCGCACTCCCACGCCCTCACTCCCCGCACCCCCACACCCTCATGCCCACGCTCCCCCACGCCCTCACTCCCCGCACTCCCACGCCCTCACTCCCCGCACCCCCACACCCTCATGCCCACGCTCCCCCCACGCCCTCACTCCCCGCACCCCCACACCCTCATGCCCACACTCCCCCACACCCTCACTCCCCGCACCCCCACACCCTCATGCCCACACTCCCCCAGGCCCTCACTCCCCGCACCCCCACACCCTCATGCCCACACTCCCCCACACCCTCACTCCCCGCACCCCCACACCCTCATGCCCACACTCCCCCAGGCCCTCACTCCCCGCACCCCCACACCCTCATGCCCACGCTCCCCCACGCCCTCACTCCCCGCACCCCCACACCCTCATACCCACGCTCCCCCACACCCTCACTCCCCGCACCCCCACACCCTCATGCCCATGCTCCCCCACGCCCTCATGCCCACACTCCCCCACACCCTCATGCCCACACTCCCCCAGGCCCTCACTTCCCGCTCCCCCACACCCTCATGACCACACTCCCCCACACCCTCATGCCCACACTCCCCCAGGCCCTCACTTCCCGCTCCCCCACACCCTAATGACCACACTCCCCCACGTCCTCACGCCCACGCTCCCCCACACCCTCATGACCACACTCCCCCACACCCTCACGCCCTCACTCCCCGCTTCCCCACGTCCTCACACCCACGCTCCCCCACACCCTCATGACCACACTCCCCCACGTCCTCACACCCACGCTCCCCCACACCCTCACGCCCTCACTCCCCGCTCCCCCACACCCTCACACCCATGCTCCCTCACGCCCACGCTCCCCCACGCCCTCACGCCCACACCCCCACGCCCTCACACCCACGCTTCCCCACACCCTCACTCCCACGCTCCCCCACGTCCTCACACCCACGCTCCCTCACGCCCTCACTCCCCACTCCCCCACGCTCCCCCTCACCCCCACGCTCCCCCACACCCTCACGCCCACGCTCCCCCACACCCTCACTTCCACGCTCCCTGACGCCCTCACACCATCACTCCCTCACACCCACACTCCCACGCTCACTCATGCCCTCACACCTCCGCTCCCTCATGGCCACACTCCCCCACGCCCTCACACCCGCGCTCCCTCACACCTGCACTCTTGCCCACTCGCCCCCCGCTCTCGCCCCCCCACTCTTGCACCCCACTCCCACTCCCCCCACTGTGTAGCTTACCCTCCCCCCACTGTTCCCACTTGGCCTCTCCAACTCCCTTACTTGATTCCATGCACCATCTTCCTCTGCTATCCATCATTGTCAACCCTATCATCACCATTGCCAAATCACCCCTCATTCTCCTGATTGCTAGCTTTTGCTCCACCTCTTCTCACTGACTACTTCTCTTCCATCTTTCAGTCCAGAATCGCTGACTGTCCTTTTCCCTCCATGGATGCTGCCTAACCACTGATAGTTCCTCCAGCATCTTGTTTTTATTTTGTAAAATTCAAAAGCAGAGCCATACCAATCAAATTCACCACTAGTTCTATTTTAGCTGCCAAGGACATGACCAATAATTGTCAGGAGAGAAATTAAATTGAGGACGGTAGGGAGTTTTTGAGTACTAAATATCTCTAACTCATATACGTCGAGTGGAAATCCAAGGATATTTACTGGAAATAAGCATGCAAGTTAATGCTTGAAGTGTGAGGTGCAGCAAATAAAGCCCAAATTAGAATTGTCTTGCTTTGAATTATTTGCTTGCAGTTTGATGTGTCATCCTGAAGTGTCAAGCCTACTTGTCTAAAGAAGTTGAATTATAATAGCTGCTGGTCCCAACGTTCTGCTTCAACTCATGCCAGCTTAGACGGGGTTACTGAAAAGCCCAACCCTTCAACTTTTGCACCTAGCCTTGTCAGATTTGATGTACCCAATAACTGGCTCTACACGTGCGTTATGTTTGCAGCATCTTCTTTGATTTGTGATGAGAGCTGTGAATCAGCACCAAATGAACTGTTTTCACAACTTGTGTGACTAGGGCACAGCATTACAGATCTGAAAGTAAGTTTTCTGAGGGAGTATACCAGGGGTTTTACAATGCTGTGATTGTTTCTTACAGCCCTTATACTGGTTTCACAGGAGTCTCTAAGAATAATCGCATCCTGTAAGCAGTTTCTTAAAATACTTAAAGTAGTTCAGCTTACAACTTTGGTCTTTTTGGCACAAACATAACGTGTACAATAAAACTTCTGCATGTTTACACGGTGAATTTCAGTGCATTTAAGGTACAGCAAGTTAGTTCTGGGGAGTGTAAGGTATTCAACATCAATCTCGAGCATTTTTATCTTGGTTGATGTACCGTAATTAGATGCTCAGTAAAGGTGAATCTGCTCTGCCACAGTGATTTGCCTGGTGATCAAAACATCTCTCTCTCTCTCTCTCACTCTCTCTCTCACTCTCACACAATCTGCCATGATTGTTCCATTTTCCAAGCCAGCCATTCTAGAGGGAACTTGTAGAATAGTGTTATATCAAATGCAGCTTGATGCTAATATATAATCAGGAGCAGGTACTTAGCTCATCAGAATGGGCTGAATTTTAAGCCAAGGTACCAGAGGTGAACAGCTGCGGTTTCTCATCTACAGATCACTGTATGTATTGTAATGATTACTCCTGCAATATTGAGGTCACTAATATCTAGGAATATCCAATGTGTCAAATATATATTTAAAAAGTCAGTGTCGTACTTGAGCTATGAGTTGATTTCACTTTTGTTTGCTCATTGCATACTTACTGTGCTCTAGAGGTAAGGCATCTTTTGATCCACCATGAATGCCTGTGGCTTATGTCTACACTCTTTGAACAACTTGCTAAATATGAATCAAGGCACCTGGACTGACTTCTCAAGAGGTGCACTGTAATACAGTTGGTTATTTAATCGTTCTTGTTTCAAACCGGCAACGCTGGCTGAGTTGTTTAGTTCAAGGAAGCTTGCAGACCAGATGGATAGTATCAGTTAGCATATCAAATGGCTGATGTGGGAAGGTTTGTGCACTTAAGGCGTCAGCTTCCTATCACTGATTATGGGTACCTGGGAACTGTGTCCCAGAAGCTTTTAGACCATGTGTGTAAAAGGAGCATCTGCGGAAATATCACACGTGTTCTAAGTCATCCAAGCGGCAAAAAAAACATGTATATGTCGGGAGCAGTTCAGCCTTATTAGGAATGGTTAGAGGTCATCAGGAAGAATGATTAAGAAGACAGGGTGACTAGAATCCTTTCCTCTGTCTTCGATGTCTGTGAGGGATGATTTGTTTGTGTCGTTGGTTTGTCTTTTAAACTTGTAGTAACTGTACCTGAGTTTTGGAAATCCTTTGTGTTTTCAAAATGGTTTGTAACTTTTAAAAGATAGAAATCTCCGAGTTTTAAATGTTGTTTGGATTTAAGCGTGCACAGGTCCACAGTCCCTTATCTGAAATCCTTGGGGCCAATTGCATTTCGGAATTCAGAATTTTTCGGATTTCAGAAAATTGATAATTATATTGATAATTAACCTGTCTCAGTGCGGGTGGATTTTAGGACCTGGGGGAGCTCCGGACCTACGCTCGTCCTCCCGTATACTCTAGATTACTTATAATACCTAAAACAATGTAAATGCTATGTAAATAGTTGTTATACTGTATTGTTTAGGGAATAATGACAAGAAAAAATCTGTACGTGCTTAAATAATGAGTGCTGGAGAGAGAACTTCTGGATTTTCCTGATCCACGCTCTTTTACAAATATTATTACAGTGTATTTATAGAGTAATATACTGATAAATGAAATAGAGAGATAATTATAGACCGTAAATACACTAGTACATTTTATTTCCAACAAAAACATTCAATAAAACATAAAAGTATACAGCTTCAAATGAACTGAATCAAACACATGGTAAATGACTTATTAGAATAAATGTAGAACATAAATACTCTAGGACATATACAGGTTCAAACTAAGCTAAATACATACAAGTACCTCTGGTTAAGTTGCATTACTTCTGGCAAACAAAGCTAAATACTCTACTGGTACCTGATGGGCCAGGAACAGGATTCTCAAGTTATGAAGCAGCACTATAACAGACGGCGTTTTTAAAGACTTCTTCAACTGTCATCTGTCTCATTAACATAGGTTTGTGTCTAAGCAATCTCTCTTTAACTGAGTAAACTGCCATAGTATCTTGCTCATTGATAAATGCATGTTGTTCAAGGCCAGCAATTAATTGATCACACATTTTCACCATATCTCTATGGGACTTTTTCACCGTTGTTCTCTATGTCATCATCATCACTGCTATCTTCATGCTTATCTGTATTTAACACCATTTCAGCAATTTCCCCATCACTCAAGGAATGCACAACAGGTTGTCAGTATTCAGCATTTTTTCGATGTCAGCTTCCTCTAACTTAGTTAAGCTTTTATTCGATAACATTTTAGCGTAAATTACGAGGTTTGATATCATCATCTTCTCATTAGTGACATTAAATCCTTCAAAGTCTTCATCTGTAGGTTCATTTACATCAAACATCATTGTAGGCCAAAGTCTGTGCCAAGCATTTGTTAATGTTAATTTATCAACATCATTCCAAGCATTAGCAACTGTGTAAATGGCATCCTTAACATTGGACTCTTTCAGGAAGGCTTGGATTCCTGCTCCTATTGACTGCAGAAAGCATACAATTCAAAAAATAGTCTTTATACTTGCTCTTCATGGAGCGTAAAATTCCTTGGTCACAAGGCTGTAATATAGATGTCACATTGGGGGGCAAGTAAATTGCGAAAACATTACCGGTACTTTACACAAGAAGTTCGGCAGGGGGATGTGTGGAGCAGTTGTCCAGGAACAATAAGATTTTACAGCTTTCTTCCAGTCCAGCTTGCCTGCAGTGAACTCGTGCCACTGGTACAAAGTGGTTACTGAACCAGTCAGAAGACATTTCTCGGGTTATCCATGCTTTCTTGTTTACATAATAATGCACAGGTAAACTGCGTACAGCTTTCAGACATCTCGGATGTTGGCTTTTTCCAATCACTGCCAACTTCACCTAGTGTGTGACTGTTTCTTTAAATCATATACAGTGGTAGTTCCGACACCATATTCTTCAGTAAGACGCCACACAGACACACCGTGATCAAGCTTCTGCAGTAACTCCACTTTCTGCGTTATTCATAGATGCTTCCTTCTCTTTTTCTCATTGTTACCCATAGGGGTATCTGCAGCTCTTTTTGACATCTTCACAGTGAACACAAAATATCAGCAAACAGCAAATGCACATGTAACCAGTATGAGCGCCGAGCCACAAATGACGTCTGGCGGCCTGAGTGACGTCAGCTGTCGGCGAGCCAAACAAGCCTTGTTACAACACGCTCCACACTCCACCAAAAAAACTTCAGTTTTCGGAGCTTTTCGGATTTCAGAATTTTGGATAAGGAATTGTGGACCTGTATCACTAAAAATAAATGAAATGTTTAAACTAGTTTGTTAACTGGAGGTATCTTCTCCTTGTTAGGGAGGGGGATCCCACTGCACATATAGTGGCTATTGGCAGCTAAACTTACCGAGGAGAATAAACAGGGAAGTGAACTAGTCTTTGAAGATTCAGCAGTTATAATATAACATCCATGACAAAAAATAGTGGATACAGCCCAGCCTATCACAGGTAAAGCCCTCCCCACAGCTGAACACATCTGCATGGAATGCTGTCACAGGAAAGTAGCATCCATCGTCAAGGATCCCTTCCACCCAGATCATGCTCTCTTCTCATTGCTGCCATCAGGAAGAAGGTACAGGAGCCTTAGGACCCACTGCAGCAGGCTAAGGAATAGTTACTACCCCTCACCCTCATCAAGCTCTTGAGCCAAAGGAAATAACTTCACTTGCCCCATTATTGAAATGTTCCCACAACCTGTGGACTCACTTTCAAAGACTCTTCATCTCATGTTCTCAATATTTACTGCTTATTTATTTATTATCATTATTTCTTCCCTTTTGTATTTGCACAATTTGTTGTCTTTTACAAAGTGGTTGAAAGCCAGAGTTGGCGTGGTCTTTCATTGATTCCATTATGGATTTATTGAGTATGTCCACAAGAAAATGAATCGCAGGGTTGTATATGATGACGTGCATATGTATACTTCGATAATAAGTTTACTTTGAACTTCAGTGAGGGTACTTGTGGCTATTTATATTGGAAAGCGTTGAAGGTCTTTGAGTTTAGAACTTCACAGTCATTAAACAGTATCATCACTAAGCAAGGGGATGGGAGAGAAGCAGTGGGAGTTACACTGCCTTTCTGCTTTCTACCTTCTAGTCCAGATTGAATGTCCATTTTCCACCACAAATGCTGCTTGGCCCATTTAGTTCCTCGAGGAGCTGTTTTCTTTTCATTCCAGATTACAACATCTCCTGTTTCTTGTATCTTGTGATGAATGGTAGGCCTTAACCACAGGTTCTTAGCACGAATTCTTTAGTAAATGTCGGTAAGTGTGGTCATGCAATTACTTTTGCCAGAAATATTCCACTGCTAAATTGCAAATATCTCAGGCAAAATGGGTAAAGTTAAGGCAGAGGTTGATAGATTCTTGATTAGTCAGGGCACGTAGAGGTATGGGAGAAGAGTTTGGGGCTGAGATCAGCCATCATGAAAGGACAGACCAGACTCAATGGAACAAATGGCCAAATTCTGGTCCTGTATATTATGGTCTAACAATTCACCTCAGAAACAGAGACACTGTAAATAAGAAGCTAATCTATGGGCATGTGAAACATCGTCATACAGTACAGAGACAAGCCCTTCAGTCCCCTAGTCCATGCAAACCCTCATGTCCCTAGTTATATTAAACCTACACTAATCCTATTTCATTTTCCTCACATCTACATCAACTTTTCAGATTCAGCCCCTCTTCTCCGTACTCAGAGAAATTAACAGTAGCCAGTCGATTTAGGCTACCAGACCTGCTGACTTTTCCCATCACTTTTTTTTGTTTTTTTTTATTATTTTTGATGACAACACCATTCCAAACCGCTAGGATTTGACACCTACCAGCAGCAGACATTGGAAAAGAGGAACTTCTTACCACAGAAATCATTAGATGTTTATGGGGAACTTCTTTGACGTTAACAGCCAGCGTTTCCACTTCAGTAGTGACTGTAAAGTCCAAACCCATGTGCCACCAGAGTCTGCCCAAATATTTTAACATGTATTGTCACTAAATGTTGTTAGTTGCTGCCTGAAGGAAGATTTAGATAGATAGATAGATAGATACTTTATTCATCCCCATGGGGAAATTCCAACTTTTTTCCAATGTCCCATACACTTGTTGTAGCAAAACTAATTACATACAATACTTAACTCAGTAAAAAAAAATATGATATGCATCTAAATCACTATCTCAAAGCATTAATAATAGCTTTTAAAAAGTTCTTAAGTCCTGGCGGTAGAATTGTAAAGCCTAATGGCATTGGGGAATATTGACCTCTTCATCCTGTCTGAGGAGCATTGCATCGACAGTAACCTGTCGCTGAAACTGCTTCTCTGTCTCTGGATGGTGCTATGTAGAGGATGTTCAGAGTTTTCCATAATTGACCGTAGCCTACTCAGCGCCCTTCGCTCAGCTACCAATGTTAAACTCTCCAGTACTTTGCCCACGACAGAGCCCGCCTTCCTTACCAGCTTATTAAGACGTGAGGCGTCCCTCTTCTTAATGCTTCCTCCCCAACACGCCACCACGAAGAAGAGGGCGCTCTCCACAACTGACCTATAGAACATCTTTAGCATCTCACCACAGATTTAGTACTAAAGGCAGAGTTTTAATCATGAGTTTCAAACATGGATTCAATAAAAACTTAATGAAGATCTTCAGAGATATGAAGGCACCACATTGGTGTGAGATCAACTGTGTGTTTCTTTCAGAAACTCAGCAAAGACACAGTTAACCAATGCCTCTTTGTGTGGTGCTATCTGAAATAATTCAGTCTTTATTGCTCCCCCACCTCTCTGCCAACCCATTTATTCTTAAAACAGAATACTATTATAAGCATTGTATACAGTAATGTAAAATTGAGGTATATTGTGCTGCTGTTATGCTGTCATGAAGAGATCGATGCTCCAGTTTCCTCTACTGAAACGCCTATGTAATTTATGCTCGACATCAGCTGTGGCTCACTTTAAACACACTTCAGGATTCAAATTCCACTTTGTGGACTTGTACACAAAAATCTATCCAACACAATAATATAGCAATGAGGGAGTGCTGTAGTTTCAAATAAGTTAGTAAATTCCTTCACAAGAAGTAGCATAGTGCTTAGCACAATGCTTTACAGTAGAAGCGATCTGGGTTCAATGCCCGCTGCTCTCTGTGAGGAGTTGTGTGTTCTCACCTTGACCACATGGGTTTCCTCCGGGTGTTCTGGATTCCTCCCACAGTCTAAAGACATACTAGGTGGTAGATTAATTGGTCATTGTAAATTGTCCTGTGATAAGGCTCGGGTTAAGTCAGGTGGATTGCTTGGTGACGTGGATCAAAGGGCCGTAAGGGCCTGTTCCAAAATGTATCGCAATAAAGTGTTTTACGTCCAGTTCTAGTTCATTGTAAACCATTTCTCTTTTCATGGATGCTGCCTGACCCACTGATTGTTTTCAGCACTTTTTTTAAAATCTAAGATTTCCAGCATTTGCAATTTTTTTGATATTCATCATGTGGTCAGAGCTGAAGCATATCCATCATGTACTTTACCAAAACAAGCCTCCCTTTCATCACGAGCAACCCCAAGGTGGTATTCAGATGTATACTGCACACTTTTGAATACAGCGGAAGGCGTTCAGGCACCACCTTCTTTTGGGCCCTGCTGCCATTAAGGGAGTAAGTGGAACCACAAAAATGCACTGAGCACTATCACCCACCCTGCTGAAGTTTGACCACACAGAGCATGAAATGTTGCACGGCACAGGAGGAATTTCAAAGTACATTCATTATCAAAGAATGTATAAATTATACAACCTTAAGATTTGTTTGCTTACAGGCAGTCGCAAAGTAAGGAACCTGAAAGAATTCAATTAAAAATAAGACCAACCCCCAGTTCCCACAGAAAAAGAGAGGACAAAAAAACACTAAACAAATCATGTAAACAATGAAACCAAGTGGCAACAACAGTATTCCAAACCAAATTGAGTCCTTATATCCAAATCCCTGCAGCAGCCTGGAGTAGGCCCAGAGCTCCAGAGCAGCCTGGAGTAGGCCCAAAGCCTCGGTATTCACTTCATCATATTAGCAGGGCAGATTGTCATGAAGTTCACAGACATGAAGCACTGCAGCCAGGTCAGTCTCACAGCCTTAGCGTCGTGGAGAGGGAAGCCCCCAGAGTATCTGAGCTGGCATTTAAATTGTCCAAACCTCGGATTAGGACCTGGGCCCCACCGCCAGCAAATGGCTCTGGGCCTAGATTTTGCTGCCGAAGGAGTTATTCTTAAGCTCTCCAAATTGGCTCAGAGCCCTGAGCAATCCAACCTTGTCTGACTCTTGGCACCCTGCCTTTCCAGTCTATATGGGCTGCATTTATATTGTCCAAACTGTAGATTGTACCTCATATTAGGACACACGCCATGCCACAGCGAATCACTCCGGGCCTTGAACACACTGCCCATTGATTGGTTTCAGACCTGGATTTCGCTGCTGAAGGAGCTGTTCTTGACCTCTCCAAACTGGCTCAGCATTTAGAGCAATCCGCCATCATGCCCCAGGTTAGTTAGTTAGGCATTGGAGCTCCTGTCTCATCTTCGCCTCTCCAAATCATTCACTCCAACCAGCATGACCCCAACTCCAAGTGCGTCAATTTTGCAGTGGACCGGCAGGGCACATCCTGTAAATTTGCTTTGCCTTCACTCCTATGCCACAGTGATAGTTTACCACAATTTACTTCAAACAAAGTGCTATTAATAATGTTTTTAGTTGAACTACTTACATTTCGAGCTACCAGTGAGCCATCACAGGTGTTAAGTAGCGGCACATCTTAAAACAGAAGTGCATCTTAAACCGGAATTCCAGTCCTGACAGAATAATTCGTTAATTTCTTAAGGAATATCCAGATTTACTACATAGTATTTTTTGAAATGCATTATCAAAACCTCTTTCACAACTCATCATCATCATTATGTGCCGTATTGTATGACACAGGTGATCATGGTCTTTCCGCAACTGTGATAGTTCTTGGTGAGTTTTTCTTCAGAAGTGGTTTGTCTTTACCAATACGCTTCAGAGATTGTCTGCCTGGTGTCAGTGGTTGCATAACCAAGACCTGAGATATGCACCAACTGCTCATATGACCATCCACCGCCTGCTCCCATGGCTTCATGTGACCCTGATCGGGGGTGGGGGGGTGGGCGGTGCTAAGCAGGTGCCACACCTTCCCCAAGGGTGATTTGCAGGCTGGTGGAGGGAAGGAGCTCCTCACATGTCCTTTGGTAGAGATGTATCTCCACTCCATCACCCACTTTCATGACTAGAGGACTCCAAATTCAATGTGTTCTTTTCTGAAGCATTGTCACTGTCATAAAATGGGAAATGTTTCAGTCCCATAAACAACAGCCACGAGATAATTTGTTTAAATGTGAATATACTTGGCCACAACTGGGAGAGTTACCTTTATTGGCAATGCAGTCTCTGCCCTTCTCAAATACTTGAGACGTAAGAGACTGCGTATACTGGAAATCCGGAGCAACAAACGTAAGATGCTGGAGAGACTCGGCAGGACAGACAGCTTCTATAGAGAGGATGAACAGTCGACATTTCAGGCTGAGACCCTTCATCAGGGCTGGAAGGGAGGAGGGCGGATACCAGAATAAAGGGTACTGGGAAGGGAGTAGCATGAACTGGCAGGTGATAGGTAAATCTTGTTGAGAGGGGAAGACAGGAGGATTTGGAAAAGGGAGGAAAGAAAATGATGTGAGAAACTGGGCGATGATAGATGGAAGAGGAAAATGGATAAGGGAAAGCAAGGAGGGGATCCTGGTTGCCACTATAGCCAGGATCTCCTGGTGGCCACAGCCATTTTAATTCCACTTCCTATTCCCACACCAACATGTCTGACTGCAGACTTTTCTACTGCCCCATTAAGGCCAGAAGTCTTCGTATCCTTCAACCTGTTGGCATGAATATTGATTTTTCCATATCACCTTGTGGGAGCACTGCTCTCCATTCCCCTGTTCCCTTTGTTTTCTCTTATCCCTTTGGCCCCATTATCCCTTCTCTTTCCCCTCCACTGCCCATTACCTTCACCCTCCGTACTTTGGTTCCCCATCTCCTTCCCTTTGTTCCATGGCCCATTGTCCTATTGAATGCCTCCTCCAATAGTGCATTAAATCTTATACCTGTCACCTCCCAGCTTTCTCACATCATCCCCTTCCTTTCCCTCCCCCAATCACCTAGACTCACTTATCACTTGCCAGCCCATGCTTATCTCCCTCCCCAAACCCCCTTATTCTGGCCTCTGCCCTCCTCTACAGTCCAGTTGAAGATCCTTGTCTCAGAACATTAACTGTTCATGAGAACATAAAAAATAGGATAAGAGTAGGCCATCCGGCCCATCAAGCCTACCCAGCCATTCAATAAGATCATGGCTGATCTGTCCGTAAACTCAGCTCCATCTACCTGCCTTTTCCCCATAACCCTTAATTCCCTTACTATGTAAAAATCTATCTAACTGTATCTGAAATATATTTAGTGAAGAAGCCTCAACTGCTTCCCTGGGCAGAGAATTCCACAGATCCACCACTCTCTAGGAAAAAAGTTTCTCCTCATCTCCATCCTAAATCTTCTCCCCGAATCTTGAGGCAATGTCCCCTTGTTCTAGTCTCACCTACCAATGGAAACAACTTTCCTACTTCTATCTTATCTATCCCTTTCAACATTTTAATGTTTCTATAAGATCCCCTCTCATTCTTCTGAATTCCAGAGAGTATAGTCCCAGGTGACTCAATCTCTCCTCATAGGTTAACCCCTTCATCCCTGGAATCAACCTGGTGAACCTCTTCTGCACTGCCTCCAAAGCCAGTATATCCTTCCTCAAGTACGGAGACCGGAACTACACACAGTACTCCAGGTGTGGCCTCACCAGTCCCCTGTATAGTTGTAGCGTGACCTCCCTGCTCTTGAATTCAATCCCTCTAGCAATAAAGGCCAACAGTCCGTTTGCCTTCTTAATAGCCTGTTGTGCCTGCAAGCCAACTTCTCACGATTCATGAACAAGCACTCCCAAGTCCCTTTGCAAAACAGCATGCTGCAATCTTTCACCATTTAAATAATAATCTGCTCTTCCATTATTCCTTCCAAAGTGGATGATCTCGCATTTATCGGTGTTGTATTCCATCTGTCAGACCTTGGCCCACCCACTCACTTAACCTATCTATATCCCTCTGCAGACTCTCCACATCCACTGTACAATTTGCTTTTCCACTCAGCTTAGCGTCATCAGCAAATTTTGCTACGCTACGCTCAGTCCCCCTTCCAAATCATCAATGTAAATGGTAAACAACTGCTGGCCCAGCACCGACCCCTGCGGGACCCCACTCACCACAGACTGCCAACCAGAGAAACACCCATTTATACCAGCTCTCTGCCTTCTATTGGTTAATCTATCCACTATCCATGTCAATACACTTCCTCTGACTCCATGCATCCGTATCTTACTTACAAGTCTCTTGTGCAGCACCTTATCGAGCGCCTTCTGGAAATCCAAGTATATGACATCCACCTGTTCCCCTCTATCCACTGCACTCATTATGTCCTCAAAGAACTCCAGTAAGTTTGTCAAACAGGACCTGCCCTTTCTGAATCCATGCTGAGTCTGTCCAATGGAACCACTCCTTTCTAAATGTTTTGCTATTTCTCCCTTAATGACAACTTCAAGCATTTTCCTGACTACAGATGTGAAGCTAACTGGCCTATAGTTGCCTGTCTTTTGCCTACATCCTTTTTTAAAAAGTGACGTGACATTTGCTATCTTCCAATCCACCGGGATCTGCCCAGAGTCTAGGGAGTTTTGACAAAAGATTACCAATGCATCTATTATAACCTTCACCAATTCCCTCAGCACCCTGGGATGCATCCCATCAGGACCAGGGGGCTTATCTACATTCAGGCCCTCTACAGGTGCTCATTTTCCTCCATAGCTGCTGCTTGACCTGCTGAGTTCCTTCAGCATCTTTTGTTTGTTACTTTCCAAACACTTGACGATTCTCTCCTTTTCCAAAACTCTGTATTTGGTCTTTCACCTGCAGTTTTTCCTCTGCTGGTGGGACAGGAGGCTTCTAATAACTGGCTGTTTACAGGGCCTTGTAACTAATGGATGACTAAGCACAGGTGTGGCTGCTCTTTATTCCAGCTCCAGTATGACGTCATCCTTGCAAATGAATCAGAATCAGGCTTATTGTCCGTGACATGTGTGGAATTTTGTTATTTTGTAGCTGCAGTACAGTACAAGACATGGAAATTACTGCAAGTCATGATAAATAAATAGTACAAAAGTGATCGGTGGAAGAGGCAAAGAGCTAAAGAAGGATGAATCTGATAGAAGAGGAGAATAGACCATGGAATAGAGAGAGGGAGGTGGGGAATGTAAAGGTGATGGGCAGGTGATGAGGTGACGCCCAGGAACCTAAAGCTTCTCACCCTTTCAACTGCTGACCTCTCAACGAGGATAAAGGAGCCTTGCAACAAAGAAGCAATGGCTTGCTTCAGCACTCCAGCCCTTAGCGAAAGAAATAGGTTTAAGGAAGATCATGAAAGGAAGAGGTAGGTTTATGGAAGTAATGTAAGATCTTAAAGCCTTGATAGCTAAAGGCACAGGTGGCCCACAGGGGAGTATTTAACATCATGGTCTGAACTGAGCCTACACCTCGAAAGTTTGTAAGACTGTAGTACATTGGATGGGGAAAGGATCCCGGGGAAGGGTTTGAGAACAAGTTTTGGCCATTTAATATCTCTTCAATGTGGTTCAGTTTTGAATTTTGTTCATCAACACTCCTGTGATCACATTAAATCCACCCTCAGGGTGGAGGAGCAACATCTTGTATTCCGTCTGTACCCTCCAACCTGAATATTGATTTCTCCTTCCCAGTGAACAAATTCCAACCCCCCCCACCTCACCCTTCCTCTATTCACCACTCTGACACTCACTTTTTCCTCATCTGCCTGTTACTTACCCTGGTATCCCCTCCTCTTTCCCTTTCCACCTGCACTTAACCTTTCCCACCCACTTGGCTTCACCTATCACCTTCCAGCTGGCTTCCCCACCTTCCCTCCACCTTTTTATTCTGGTGTCTTCCCCCTTCATTTGCAGTCCTGAAGAAGGGTCTCTGGCCAAAACATTGACTATTTACTCTTTTGCATAGAAGCTCTACCTGCTGAGTTCCTCCAGCATTTTGTGTGTGTTGCAAATGATTTTGCTATATTAGATTTCTAATATGAGGCATAGAAAATGCTTTCCACAAATCCTATCTGACCTGCTGAACCTCTATGTCTTCATTACAGATTTCCATTAATTTAAGTACTTTACTTTTGTAAGTTGTAATTGTAACCTTAAGATCACCACATCACTGGCAGACTCACCCCTCTGCTGCTCTAATGTTAGCATATAATGGTGTTTGAGCAGTATTTGGTAATTTTCAACCTTGTTATCAAGGGCATTGGTATCAATAATTGTCCTGTTATAAATATCTCATCTGGCACAATATGAATTGGGATTTGTACACAGAAAAAAAGGCATAGAATATTGGATCATTTACCCCATTTGACCTGACTTGTTAATCAAAGAGATAATGATTGATTTTGCAGCTTAAATAAACAAACACTACCTTTTCTCCATATCTTTTACCTTTGGAATTTTCAATTTGAGATCTTTATTCATCAATTTTCTTCGTGGAACTTGACATGTAGAAAGTAATTATAAACATTATTACTCTTCATTCCTAACAATTTCTGAAAGGCCTTTCTGTATTTTTTTTACCCTATTCTTGCTAAAAATCTATTGTCAACAGAATTCTCCTCTGAAAATAATCAACTTTACATAAATATCTTAAAAATTGATCAATTCTTCTCAGATTCCTGATAATTATAATTTAGCCCGAGGAGTCAACTGATTAAACTGAAAGTTTACACTGCTGTCCCTCCATGGGCTATAATATCTTCCAAGTTCACGTGTCTTCTTGTATGTAGTTATTGTCATGTAAACTCAATAGGAGATTTTCCTACTTTAGTTTCCTCTTTTGGTTAGATTGTAAAGTAATGGCAAAATGTACTCAGGGAATGAAGCTGAACAAAAAATAATTTTCAGTGATTAGAATGGTTGTGCAAAGTTAATATCATTACAAGGGCGTTGCTGCCAGTTTTTGCATGGCTTTAGTACTGCAAGTTTTGCTATTGCATTGGCATTACCATCCTCAACTATAACCTCATTTTTTTAAAAAAAAGGTTTGTTTTGAAAACCGTCTTTGACCCTAGTTCTTCCCCAGAATCTGGGCATTGCCAATATTTACTGTCCAATCCTCATTGCTGTTGAGAAGGATACAAAGTTTGACTTTGATCTTGAACCATTCGATCCATGTGGTGGACATTCACTCATGTTGCTGTCAGGCAGGGAATTCCTCATCTTGACCCTGTAGCTTTCTAACAGTTGAGGGTTAAGCTAGTAAATGAGTGTAAATCTAAAACCACTCAAAAAATCCAGCTTAAGCTCTGATAACTATCCAATTCATTTTGTAATATTAGTAAAGCTACATCAATATAAAGAGCATTAATGAGCAACCGGGTATAACATTACAGAAAGTGGAAGAGGTTGAAACCCTGTCTGCTGAAAGGTTCTAGTTTCCCGCAGTGTTACTGCAGGGCTCTGCTGCTGCATATAAACTCAAAGGATTCAATTTCCAAGCCTGATGTCGACTTTGGCAGCCTGTTCCAAGATTCGGTGACAAAGATAACAGTAATCTAAGGAACTGTTGATTTTCTGTTGGCAGTTTCCACAAAACAGCCATTGTCACCACGTGAATGTGAGCACTCAATCAACGATTTTTTTCTGTGTGTGAGTACGCGCGCGAGGTGCAGTAACTTTACACTGTTGAACAATGCTCAGAAATGCAGCAGCAAAAAGCTGGCAGCAACTGGCATAAACAACGAGAAAGTCAACCCCCATGTTTATTAATCAGACCTGTGCAATTGATGCAGTATCCTCTATTCATAAACCACCCGTAACTAGTAGGGACAGAACCTCGGACACCAGATTTGAATTTACTTGTCAAATGTACATCGATATATACTGTGAAATGCGTTGTTTGCATTAGCAACCAACATATGCTGAGTTGCAGCCCGCAAGTGTCACCACATTTTTTGGTGCTAATGTAGCATGGCCACAATGTTTCTTAGAACAACACAGAACACAACAAAATAGAACACAATGAGCAACAAAACAACAACAACAACAACAAAACAAGCCCTCTTCCTCTCTTCCAACTTATATGCACCCATACAGACTGGCCTCCAGCTCCAGGACAGGCCTCCAATGGAACTTCAGGCATTGATCTTTGGTACCCTAAACTCCAGGCTCCAACTCTGAGTGTCCCAACTGTCCAGCCCTCATGCTTGCATGGACGTCACTGACCTGGGACAGCCTGACGTCCTTTATCCCCCGTCTGCATCGCTGGCCTTTGAGCACGCAACAGTGGTCTGGACCCTGAGGGTCCTTCATCCCATGTCCATATTGCTGGCCTTTCGGACGTGCACTGGAGGCCTGGACTGCGGATATCCCTAGTTGCCAGTCCATATCGCTGACCTACAAACACAGAGCAGAGGCCTGACCTCTGTCTCCTCCACATCCCTGTCCCTAAACCCTACCCTGACTCCTAACTCCCCTCTCTGTGCCTCAAACCATCCCTACAAACTTAAAGAAAAACAACTGAGTCTGAGCCATCTTGGCCGGAACTAAGCGGAACTTATCTCACTCATCAGTGAACACACGAGCTGCATGCGTCACACGGATGAGTTGAGCAACACACAAAAAGCAGAAGAAACTCAGAACATCATGCAGCATCTATGGAGGAGAGGAATGGACAGTCAACATTTCAGGTCAAGACCTCTGGTCAATCTAGATGAGACGATGACTGTCCATTTCCCTCCATGGATTCTGCCTGACCTGCTGAGTACCTCAAGCTTTCTGCTTTGCTTGATATTCTTCACTCTGTTGACTTAGTTGTCTTGGCCGTTCAGGCCTCATGCAGACTCCTCTTTGACTCTCACTTGTTTAAATAATGAACTGCAATTTGGCAACTGCAAGTGTGTGCATTTTAACTTTACCCTTTGCTCTGATTCCAGTCCCACCTCCCACAAGCTTTTTGACTGAAAATCATTCTGGAATGCCTCAAAGTTACGCAGTTTCTGTGGAAAGAGAAAGAGAGTTTACGTTAAGAGTTGGGCACACTTCGATATAAAGATGGGGTGGAGAGAAGGTGGAGGTAGGCATAGGGCAGATGGGGGTGGAGGGATTGCATGGAGAGTGTATAGAAAGTCAGTGAAAGGCAGGAGACCAGGAGAAACTCAGTAACACTAGTTCCCTCTATTCCCCAATCTGATCCTTCACTTCTCACCTGCCTATTACTTCTCCCAGGTCCTTTCCTCCTTTCCTTTCTCCTGTTGTCCACTCTCCTCTCATATCAGATTCTTTCTTCTCCAGCCCTTGACCTTATCCACCCACTTGACTTCACCTTCCAGCTAGCCTCCTTCCTCTTCCCCCCCCCCCACCTTTTTATTCTGGTGCCTTCCCCCTTCCTTCCTCTGTTCTGAAGAAGGGTCTCAGCACGAAATGTCGACTGTTTACTCTTTCCCATTGATGCTGCCTGACCTGCTGATTTCCTCCAGCATTCTGTGTGTATTGCTTTGGATTTCCAGCATCTGAAGACTGCTTTGTGTTTGGATTTACTGTTTGTGCCAGCGAGGTGATAATGGTGGGTGTCCAGAGCTGTGAATACAAAGGCATGAAATCTGAAATGCCAGAAGAGAGAACAAGAAAGTCTTGCGATTGATTTCTAGAATGTACTGCCAGGAGAAGTGACGAAATCAGATGCAATCTCTGTGTTTAGGAGGCGTTTTGCTAGAGACTTAATGAGACAAGGTGCAGAAGGGCACAGTCCCAATGCAGACGAATTAAATTAGCAGAGATCAGTCAAAGGTCGGCATGGACGTTGTGGGACGAAGGCCCTGTCTCTGTGCAGTACAACCCTATGACGATTAGTTCTGAGTGCATTTCTTCCTCTTTATTGGATGTCCCTTGTTCTGCTGTCCTAGCTGCAGAAATCTAGCATACAGTTGTTGTGCAAGCTGAATGCAACAAAGCAGGATATACTGAAATGCTGCATGACTAGTGTTTGGAAAACTTTCTTCCAGAGAGAGGGCATTTTTATCTTGCTGCCTATGTAGCAAGATGGTAGCAATCTTCATGTGCCCCTCTTGTCAGGATAGATTTGACCTTGATATACAAATCAAGTTCCAGGCAGGAGAGTGATAGGTAGAGTGGTCTCTGAAGATTCTAATGCCACTGAGGAAACTGAGCATTACTAAATGAGCTCCTGATCAGAGCCTTGACTTAATACGAGATAATGCCCAGTGAATATATCTATACTCTGGAATATTTATTCACGTGGAACAAATTGTATCTGCCTTAACAGTTAATTAGATATGATGCAAGATCTGACAAATTGTTGGGTGTGCACATTAATTATACAGGTAATCTGTTCTCCACGAATTTGTTCGCACTGCTCAGAATTAGGTAATCTTTCTTAGCTTTTCCTGATCCTTTTTTTTAACAAATTTTCAATCTTCTCACAATTCCTGCAGTACTGTTGCCAACTTCACCAGCAATGTCTGCAATTTTGCTCTATGTCTGCCTTCCCACTGAAATTTTTGTACTGTTGGATTATTCTGCTCCTCTGGGTGAGAATCCCATTGCATGCTTACAGCTCCATTGATTGCATTGCTGAGAAGCCAAATGATTTTTCCAAGAATCTAGGTCTGTCCATCTGTTCGTGTCAGATGTGGCTCTGCGATAGTATTGTCACTTCTGGTTCCAAAGGCTGTGGGTTCAAATTCCAGCCTTGTGCTTTGTGCATGTCAGAAGGGAAATGAGCAATTGATGTTTCAGATGAAGGGTCTCGACCCAAAAGGTCCATTTTCCTCCGCAGATGCTGCTCGACTCACTGAGGCTCCTCCAGCACTTTGTTTTATTTTTCTTTGACATTGTTTGCTGTCAGATTTCACATTCTCTAACGACACCTTGAAAAGTAATTCTGGGGTTGTGAAGTGCTCAGGATATCCTGAAGTCATGAAACAAGGGCAAAGGTGCCCAGTGGGAGAAATTCACCATTCCCATTCCAGTTACCCTCTCTCACTCTATCTTTTTACCTGCCCATCACCTCCCTCTGATGATCCTACCCATTCCCTTTCTTCCATGGTCTTCTGTCCTCTCCTATCAGATTCCCCCTTCTCCAGCCCTTTATCTCCTTCACCACTCAACTTCCTAGCTCTTTACTTCACCCCCTCCCCCTCTCCCGGTTTCATCTATCACCTACCACCTTGTACTCCTTCTACCCCTCCTCCCATCTTCTTAGTCTGACTAGTCCTGATGAAAGGTCTCGGTCTGAAAAGCCAATTGTTTACTCTTTTCCATAGATGCTGCCTGACCTTTTAAGTTCCTCCAACATTTTGTGCGTGTTGAGAAGGGAGCTGAATTGAATAGGTATTTTTCATTGGTCTTCACCATGGAGGATATACGAGGGGTGATTGATAAGTTTGTGGCCTAAGGTAGAATGAGTCGATTTTAGAAAACCTAGCACGTTTATTTTTCAACATCGTCCCCTCCTACATTTACACACTTAGTCCAGCGGTCGTGGAGCATATGGATCTTGGACGTCCAGAAAGTGTCCACAGCATTAGGGTGGCCTAAGGTAGAAGGAGATGAGTTATTAACTTCAAACTTTCTGAAGGTCCTTGGATCTGGAGGTCCAAGATCCATATGCTCCACGACCGCTGGACTAAGTGTGTAAACGTAGGAGGGGACTATGTTGAAAAATAAATGTGCTAGGCTTTCTAAAATTGACTCTGTCTACCTTAGGCCGTAAACATATCAATCACCTGTCGTATGTTACTTCCTTGCAGCAGTATTTTAAACTGAAGTTTCAAGGTTACTACAAAGATTCTGGGGATGAAAGACTCCCCCTCCAAAATGAGATTGTAGATACTGAGGCTCTTTCTAATGGAATAAAGATAGTTGAGAGAAGATTAGATGGAAGTGACTAAATTATGATGGGAACCAGGAGACACGGCTGAAACGGAAGGCACATGTGAGGTGGATTGTGGGTTTTGTGATGAGGGTGGAAATGTGAGCATAGTTGTTTTTACACAGAGAGCAGATATGATCTGGAGCTCACAGTTAAGGGTGGTGGCAGTACAGTTATTCAAGGAATTGGATAAACTGGTGAGGGAAGATAATTTGCGGGACTTTGGGAAAGAGCAGCAATGTGGAATAGACTGCAAACCTCTAGACATGAGATACTAGAATACTACAGCACAGTACAGGCCCTTCAGCCCTTGATGTTGTGCCAACCCATACATTCCTTTAAAAAAAAAGTACCGTACTAAACCCACACTACCCCATAACCCTTTATTTTTCTTTCATCCATGTGCCTGTCCAAGAGGCTCTTGAATACCCCTAATGTTTTAGGTGGACTCAATTGATCAAATGCTTCCTCCTGCCCAAGAGCAATTTTATGACTAAGGTATTTTGAGACTAAAGCCAAAATAAATGTGTGTAAGGTAAAACAATGGTGTTTAGTTGTGATCTCTTTAAAGGAGATGTATTTTAAATAAGATTGTTTTGTTCCACTCTTAGAATGCTAAGGTAACCACAACTCTTAGTATTGTTGATTGACTTCTAAATCTAGAGCTTGCTGACTTCTATGGTTGGCAGACAACAGACACATGGTTTATATGTCTCTGTAACTTTGTTTATAAATAACTTATTTTCATGTTCGTTAATTTAAATATTTGGTTATTTTCAACATCTTCGGACAATGAATGGAAAAAGATACTGAAACAGATGCTTACCTTCTGGAAACTTGTGTCCCAAGACTGAATACCTTTCAAGTAGTATCCTCCTTAATTCCCCTAGATTTTATAGTTGTTATAGTAAGAGGCAGTGTCGAAAACAGATCTTCCCAACTTTTTAATGCCATGCGCTCCTACCATTAACCGAGGTGGTCAGTGAACTCCAGGTTGGGAACCTCTGGTCTAAAAGGTGAGCTTTTTGTTGGCACTATCCTCAGTTTTTCCCCAAGTACGCCTGCAAAGACTCAGGAACACCATATCACGATGTATCAAGTGTGCACACAAATATTTTAATAAATACTCAATAATGCAATCAACGCCTGTAATTCACTTTGTCCACTCAATAGCTCATTCTGATGATTGCTTTAAGAGACCTTTGAAAATAGTCATGAATACAGCAATTAAACCTTTTGTGGTATGAAGTCCAGGCTGTCGTCTGTAGTTATTGCTGTCTGGTGATATAAATGTGGCAGGCAAAATTGTTGGACTGTGGGGTTTCAACTAGCCAGAAATCAATTAGAGAAGTGTCAAAAGATGTAATTTAGAAAGATAAGTGACAGGGTTTATTCCATTTAACTACTCAACTACCAGGAAGTAAAGCCAAGATAAATCTTTGCCTTCAGCTTAGGCGGTGATGAATATCTCACCTAGGAGCACCTTAACATGTTTCTAAATTTGCAGCGAACATTGGTCATCATTTTTCTTTCAATGATAGCTGGAAATTTGCCAAAGCCTACACCAAGCCCTTCTGGCTGAGCTGTTTCATCGGAATGCCTTTGTTGATGCGTTTTGATCTGACCACTTTCCTATTAACTATCACAAGGGTAATTTTAACATGTCCATTCCAGAGTGAAACTGAGGGAATCAAACTGAGCCTTATTTCGCAACACGGCAACTTCAAAGTGAAAATTGAATATTTTACTTTAATGGATGACAAAGTTGGGTAGGTTGTAAAACTGTCACCATTTGAAATCTCATTAACTTCACAATCTCTCTTCTCCCCCACCCACCCTCCCCCTCAAGCAGGTTATCTTTAAATTATCCCTTATTTCATACATCTACCCATCTTTCCAAAGCATCTAATGTAAATTTATCAGTTACAGTTTACAGTTTTGGTGACAATTGGTGATAGAGTTTGCATCAGGGTGCAGAGGGTTGGGCGGTGGTAATACATTGAAAGAAAATAACTTTCATGTTGAATACCATTTAGCAGGATATTTATAAGGAGCACTGCATATGCAGGGCCATTTGTATTCTTAAGGATCCCACCCATTCATCCAACATTTTCTTTGACTTCAGCGGTCTCTTCCCCTAGGCTTCAGAACTCCCTGCCACATCGTATTCAACGTGTCATTGGTTAATTTGTTCTGTACCTTACAGTATTTAATTTATGCACTTTAGTTTGTTGTTTATGTATGATTTATCTGTAGTTTATATCCTTACCTTCATAAGTTATTGTGTATAGTGTGTGATGTGTGTATTACTATGCTTTACACCCTGGTTCGGAGAAATGTTTTGTTTCTGTATACATGAGGTGGTTATATATGTATATATACATGTATATAGTTAAATGACAATGAACTTTAATTAACTTGATTTAAGATTTTAAAATTGCAATGTCTGTAGCCTGCTAATTTATCTAATGTGAACTTACTTCATATGAAATATGCTCGTGTTTCTTCAAAACATTGCATCCTTTCCACAGGTTTTGCACTTTGTTTATATTTAAATGTGCCACTTTTTATGTTCAAACTTCATGTTCGTAAAGCATTAAATCTCAGCTGAACAGCAGGCAGTGAACAAGAGTGAAAATCACATTCATGAAATTCCGAAAACTACATGTGCATGGGCGGCAATCAGACAACACGAAAAGAAAAGAGAAAATGAGTGGTTCAAAACTTCCCAAAATATTTTATAAACCACTTTGGCTGTTATCTTGCTCTTCTCTTTCATGCTGCTCTTATTCGCTCTTATGTTCAAAGGTTCATTTTATTATCAAAGTATGTATGCAATATACAACTCTGAGATACTTCTTCTCTAGATAGCCACGAAACAAAGAAAAAGCATGGAAGTCTGTTCAAAGGGAAACAGCAAGCTCCCCCCTCACAAAATGCAACAAGAACATTGACCCCCCAAAGCTCTCCCCCACACAAAAAAGCAACGAGAATAAATAAAGACCATAAGCCTGAAAAAGGCTGCTACTTATTGACCCACCCCTATTTATCTTAAACGGAGTTGAGTTGATGTCTTTTGGTTAGCAAGTAGACCGGGTAAAGGTGGCAGATTTCCTTGAAAAAGATAGAGAACTAGATGAGAGTTTACAGCAACCTGGTAGGTTTGTTGTCATCAGTACAGATATGGGCTGTTCATTTCAGATTATGTGAAGTTAACCTGCAAAGTTTCTCTGTTGGGATTCAAACTCAGATCAATGATTCAAGACTCCTGGGACAAATCCAGTGAATTAACTAGTCTGCTTCCAAACCATCTTGATGAAAATTTATGCAATGGATTAGGAATGGAAATAGAAAGAAATATAATGGATGTAAGACCTTAAGACATGGTTTTTGAATTTTCTCCCCATTTAAAGAAATAGTCTGTACCTTTATTCCTTCTACTAAAAGTGTGTATCTATGCACTTTCCAACTGTCACTTTTTTGCCCATTATCCCAACCTTTTTAAGTCCTTCTGCAGACTTTCTGCTTCCTCAATATGACATGCCTTTCCACCTATATTGGTATCATCTGCAAACTTGCCCAGAAAGCTATCAATTCAGTCTTCCAAATTATTGATATATAATATGAAAATAAGTGGTCCCGACACTGACCCCTGTGGCCTGCCACTAGTCACCAGCAGCCAATCAAAGTACACCCCCTTTATTCCCACTCTTTAACTCCTGCCAGTCAGCCAATACCTATGTTTGTATCTTTCCTATAATACCATGGGCTTCTCTTTTATTAAGCAGTGTCATGTCAAAGGCCTTCTGAAAATCCAAGTAAATAGCATCTTTTTCTATTCTACCTGTTATTTTCTCAAAGAATTCCACTAGGTTTGTCAGGCAAGGTTTTCCCTTAAGGAAACCATGCTGACTTTTGCTTATTTTATTATTTGCCTCCAGGTACCTCGAAACCTCATCCTTAATAATGACTTCCAACATCTTCCCAACCATTGAAGTCAGGCTAACTGGCCTATAATTTCCTTTCTTTGCTTCCCTCCTTTCTTAAAGAATGGAGTGACATCTGCAAATTTCCAGTCCTTCCGAATCATTCCAGAATCCAGTGATTCTTGAAAGATCATTTCTATTGCCTCCACAATCTCCTCAACCACTTTTTTCTCAGAATCCTGGAGTGCAGTCCATCTAATCCAGGTGACTTTATCTACCTTCAGAACTTTCAGCTTCCCAAGCACTTTGTCCTTAGTAATAGCAACTACACTCACTGTTGCTCCCTGACACTCTCAAATGTTTGACATACTTCTGGTGTCTTCCACAGTGAAAATTGATGTTAAATACTTATTCAGTTCATCTGCAATTTCTTTGCCCCCCCCCCCCCATTACTACGTTTCTGGCATTATTCTCCAATTGTCCAATATCCATTCTCGCCTCTCTTTTACTCTGAAAAAATATTTTGATATCCTCTTTTATATTAATAGCTAGATTATGTTTATATTTCATTTTTCCCCTCCTTATGGCTTTTTAGTTCCATTGTTTATTTTTAAAAGATTCCCAATACTCTAACTTCCCACTAATTCTTGCTGCATTATATGCCCGCTCTTTTGCTTTTATGATATCTTTGATTTCCCTTGTCAGCCATGGTTGTGGTATCCTCCCTTTAGAGTACCGCTTTATCTTTGGGATGTAAGTATCCTGCCCCCAGAAACTCCAGATATTGCTCTTCTGCCGTCATCTCTGTTAGTGTCCCCTTCCAACTTTGACCAGCAACTCTCTTGTTGCCGTAACTCCCTTTACTTCACTGAAATAATGATATATCTGACTTTATCTTCTTCCTGTCAAACTGTAGGGTGAATTCCATCATATGTAAAACAATTATAATATCTGAAAGAAATTTATTAAACTTGACTAAACATCAGCTGATAACAATATTAAGACCCCACGCTGGTGACCAAACAAAATCAACTTGGATATCAGAGAGCATTTAAGTGTTAAATAGCGTGTCAATTGATTCAGTGTATTGCATGTCTTGCTACTAGTAAAGTGTATTATATGTGTGTGTGTGTGTATGTATGTATGTGTGTTGGGCAAATCCATCAAAGAATGGCCTCCTGTTGCCTGCAAACATGATCAATAAAGGATTGCAACAGCAGTAATTTGCTATAGTAGGAAAGATGAACTGATACAGCTGAGGAAAAGAATTTCTGGAAGTGGTAAAGAATTCTGAAAATGTTCATGCAGTACTGTGCAGAATTCTTATATATATAAATAAAAAGAAAATAAATCTGGCAAGAGCAAAAGATGTTGGGAATGGTGAGGGTGTTGACAGAGGAGGAGTGCTAGGGGCAGGGGGGGTGGGGGGGTGGGGTGGTGGGGGTGCAGACACACCCTGTCCTGAGACACCAGACAAGGTCATTTGATTCCAAGCAATTGGTTTATTGATCATTACCGAATGTCTCCCTGATGCTCACTTGCCTCTCCCTACCCCCTTCCCACTCTCAGTCTGCTATAGAGACCCAATTCAAAATCAGGTTTATCTGCACTCACATATCTCATGGTTTTTTTTTTTGCAGCAGTACAGTGCAATAGATAAAATTACTACAGTATTGTGCAGAAGTCTTAGGCACCATAGCTATTTATATATGTGCCCGAGTACGGTACATTTTGTGAAATTTTCCAAGTTGGTTACTGCAGCTGCAAGCTATCTGGCCTAGAGTTTCCTGTTTTCTCTCTCCTTGTATTGAGGAGAGAAAAAAACAGGAAACTATATTAGGAAACAAAATAGGCCCAAGATGAGGAGGAACTGCTTTTCCCCAGAGAGTGAATCAGTAGAATCTGGAGATATCAGGTTGGTGGATGAGAGACACTGGCCAGATCAGACATTATCTTATTGAGTGGTGGGGCAGGCTTGACAGGCCAGGTGGCCTACTCTGCTCCCATTTCTTCTGTTTTTATGAGGGTTTCATTTCTTACTGTAGTGTCTCCATGTACTACTTTCCACTCCTTTGAGACATGACCAGAATCTAGGAAATTCTGGACAATCGATGTATTTCTGTACCTGTTTTCATAAAAGCTAGACCAAGAGATCCAGTGGATCTGTTGATTTCTGCTCTCACTTATTTCTCCAAAACCTTACTTTTATTAGTATTGTTTTCTTCTACTCTCCCATTAGGGCATATATTTCCCAAAACCTGTGGTAATTCTGTACTGTGAAGATGAACACAAAATAATCCTTAAATGTTTCTACCGTGTTCTTGTTCCTTAAAACATCTAGGTTGACTTTCTGTCATTTCCTTGCACAGATTTGAAGAAGCTCTTATAACCTATATTTCATGTTGGTTTATCATTACTTAATACTGCATTTTCTACCTGAATCAAGCAGATTTGTTAGCAGTGACTTATATGATGTGAAATGTATTCAGTTGCAACAGCAGTACTGTGCAAAGACATTAAATTACTAATATAGGGTACAAAAGTAAATAAACCATGCAAAATAAAAGCTAGGACAAAGAGGTGTTCATGGACAGAGTTAGGGGATTTTTGGGGTTAGCACATATAGCAAATAACTTCAACAACTGACTTCAGGCACCAATCGTCAAATGTGAAAGTAGACAGTAAATTAAATTTAAAATCCAGCTCTGAACAATGAGTTCCTGAGAACCATGAACCACAGTTAATTGGAAGACCAGACAATGCTGATTTAAATTCATTATTTGGATTCATTTGGGTTTCTGTAGTGTGGGTGCGAAGAGGGGGGTGTGAGGGTTGTGCGTCGTTCAAAGGAAGCATTGTGGATGCATTGTAAATATGGAATTGTCCTGAATTGTCCTTTGGTCTTTAGCATATAAAATGTTGTGTAGTGCTGGGTCAAGCAGGCCTCTTTTCCTCCAAAAGGGGTCTCAATATGATGCCAGTACTGTTTCATTTTGTTGAAAAAGGAAACTTTCATATCTACCGGCCCTTCTCTCTGGTTGTCACATGACAACAAATAGTTGAGAAATCTGATGAGAGAAGGCAAGAAACTGCTCTTTCATTGTTCCACTACTGCTGATTTGCTTTGAGACAATTTGCACCAGGACGATCTTGGGTTAAATCCTAATCTTATTTTGGTTTATCTGATCTCATCCAGGGTGGTTAACATGGGTTGATTACACTTCATTGACTCTATTGGCACTGCCAGGCCTTATAAATATTTCCAGCAGTAACCTCACCCATCTCACATCTTTTGTTATTTTGGTGGGATGCGGTAAATAGCTCTGTACATTATGTTCAGCAACTGTTTTACTGTTCACAGTTTGCTGTGCCTGAGCAAATCTTTCTGCACAGATATTTTAATGGAAACCACTGCGTGACTTTCCCCACCTGGCTAATCAGCCTTAATGCTGCACCGTCAATTTGATCACTGAGAAACTAAACTATTTCTTGTCCCCATGTTTTAAAGCGGTTGCATGCTGCCATAACTACTGAAGCGGTTGGGAGGATTCCATAAAAATCAGAATCAGGTTTATTATCACTGACTTTTATGATATGAAATTTGTTGTTTTGCAGCAGCAGCCCAGTGCAATGATGTTATAAAGTGTAAATTACAGAATGTATAAATAAATAGCACAAAGAAAGGAATATTGAAGTTGTGTTCATGAGTTCATGGACCATTCAGAAACTTAACGGCAAAGAGAAAGATGCTGTTCCTAAATTATTGAGTTCACTTCAAGTTCACGCACCTTCTCCCTGATGGTAGTAATGAGAAGAGGGCATGTTCTGAGGAGGGTGTGGGGGTGAATGCCCTTGCCAATAAATGCAGCCACTGGAGGCTGGAAGATGTCCTTGGCAGTGGGGAAGGTGTACCCATAATGGAGCTGGTTGAGTCTACATCTCTCTGCAGCCTCTTGTGATCCTGTGCATTGGAGACTCTGTACCAGCCTGTTATGCAACCAAAAGTTCATTTAATATCAGAGTATGTATACAGTTTTAAAATTTCATACTCTTCACAGACATCCATGAAACAAGAAACCACATAGAATGAATGATGGAAGCCTGAAGCCTAGAAGTCCCCTCCTCCTCCCTTTGCACAAACAGCAGCAAAAGCATCGACCCCCCCCCCCCACTGCATCAGCAGAAGCACCACCCCCACCTCACAAGCAACACCAGAACCCCCTGAAAGAGTCCTTGATCCGGAGTCCATCAAAACTACAGTGCATAGACCAGCACTTTGGTATCTCAGACAGTGTATATCTATAAAAATGTAAGTGAGATATAGAGACAAGTGAAAGAGAAATCTAGGACTAAAATATTGAATTGTAGCTGAAATGTCTATTTTGAATTTTAGTTTTATTATTCATCATTCACTTATTGTCCTGTTTTGCATCATGTTCTTATAACAACACATTGAAGTCTTGTAATTCCATGCCTTACAATATTTTGTTACCACTTTCAAGAATCGGTGTTCCATTGAAAATTTGTGTTGCTTTCCCAAAGTAAAAGTTACTGGAGTAGCTGTGTACCTAAAATTCACTGCTTCTGGTGATGACTTCAGCAATATTCTTGTTTACTGATGCCTGAAAGATAGCTGGCCTATTATGTAACTTCGACACGTGTAAACTTTGTAGAATTAAGTGGGCAAACAGTGGCAGATGGATTACAGTCCAGCTGACTGCAGGATCGCCTGTTTTGGACTGCAGAAAGAAATGAGGATTTTGCTGCTGTGACTAAAACCTGGGGAAGAGTGCAGGACCATAAAGGATGAAAAGTCCTTGTAAAATCACTAACACCCAATGGCAAGTTACAGATAAAGGTTGTATCCAATGACAATGCCTAGTTCTGCCATCAATCAAGCTTGGTGACCTCACTGCTGCCAGTGACAAACTGATTTTATGCCTATACAGTATTTTACCACTGATTAGTCAACCCTCACAGGACTTCTTTTGCAAAAAAAAATTGTTGTGGTTTGTTACTTGTTAAACAACCTTTATTATTGAAGTAAATTGGTTTTAATCTGCAATAAACCCCACCTTCCACATGGAGGATAGCTCTCATCTCAGTGAATACTCTCTAGAGCAGGGGTTCCCAACCTGGGGTCCACGGACTCCTCAGTTAATGGTAGGGGTCAATGGCATAAAAATGATTGGGAATCCCTGCTCTAGGGAAAGGTTAGTATTTTGATACAGAAGATAGAATATAAATTGCAAGAGATGAGTGGACAAACTGTGGACAATATATCTCTAATGCTGGGATAATCAATTTTGAATCTCAGAAAGGGATCAGTATTTTCTTTTGGTGACCAAAACTGGGAAGAATGAAGTTATACGGTACGTTGGCTGCAGCTGTGGAACACCTTGTCGGACCACATCCGGGGTGCAGTGCACAGATCGGGCAGCGCAATGTGGAAAGGATCCTTAACACGAGAAAATCTGCAGATACTGGGAATCCTGATGAAAGGTCTCAACCTGAAATGTCAACTGTTCACTCTTTTCCATAGATGCCTGGCCTTTTGAGTACCTCCTGCATTTTGTGTGTGTTGCTTTAGAAAGGATCCTTTGAAGGAAGTGTAGTTGAGGTCTTTTAAAATGTTTCCTGGGCTCCCTGAGTTAAATTACAAGGAGTGATTATATGAATTAAACCTTTTATTCAAAGGAATTTAAAAGTTAATTTCGTTGAAATTTTTAGGATAGTGAAAGGGGAAATATTTGGGTAAACAGAGAAAATTTTCTATTGGTGAGTGAGTTCAGAACTAGAAGACAGAACAACATCAGACCTCTTCAAATTAAAAGTGCTAGCATTAGTGCTCCTCTTGGTAGCTCAGTGGTGCTGCTGGTAGAATCACTTCCTTCCAGCACCAAAATGGCCCAACTGGTAGAGCTGCAGCCACATGTTACTTCTATCCCAGTTTCAATCCTGTCCTCCAGGGCTGTCTTTGTGAAGAGTTTCCATATTTTTACTCAGGTTGGAGCAACACCTCATATACCGTCTGGGTAGTCTCCAGCCCCTTGGCATGAACATTGAATTCTCCAACTTCCGGTAATTCCCTCCCCCTCCCTTCCCCCATCCCAGTTTCACTCTGCCTCCTCCAGCTGCTTATCACCTCTCTCATGATTCTGCCTCCTTCTACTACACAGTGCTTTCATCTTACATTCCTCCTTCACCTTTCCTGCCTATCCCTTTCCTGCTTCCCCTCCCCCACCCTTGATCTTTACTCTGATTGGTTTTTAACCAGACACCCACCAGCCTTCTCCTTCCCACCCTCCCCCCACCTTCTTTATAGGGCCCCTGCCCCCTCCCTCTTCAGTCCCGACGAAGGGTCTCGGCCCAAAACGTTGACTGCTCGTTTCCACCGATGCTGCCCAACCTGCCAAGTTCCTCCAGCGTGTTGTGTGTGTTCCATATTTTTACTGGCTGGCTGCATGGATTTCCTCCAGGTGTTCCAGTTTCCAACCATATTCCAAATACTTGTGGGTTGGTAGGCTTATTGGTCACTGTAAATTGTTTCTTGTATGTAGTTGAGTCTATGACAGGAGAATCATAAAGCATGATGGGAGGGAGTAATGAAAATGTGGGGAGAATACTAAAGAGGATTCATGTAGAATTAGTAAAAGTATGTGGCTGATGAATGGCCCAGACTTGAAGGACCAAAGGGCTTTTTTTTCTATGCTGTATATCTCTGTGATTCTAAAACATAAACACCTGAGCTATTAATTTTTAAGTCACAAGGTTGATGCATTTTTAATAACTAAGGAGAACATGGGAAACAAAGCTGAGGCAATTGGATGTTATTGCACAGAAGAGGGCATATCTCATTGATGAGTGAAAGAGCTATAAGAGTCCGAATGACCATTTATTTTAATTTTCTTTTAGTTTATTGAGTTGCAGCGCAGAACAGGCCCTTCCCACCCCTCACACAGCACCACCCAGCAATACCCTGATTTCATCCTAGCCTAATCACAGGACAATTTGCAATAACTAATCAACCTACCAACTTGAAGGAAACCGGAGCACCGGAGGAGACCCACACGGTAATGGGAAGAACGTACAAACTCCACGCAGGCAGCGGCAGGAATTGAACCTGCGTCACTGATACAGTAAAGTGGTGTGCTAAACACTGTGCTATCGTTGCTATGTTTCTGATAGTTTTAATAACATTTGCAGTCGTGTGCAGTCACCTCCAAAAATAACATTGTAATTTATTATATTTATTCCCACTTACACAAAGAGAAATTTATTGCTGAGCTAATGCTCCAATTATTTTATGGACTAGCTTCTAATAAGTTAGTGCCTGTATTTTGGCACAAGGAAATGGTATCTTTGTAAGGCTTTCCTGTTTTTAATGGGAGATCGTCATTGCAACATTGGAGTGACTGGAGAGTTGTAGATCTTAATCTGCATGGTTGATCAGATGACTCAATGTGCAAGTATCAGTTTGATCAGCCCTGCTCAGAGACTAGGAGGCAGTAACTGCTCAATTTTGTCATTATAGATGACAAAGGTGTAATTAATGTCACAGTACACTCTCCAGAAAAGAATTTTGCACTTCGAACTGCTATCGTATTCCTTCTAATTTGAATAACAAGTCAAGGACATAGAACTTTTGCCATATCTCTTTGGGCATATTTCTGGACGGTTTGTCAAATGACCGTTTGCCTGACCCACAGCCCCTGCTTTTGGTTGCAATGGGTTTCCAAGAATTTATGATTACTCTGCGGGACACTGCCTTCACAAACAGCAACTGAAAACCAATTGGCTTTTTATTGTTCAGCTATGTGATCCTGGATTGTTAGTGGTCTATCAGATATTTCCACCTCAAGTATTTTTACAACCAATGAAAACATTCAACAAAGGTAGAGAAGTGTCATTTATCTCCTAAATTTCTCAATGCAGTGTCCTGGAGAGTAACCATAAATTCTTGGAAACCCATTGGTAATCTTTCAGGGTTATTTATCCTGATTATGTGTCTCTGGGAAAAGCAACCAGGTTAAAATATAGGGTGACCAAGGAGACAAACAGCCTTCCTGCTTTAACCAGATGAGAGTCAACAATTATTAACTAGTCGTAACATAAAAAATATGGTCACTGTTACTGCCTAATAGGGTTAATTGCCACACAATGAGTCCTCTGAAAACCTGAAGCTTCCTAATGACATGTATCACTAAATTGTCTCTGAGATATTGTGATCTTGTTTTGACTCTAGGCAACAGAACAGCCACTGGATAATTTAGGACCGGTCATAATTATCATCCAGCTTGCAATTGAAGGACACACTGCCTTTGTATTGCCTTGTGAAGTAAAGCAACTGGAACTTGTCAAAATTAGCAACTGCAAAGCATTCTTGAAATGTAATTCAATAAAGCAACAGTGTGAATGGAACTGCAAGGGGAAAAATTTGAAAATGCCTGCTGATTTGGTGATGACAAGACTATCCAGGGCTTCTGGAATCTCAACAATGCCAAATTTAAACGAGTATTGCATTATTTACAGGCTTTTTCTGTGGGGGAAATCATATCAAAGCATTTTAAAATAGGAAGAATTAAAGGCAGCATGAGAAGGAGCTGAAAAAGGAGACGCGGTCATAAATACATTATAATCCTGTTGACTGACTCTACATTAGTAGATAGTGTGCCCAAAAGGGCATAATTCTAATATGAACTGAGGTGATAACTGTGCAGCTTTTGGATCAGTTTGTTTTCTTTTTTAAGATTCAGATTTCCAGTATCTGCAATTGTTTGATTTTAATGTCCAATTTGAAAATAGAACAGTATAGAAACAGTCCCTTCTGCCCTTCCTTGTCTGTGCAAGGTTCCTGAAAACAACGTCTCAACCTGAAATGTTGATCATCCTTCTGCTTCCCCAGATGCTGCTTGGCCTGCTGTGTTCACAGGAACAGGCCTTTCAGCCCACTATCTTGTGCCTAACCAATACTTAGCAATTGATATCTAACTAAACTAATTCTTCTGCCAGCCCATGATGCATAATCCCTCTATTCCCTACCTATTTGTGTGCTTTTCTAAGAGCATTTTAAACACCTCTGTCATTTCTACCTACACCACCATCCATAGCAAACCACCCACCTCTCTCTGCGTAAAAATAAATTTGCCGCACACAACTCCTTCAAACGTTCCCCTTCTCACCTCAGATGAAAGCTCCGTGGTGTTAGACATTTCAACCTTGCGGAAAAAGATTCAGACTATAAAGACGAGATATTTGCAGATGCTTCAGACTGTCTAATCCAGGGTTTCCCAAATTTTTTTTACGCCCTGGACCAATACCATTAAGCAAGGGGTCCATGGACCACAGGTTGGAAACCCCTGGTCTACTCTGATAACCTTATAAACTTCCACTGAGTTTCCCTTCAGCCTCCAGCAGTGCATTGTTTATTGTAATACAGGTGATATCGTGGTGAAGACACGAGGCTGTGGATGCTGGAATCTGTAGCAAATATGAGCCAATGGGTCAGGCAGCATTTGCTGAGGGGAAATGGATAGTCAATATCTCAGGCTGATATCTTGATCCAGGTGAGAAGTTTGACATTCTACATGAACCTCTTCAGCAACCCTGTCAGCCTTGCAATCAGCAACAGCAAAGCACCCACTGTCAGTGCTATTTAAAAAGACCATCAACCACTTTTTGTTTAGTTGCTAGTGGAGTTTTCTCTGGCTGCTGCTATGATTCTCTAAGTGTTTATAGTTGTCTCAGGTTTTAACAGTGCTGCAAGAATTGTTCCTGATGTCTAGATTTCCCTGCTCCCAGACATCAGTGAACCTTCTTTGGAAAACTGTGTGTTTGTTAGGGTCATTTTCTGTCTCAGTTCTGCTCGTCTACTCATCAAAATTTGAGCAGAATACTACACTGTCTTGGCATCCTGCCACGTCTGCGGCCACCCATGCCATGCGACTCCGAGCAAATTGTTCGGACTGTACATCAATCTCTGAATTGTGTCCATCGCTTTGCTCTGACAATGAATGATGCGGTTTCTTCATCATCACTGCCTCCTTTCTATTCTTCCATCGCCTAGCCAAGTTGCAGATCTTTAGCAGCTGTAATGTAAAAGGGACCAGAGTCCCTATGAGGCTGGTTAATTAAAAGTGCCATTTGAACTAACTTATCATGTGGAGTAGGGGTTCCCCATGTTTTTATACCTTGGACCCCTACCATTAACTGAGAGGTCTGTGGAACCCCTGATGTAGAGCCAACTCCGGCAGACTGCACAGATGAGATCAACAGTGAGATCCAATGGCCAGGAAGCTGATACTGCAGCTTCCTGTGGAGAGTGAAGCATGTGACAAGGCCCAGAAGACGTCATGGTCATCCACTGCAACCAAGGAAGAGTCCAGTTTGTGACGCTGTTGGTACCACTGGACTCGGACTTCTGAGGTCAAGAGAGTGGAACTTCCCCAGTGTAATGGCTTTTCCACTTTAAAAGCTCTCCCACACAGGTTTCCTGTCATTGTTGGACATAATGGGCAACCTCTACCATGTAGTAACAAACAATCTGCTGGAGGAACACAGCAAGATGAGCTGAGGTGGCTATTTCTATGCTAAATTACTCCATGAATTTCCGACATAACCTATACAGTACCATAATTTTCTATGCACTCCGATCATGGTAATGTCCAATACAAAGTCTCTCTATCCATTAATATTCTCTCTATGTACTAAAATCGGTACTGGTGTTAGAACCCTTATCTCCGGTTCTGAATAGTTGCTACATCAAATTCCATTCTTCGGACTTGAGCTCACAATTTAGACTGATGCTGTAGCACAGCACTGAGAGAGCTCTGCACAGTATCAGTTTCAGGTGAGTCAGTAAATCAATGACCTGTCAGGTGGATACAAAAGACCCTCTGGTCCAATTTCAAAGAAGAATAGGGTAGATCTCACTGCTGTATAGACCAATATTTACTCCTTGACCAACATCTAAAAATAGATTTTCTTGTCATCATTATATTAATATTAATGAAAAATTTATTGTGCATTACTTGACGACAGTGTTTCTGATATCACAGCATCCATCTCGCTCTACGTTCTTTTTCTCCACTTCCAACACAGAGTGGCGACAGTGTGTGGTTGTAGTGCGATCTTGAGTTGAGTAAGATGTTCTCCCGAGAGGTTATTCCCTTAGTGCATGACTTCATTTAACATGGGCACAGACAGCCACCACACCTTGACAGATCAGGGTCAGGTCCAATAGCATGGTATCCAAGGCAAAATGCCCCATGGTTGTATACCCAGACTACTCTGACGGCATAAATACAAGAAAGCCTGCAGACACTGGAAATCCATAGCAATATACATAAAATGCTGTAGAAACTTAGGTCAAGCAGCATCCATGGAAATGAATAAACAGTTGACATTTCAGATCAAGACCCTGTGATGGCATAAGCCCGACTCTCAACTTTCACCACCAGTCCCCAAGTTGACTTGGAAGTATATTGCTGCCCCTTCATGATCACTAGGCTTAAATGTTGAACTCTCCCACCTAACAGCAGTGTGGCAATATCTTCACTAGAAAGACTGCAAGAAGGTGGCTCACCTTGGATATTAGTGATGCACAATAAATGCTGACCTTGCCAGCAGTGTTGAGATAACCATATAACAATTACAGCACGGAAACAGGCCATCTCGGCCCTTCTAGTCCGTGCCGAACATTTACTCTCACCTAGTCCCACTGGCCCGCACTCAGCCCATAACCCTCCATTCCTTTCCTGTCCATGTACCTATCCAATTTTACTTTAAATGACAGTACCGAACCTGCCTCTACCACTTCTACTGGAAGCTCGTTCCACACAGCTACCACTCTCTGAGTAAAGAAATTCGTGTTACCTCGTGTTACCCTTAAACTTTTGACCCCAACTCTCAAATCATGTCCTCTTGTTTGAATCTCCCCTACTCTCAATAGAAAAAGCCTATCCATGTCAACTCTATCTATCCCCCTCATAATTTTAAATACCTCTATCAAATCGCCCCCTCAACCTTCTACGCTCCAAAGAATAAAGACCTAACTTGTCCAACCTTTCCCTGTAACTTAAGTGCTGAAACCCAGATAACATTCTAGTAAATCTCTGTACTTTCTCTATTTTGTTGACATCTTTCCTATAATTCGGTGACCAGAACTGTACACAATACTCCAAATTCAGCCTCACAAATGCCTTGTACAATTTTAACATTACATCCCAACTCCTATACTCAATGGTTCGATTTATAAAGGCCAGCATACCAAAAGCTTTCTTCACCACCCTATCCACATGAAATCCCAAAAATTTCCCAAAATTATATATATAAAAAAGTAAGATATTGATCATTAATTGTTTTGAGATCAAGTAATGCATTATGTAAATATAAATCTTTCCTTCCATCTTTGTTGGGCTTCCACTCATCTTCTGGTCCAATTCCTGCTGACGCAGGTAAGTAACCACACAATGACAGTCTTATGTGGTTCTGCTGCTTGGCTGGATGTTTGAATCAATTTGACTCTGAAGCTAGTTCTTACCAATCTGGTTATCCCCCTGTGTCCTCCAGTCTAGTCGGGAGACTCATCTCTCAGACGGGCTTTGAATCACGCACATCTGGTTCCTATTAACTTTGTAAGCTGCCAGAAACTTCTGGGGACAGAGGTGCAAAGCATCTGAACTTCTCAGATTATCTGCCAACTTAAGTCAGCCAAATGCTTCCAACCTTAGTATTAAGTTCAGCTATATGATCAGTAAACAAATATTAGAAATGTTGCAATGTACTTATTCTCCACTCACTCCCTTTATTTCGTACTTGGGTGTTTTTTTTCTCTAATGCATCATCTGTCTGTTCCCAACAGGCCAGTATGCTCATGTTCAATTTTTCCCATTTACTAAAGTGTGGGGTAATTCTTTTGTTTCAATTCTGTGGTTTTGGGTTGCTTTTCTCCTATGTTTTATTTAAGGAAACTGATTTCATTATTTGTTGGTATGCAGCTGTAATAATAGATTGAGAAATAGAGTGGTGCACAGGATCTTACAAAAGTTATGAAAAATCAAATGCATCCCTCATTTGTTCATATTCACAGGTCTCTCTCTCTCTCTCTCTCTCTCTCTCTCTCTCATACACACACACACACACACACACACACACACACACACACACACACACACACACACACACACACACACACACACACACACACACACACACACACACACACAAAGCGGCAGTGTTCCTGTTTGTTGCAAATATACATCACCGTCTCTCCTGATATCCTGTATAGTCTTTTCCTTCTCATACAGCAATGATTAAATAGGAACAGGTCCTTTGGGCTTACAAAAAGCACCCATTTTATTCTGTCCACATTTCCTTGGAATTAGCCCCAGGTTTACCCCACTCGCCCACACATGAAGGTCAATTTATGGTGGTCAGATAACCTACCAATGCATGTTGCTTTGAAAGGAAGCTGGCACACTCACTGGAGTGCCTGCACTGGCACCTGTGACAACGAATTCCACATATTCACCACTCTCTGACTGAAGCAATTCCTCCTCATCTCTGTTCTAAAAGGAAGATCCTGTATTCTGAGGCTGTGCCCTCTGGTTAGACTCCCCCAACATAGGAAACCACCGCAACCACTCTATCAAGGCCTTTCAACATTTGGTAGATTTCAATGAGGTCATTCCTCATTCTTCTGAATTCCAGTGAATAGAGAGAAATAAAGAAGATGACTTGCATTTTTACAGGGCTTCAGCTTCCTGTTCATCGTATCCCAAAGAGTTTTACAACTATTGAAGTATTTGGTAGTGTTACGTACCCCGTAACTGGGTGTCTTACCAGCAAAGATAGAAGTGTCCGTTGGAGTCTGGTGATGCTATTTTCAACAGTATTTATTTGTAAAAATATACCAAACAATATCAATGCAAATATACAGATAATATACGTTAGCAATACTAAACCTAAAGGTGCGGGTATAATAATAATCAATAATAAAACAAGCTCTATCATTGTCTAGAGGATAATGAATTGTCAGATGGAAATATAAAGTTCAGTTCAGTTCATGCAGGCTGCAGTAGTTGTCGGTCGATGTGTTGCAATTGTTGGAGAGAGAGAGAGACGAGAGAAAAAGAGCGCGCAAACAGTAACAGCAATGGTCTTTGCAATGCTCCTCAGACAGGATGAAGAGGTCAATACTCCCCAATGCCATTAGGCTTTACAATTCAACCGCCAGGAGTAAGATATGTTAAAGTGCCGGGGTTAGGACTCAATGTATTTAAGTAAACTACTTAAGAACTTTTTAAAAGCTATTATTAATGCTTTTTGAGAGAGTGATTTAGATGCATATCATATTTTTACTGAGTTAAGTATTGTATGTAATTAGTTTTGCTACAACAAGTGTATGGGACATTGGAAAAAATGTTGAATTTCCCCATGGGGATGAATAAAGTATCTATCTATCTATCTATCTATCTATCTATCTAACCTTCCTTTACGATTTCGATCCATCGACGTGTCGTTGTTGTGGCCAATCAAGTGTGACCCCTCTGTCCTTTAGCTAGACCGTTCTTCCGTGGTGGGCTCGTCACCCAGGCAAGGGTGGACACACACACAAGCCCCCGCTGGTCTCGCTATAAACACTGTGAGTTAAAATTTACCGACCCTTCGTTCGGTCTCCGATGTCTCACACTGTCTTGTGGGTTTCTGCTGCTCACTAGCGTTTCTCCTGGTGCGTCTCAGGGGTGTCACCCCAGACCTCAATTTTATCCCCACTCACGGGGTCTCAGGTGTCAATCAGGTTTGAATGACTTAACCCATCAAACCAGCCCACTCTGGCTGTCCCCTGAGGGATTTCAATGAATAGAACAGTACCAAGTAAACAATCCTTCTCCAAAAGACAATAGCAGTAAATCTCCTCTTTTGTCAGTAGGAGACGTTCCACCTTGTGTACCTTTGAGCTATGTGTCTCTCTCTCTCATTCTCTTTCATGAGCTGTTATCAATAACAACTGCCCTGGCAGAGTTCCTTTTGTCTCTCTTACTTCCTTGTTAGCAGCATCAAAATGGTAGCAATTTGCAATTCTCCAAAAAGGGGGGAGGGGCATGGGCCACTCTGCACCCTTCTGCCCATCAGAGTTGTTCATCCTTCATAACAGTAGCATGGCTACCAATTTCACTATCTCTCCTTTTATTGCTCCCTCAAGCAAAAGTCAAGTTAAAGTCAACATTAATTATCAAAGAATGTTTTTTTAAAGTCTATCTACATTTACTTTAAGTCTAATTATGCTTTGTTCCTGGTTTAAAAACAGGACAGTAGACAATACTGATTAATTCTTTGATGACTTTCCATTACTTACGCACAACACTTGGGTATTGTTGGCACAATCAAAATTTGCTGATCATCTGTAGTTTCCTTTGAACATATACAAAGTGTAACTGATATTTTTTTGCCAGTCTTATGGCACATTGCTGCAAGACCAAAAGCAGATTGAATGCTTTGAAGAACGCCAATTCTCACTTACTGTTTTTCCTCTGTGGCTACTTTCCACTTGCATCTCCACTTCATTGTCTAAAGGGAAGAGTTTCATTTGTATAGAGCCTTTGTCATCCCATTCACGATATCCCCAGGAGCTTTACAATCATCAAGTGCTTTTGAAACATGGCTACCAATTGGTACACAACAAAATACGGGACTAAAAATAGCTTGATAATTGTCTTGGACCCCTAATTCTGTCCAGATGAAGGGTCTAGAGTTGAAAAAAATCAAAAGCCCATTTCCCTCCACAGATGCTGCCTGACAAAGTGAATTCCTCCAGCAATTTGTTGCTATAGCTGATAATATCTGTTTTCATGTAATTACATACATTCTCTCTGAAGTTGTGTATATGTAAGCTGGTCACCCACCTTTCCTTTTTGAAGTGCTGTATTTTGGATAGAGTTTCTGATTACCAACAGTCGGATCATTTCTTGTGCCTACAGTGTTACCTCTGATATCCCCCAGGAATCTTGTCTTGACATCTCACCTGCTTCATGCCACACAACGACAACAATTCAAAAAACATACTATCAGTTTTCAAAGAAATGCTTTTTCCTCAGCCATCCCTTTTATGACCCCTCCTTTGTCACTAAGCAATCAGACCATTGGCCATCGTCCAAGATCAAATAACTAGAAATGTCTTGTAATTAAAAACAGAGAATACCAAAGGCAAATGTTGGAGTCTCATCACAAGCTCCATTCTCCTTCCATTCATCCATCCCTCTCCCTGACATCTGTCTGACACTAAACCAGACGGTTTGCAAGCTTAATGTTATTTGACCTTCTTTTGAGTTTCTGATGGGGCCACCTCTGTGATAAGGCCACCCTTTGTTCATCTCTGTTGAAGTTCTCCTCCACCCCTTCAGCCTATCTCGCTCTACTCTGAAAGGTCAAGTTCATCTATGTTCTAACTCATATCCAATCCCAGGTACCCACCACCCTTTTGCTTGCTGCCTTAAACTGGTCCTGCAAAATTATGCTAAGCGTTTTAATATTCCCATCATTGTTTTTAGATCCTTCCCCAAGCTTTCTGCTCTCCAAATGAACATCCTTCTCACACCCTGTTAATCGCCAGAATATCTGTGCTATTAATACAGGACCATTATGGTGGCTGGTAGCATAGTGGTTAGCACAGTACCATGCATTATCAACAACCCGGGTTCAATTCCCAGTGCAACCTATAAGGAGTTTGTAAGTTCTCCACCTGACTGCGTGGGATTCCTCCAGGTGCTCCGATTTCCTCCCACAGTCCAAAGACCTACTGGTTGGTAGGTTAATTGGTCATTGTAAATTGTCCTGTGATTAGGCTAAGATTAAATCAGGGGATTGCTAGATGGTGTGGCTTTAAGGGCTAGAAGGAACTATTCTGCTCTGTATCTCAATAAATAAGTAAATTATATGTCCCTAATTTAATTCTTGGCTCTGAAATTTCCTATCTGAACCTGTCCACTTCACTAGATCTCCTTCCTTTAGGACACTTTGAAACCAATTTCTTTGGCAAAATCTGTAGTTAATTCATATCACAGGTGACTTGACATCAGTCTCCTTTTTTTAAGATATCCCCGAAGCATTTTATTTCTGTTAAATGTTTTGTATAAATGAAGATTGCTGTCACACCATTATAAGATTTCAATAATGCTGAATCCCACGTGATCTTAAATATTTAATTAAGATCAGTCATGTTTTCTCTGACAAGTGCCGTGGCCTCACTTTATCCAAAGCATCAATTAATTTATTATCTTGTGTGTTTCCCTAATACTTGTGTACCAACATAACCAGAGAATGAGCAGAATTTTCTGCAATGCAGTTGAAGTTCATGATCCGTCATCTGATTTTGTTATCTACAAGACTCACAGCTTCTCTCTGGGGTTTAAACTGCCTTGGCTGCCTCTCAAGTAATTGTAAAAGATCTCATGCCTGGGGATTTCTTGTGTCTACCATTTATCCTCAGTCAGCATCATTAAAACAAATTATCTAGTCATTATCTTAATTCTGTTTGTGGGACCATGCTGCACATAAATTAGCTTTTGTATTTTATCTTGCAACATTGCCTGCAAAGAACAATATCCTAAAGGTCCCAAAAGTTATCATAAACATTCCGTGTTTTTCACATGTTGAGGCCCCTATTGCCTTTCACTTTGCTCCTAAGAACCTCTTCTTATTGGGCAAACAACTTGTGTTTCATGAGCAAAGCAGTTTTACAGCAAGTAGTTATTTTCTCTGTAGTCTTTGCTGGTGATAGAACAAGGTGCACTGAGAGTATCTTTGCTTCACAGCTTTCATTGCTAAAAGGAAGTGTTGCAGCTGTCTGTTCACTGTGGTTTGGGATGATGATCACAGCTCACTGTACTCGATTCATTAAACAGTGAGTTCCGAGATGTACCGTGGAGAGCATTCTTCCCGGTTGTATCACTGTCTGGTGTGATGGGGTGGGGGAGGAGTAAGCTGCAGGAAGTTGTAAACTTAGCTCCATCATGGGCACCAGCTTCCGACATATCCACATCTTCAAGGAGTGATGCCTCATAAAGGTGGCGTCCATCATTAGGGGCCCCCATCATGCCTTCTTCTCATGCTACCATTAGGAAGGAGGTACAGAAGCCTGAAGGCACACACTCAGCGATTCAGGAACAGCTCTACCCTCCACCATCTGATTTCTGAATGGACTGAACCCATGAGCACTACCACACTGCTCTTTTATTTCTATTTTTGCACTAACTATTTAATATATATACTTACAGTAGTTTAGTTATTTTCTACAACATGTATTTAATTTTACTGCTGCCACAAAGTCAACACATTTCCCAATGTGATATTAAACCTGAAATTAAGCCAGTGATATTAAACCTGATTCTGATGCAAATTGTGAATATTCTGCGTGAGATCATGGGCAGTGAGAGCAGGTAAAGGACAGACATTTTACCGCAAGGCAGGGAAAACAAGTGGGGTTCTTTTGTAAAAGTGAAGCAGATATCCTACAAGTGTATAATGCATGTTGAATGTCTTTTGTTGACTAGGGACTTGGACTTCAAGTTGTTGTTTTCATTTCGTACAACATCTGAAGTCTTCACCTTTGTAACATGCTTTTAACCTGTGAATGTCGGCATATATTTCAGGCGTATTTTCTATTGCACTTACAGAACTTTTGATTCTATCTTTGTGCAGTTTAAATAATGCACTACATTTACCACATTACATTATTTTTTTGTTATTGTTAGTTTGGAATCTGTACTTATCTGAGATCCCAATCATCAAACAATAGTACAACTTGATAAATAACTGTTTATTTAGTTTCAATGTCTAATCTATCATTGAATAAATTAAACATTATAGTCATAAGTAATTATGTAATTATAAATGTAACATCTATATAACAAAGTCATCTCCCATAACTTTTCCATGAACTAAACACAATTCAGGGTGGATAGCTTCTGTGACCAAGGTTTAGTCTTGGCCTTAATGCTGACTTTGTGGAGTTTGGATGTTCTCCTTGTGACTGCATTGGCTCCCCATCCCAGGTACTCTGGGTTCCTGTCACATCTTCAGCAAGATCTGATTGGCTGGTGTCAATGTCTAAAGAACCAATAGAGAATCGATCAGCAAATTACAATGTCCCAGGAAAGTAACAATGGGATTGCATTACTGGGAGCTGCCATTGACCTAAGGGCCTCCTCTTGTGTTCTACTTTAATCCTATCATATTTGTTAAGTCTATATTCTTGAAAATTACAAGGATGAGCAGTGATATTATTGAAACATATAAGAGCCTAAGGGAGCACAAGGTAGACACCAAGATAAGACACTAAGGCACATTGGTAAGAGAGTTTTGAATGGATGGATATGGTTTCGGTATCAGGGTACAGGTCATTTAAGAGCGAGGTATATATAAATTCTTAATGCAGAATCTGATAGATCTGTGGTGGTTTCTTGCCCAGAAAGTAGCTCATCAAAGTATTAAACGTAGAGGTAGATTATATTTGTGATAGATTGGGGGATTAAGGATTATGGGGATCAGCCATAGAAAATTTGAGGCATGGAATAAATAAGCCAAAATCATTCAGTGAAGGGGGCTGGCTTGAGGGACACCTATATTCTTGTGTTTTTGAGAGTAGTCATTTAAAACAGGGGTTCCCAATCTGGGGTCCAAGGACTGCTTGCTTAATGATATTAGTCCACAGCAAAAAAAAGGTTGGGGGCTCATGATATAGTTGTTTTTAGAATTATTTATATTCACAATTTGTTAGCTTTGTTAATTAAACATGAATCTTCAGCATGTGACATATTCCACAGTTCGTAATTTTAATTGTTATTTTTGCATTGTTTCTTCCTTACTTTAGTTGTAGTTATCATTGTGTATTTGCTTCTAAATCATGATTAAATATTTACTAAACAGTATGTCTCCCCAAAGGAGGAAGGCAGGTGAGGGAGGGATAATGGAGTGGTTTGTTTGATTGTCTTTTTTCCCCGGGGTGGAGTGTCATTCGGTGACAGTGCATCCACCCTCTGAGTCATTAACATAGATTGAAAGAGGTATGATATTTTCAATTATTAAACCCTTAATGATCTTCTATTAAATCTAAACACAAGGAAATCTGCAGATGCTGGAAATTCAGGCAACACACAAAATGCTGGAGAAACGCAGCAGGCCAGGCAGCATCTATAGGGAGAAGCACTGTTGACGTTTCGGGCCGAGACCCTTCATCAGGATTAACTGAAAGGAAAGATGGTAAGAAACGTTGACAGCGTTTCTCCCTTTAGATGCTGCCTGGCCTGCTGCGTTCCACCAGCATTTTGTGTGTGTTGCTTCTATTAAATCTAACCTTGTTTGTCTCAAAGATGGTCTCTCAACTTTCTCTTCTCAAGTTCAATTTTCCACTGGTTGCTGTCGTTGTGAATCTTCCAGAGTCTCTAACAGTGGAAATGCCCAAATTTGAACTTGATTCAGTGACCTCAGTCTGGTCTTGAACTCCCTGTCCCTACTTCTTCCATAAGCTCTCTCTTAACAATTCAAACTTCTTGGAATCATTGCCTGTAAAGATATCAGGGCAGGTGAAATTACTCCAATTCAGTTTTTGAACATGACATACTTAGAACAATTTAGTTTCCTTTTATCTGACTGTGTTTACACGTAAAAGGGATTATGGATTTGAACCTCCAGCTATTTCTGTTTCTCTATACCTTGCAGCAGTTTCTACTGAGTGCACTCTCCATTCTAAGTATGTTCCTCTCATGTCATGCCGCAGAATCTCTACCCTGTGTTTCTGTGAAGCCTTTTACAGTCTGTCCTTTTGTTTTTGTCTCCTTGTGCTGTAGTATCTGTATTGAGCAATCTCTCTTTTCTTTGGGGTTTAGAAGAATGTTTCTTATTGAAATATTAAGTGGCATGACGTGATAGGTGTTGAGATGTTTCCACTAATGGGAAAGTCTTGAATGAGGGGACATAGTTACAAAATTAGGAGGCCTTCTTGTCGACTGAGATGCATCTCTGGAATTTTCTAACCCAAAGGAATGTGGAAGCTGGATAATAGAGTATTGAAGAGTGTAGATGCACTTTGAAAGAACAAGCTATCAAAGTGTATGGAGAGCAGATGTGGACTGGGAAATAATAGTTGTGATCCTATTGAATGCTGGGGCAGACTTCAGGGACCGAGTGGCTTACTGCTATTCTTGCTTTCTTATGCTGTTATGTGTATGTATGTATTTATGCATCTCTGAAGATGGACAACTATGGTTCATTTTCCCCATTCAACTGGTTGGCAGGGTGAAGAAACGTCTCTACTGAAGGAAGTGTAAGGTGCTCTTTCCCTCTGCTAGCCTGCAGGACATCCTTGGGCAAGGTGTAGCACCTGCTTAGACCCCTCCCCACCACCAAACCCCAATCAGGGTCACATGAAGCCATGGGAGCAGGTGCTGGATGGTGATACAACCTGCTGGTGCATATCACAAGTTCTGGTTATGCGACCATTGACGCCAAGCAGACAATCTCTGAAGAGTATTGATAATAGCTAGGGTCACCTGATTTCTAAAGACACTGCCCAGAAGATGGTAATGGCAAACTTCTTTTGTAGAAAAATTTGCCAAGAACAATTTTGGTTAAAGACCATGATTGCCCACGTCATACGACATAGCACATGGTAATGATGGTGAACTAGATGGAGCTGAAACCAAGTGTGCAAAGTTTAACAAATTCTCTACAGACCTAATGGAGACACAAAAGGCTGGGGATAGTGGAATCTGCATCAACACCTGATATGCTGGAGGAACTCAGTGGGTCAGGCAACATCTATGAAGGGAAATGGACAGTCAACATTTCGGGTTGAGACCCTTCATCTGGACTGAAAGATAGAGGGAAGATAACTAGTATAAAGTGGTGGAGGGGTGGCTGAAGCGAAGAAATTTCATGTTCTGCACTGAACAGGGCACTTGTTCGTAGAGCTTACGTGCAGGAACCAAGAAACTTCAGACCAGAGATATTAAAATATATATTAATACCACATTGCTGGCCAATTAATAGTAGAAATAATGTGGCACATTATATTAGTTCACTCCTAACCAGCTCAATAAAGATCAGGGACTGAAATTTCAATTTTCTGGACTGTGACTTAATTCTACCCTCGTCTACTTCAGCCACCAAACCATTTTGTTTCTATAATTATGAAGGAAAATACAACCACCTTCCCCATGCATCTGCAGAGCCCTGTGAATTGAGCTCTCACTGCCTTTGCATGTACACAGTGTGTAGCCCTGTTCAAATCTCGTACTCTCAGTGTTGGTTCATTTGTTATGTGCCATGTCGTATGATGTGGGCAATCATGGTCTTTCCTAACCATGATTGTTCTAGCAAATTTTTCTACAGAAGTGGCTTGCCATTGCCGCCTTCTAGCAGCGTCTCTACAAGACGGGTGACCCCAGCCATTATCAATGCTCTTTAGAGATTGTCTGCCTGGCGTCAGTGGTCACATAACCAGGACTTGTGATATGCACCAGCTGCTCATACGACCATCCACCACCTGCTCCCATGGCTTCACATGACCCTGATTGGGGGAGGGGGTGCTAAGCAGGTGCCACACCTTGTGCAAGGGTGACCTGCAAGCCAGCAGAGGGAAGGAGCGCCTTATAGCTCCTTGGTAGAGACCTATTTCTACTCCTCCACTCATCTCTCAGCATTACCCTAACGTAATGGGAAAGTTGGCATCTTCTAACATCAATAATTCTGGTGAATGTAGTTGAGTCACGCCACCTGGCTCTCAAACTGCCATTCTTCATTCCATATGACCTGAGGAATCAGTTTAACTTCTCTAGTTACCAGATTTTACAATCAAAAACCTGATCCCTTGAGCCTTGCTGTCTGTCATTCTGATCTATTGATTCCCATGTGTTCTGCTGTATATCCACCAGTGTAATTCTCCTGTTTCCACTGTGGTTCCCTTCTCAATTTTAATTTGTACTTACTTTTGCCTCCACTGATTTCCCCTCCCCCCCCCAAACCTAGTCACTACTTTGCAGATTATAAAATCATCAGAAAATCATAGAAATGTACACTAGTGGGGATATTTAGTGAGTGCTTTCATATAGTGGACTGTACCCTCACAGTAAATCCAGAATATGCTTCGTGTTTAAGTGAAGGAGGGTTGAAGGAAAAACAATAAATAGGTAGTTGTGTTTCAGTACCAATAAATTTAGAAGCTTTTTATGCACATGGTAACCAAGATCTAAAAATTAATTTTTTTCTTAAATCCCTCATATATGGGATATCTAAAACTAAGTCAAAAGATACTGTAAATACTCAACAGGTGAAGCCCGTCTGTGGGAAGAGAATCAAAATTAATGTTTCAGGTCAAAGACAAGATCTGAGGGAGAGTCAATGACTGCAGCTGTGATCTAATTCGTATGTTTACTAAATGCACAAAATTAATATGGGGTTATGATAACCTCTTAACCAGAATTTTCCCCATACCCTGCACATTATACACTGTATTCACTGGCCACTTTATTAGGTACCCCTTCAAAGGGTCACTGAGTGTATGTTTGTAGTCTTCCGCTTCTTTAATGTGTTGTGCGCTCAGACATGCTCTTCTGCACACCACTGTTGTAATGTGTGGTTATTTGAGTTAATGTCACCTTCCTATCAACTTGAACCAGTCTGACCGTTCTTTAACCCTTCTCATTAACAAGGTGTTTTTGCTCACAGGATGTATTTTTGGGGTTATTTTCACCATTCTCTGTAAACCTTAAAAACTTGTTCATGAAAATCCCAGGAGATCAACAGTTTTGGAGATACTCAACCATACCATATATCTCTGTGCCAACACACACACACTGTACATATAGTGTGTGTGTGTGTGTGTATTTCAGTATCGTAGGATCAGTGCATTGGAGTTTGCAATTTAATTCTGATGTCACTGGTAAAGTGTCTACCTCCTCTCTGTGGAATGTGGGGGTTTTCATCTATTTGAAGCTGTCCTCAATGGTGGGGAGGCTAGTACCCATAATGGAGCTGGCTGAGTTTACAATTTTCTGCAGCTTTATCTGATCCTGTGCAGTGGCCCCTTCGTACCAGATGGTGATACGACCAATTGCACTGCTCTTCACAGTACATCTGCAGAAATTTGTGAGAGTCTTTGGTGACATACCAAATCTCCTCAAACTCCTAAGAAAATATAGCCGCTGTTATGCAGCCTTTGTAATTGCATCAATATGATGGGCCCAGGATAGATTTTCAGAGATGTAGACACCCAAGAAGTTGAAGCTGCTCACTCTTTCCACTGCTGATCCCTCAATGCGGACTGGTGTGTGTTCCCTCGACTTCCCCTTCCTGAAGTCCACAATCAGTTCCTTGATCTTACTGACATTAAGTGCAAGGTTGTTTTGACACCATTCAGCCACCATTCAGTCTCAGTCCTATTCTCCTCCTTGTCGCCATCTGCAAGTCTGCCACAACAGTTGTGTCATCGGTAAATTTCTAGTTGGCTTTTGAACTGTGCCTAGCTACATGGTCATGGGAGTACAGAGAGTAGTGCAGTGGGCTAAGCGCCCATCATTGACGTGAGTCTGCGTTGATTGTCGGCAAGGAAAAGGTGTAATTTCTGATCCACACTGACTGCTGGTCTCCCAATGAGGAAGTCAGGGATCCAGTTGCAGAGGGAGGTGCTGAGGCTGAGGTTTTGGAGCTTGTTGATTAGTATTGAGGGTGTGATTATGTTCAACACTGTGCCATGATCAATAAACAGCAGCCTGATATTGGTGATCTATTCTGTTGTCCAGGTGATTAAATGCTAGTGAGATAGCATCCGCAGTAGATATGCAGATTGCAGCAGGTCCATGTCCTTGCTTAGGTAGGAGTTGATTCTGGCCATGGCCAACCTCTCAAAACACTTCCTCACAGTTGATGTGAGTGCAATTGGGTAATAGCCATTGAGGCAGTTCACCCTACTCTTCTTGGGCACTGGTATGATTGCCACCCTTTTGAAGCAGGTGGGAACCTTCAATTGCAGCAGGGAGATGGAAGATGTCCTTGAACACTCCTGCCAGTTGATTGGCACACGTTTTCAGGGTACACTGTCAGGGTTTGACACCTTGTGTGGGTTCACCCTCATGAAAGATGTTCTAACGTTAGCCTCCAAGACAAGGATCACAGGGTCACCAGATTCTGCAGGGATTCGCACAGGGGTAGTTTTATTCTCCCTTTCAGAGCGTGCGTAAAAGGTAGTCCGATCACAAACAAGAGAAAATCTGCAGATGCTGGAAATCCAAGCAACATACCCAAACTGCTGGAGGAACTTAGCAGGCCAGGCAACATCTATGGACAAGAGTGTAGTCAATGTTTTGGACGGGAGGAAAAAGAAGTGCAGTCAGAGTTAGAAGGTGGGGTTGGGGCGGGATGAAGTAAAGAGTTAGGAAGTTAATTGGTGAAAGAGATAAAGGGCTGGAGTAGGCAGAAATCTGATCACAGAGGACAGAAGGCCATGGAAGAAAGAAAAGGGGGAGAAGCAGTAGAGGGAGGTAATGGGCAGGTTGTGAGATAAGGTGAGAGAGAGGGAAAAGGAAATGGGGAATGGTGAAGTGGGGGGAGGCCATTTTCGAAAGTTCGAGAAATTGATATTCATACCATCAGGTTGGAGGCTACCAAGACAAGAATATAAGGTGTCTGGATGTCTTGTATAGTTCTGGATCACCAGTCTTGAATACCACAAATATAGCCCTCAGCAGACTACAAACTTCATGGTTCATTCACGGATTTTGGTGTGGGAATGTCCAGTATGTTCTCAAAGGCACAACTCATCCACGCAGGTCTTGATGATTTTGGTGAACTTTGACATACTCACTCAGATTCTAAGATGAATGTCTGAATGTTTTCCACTGATTGAAAACAGTCCTGTAAGTGCTCCTCCACCTCCCTTGACCGTACCTTTTTTGGTCTTTGCTTGTACACCACTATAGAAGTACAGCCAGGTGGCTGGACTTTCCAAAGTGCAGGCATGGAATGATACAGTAAGTGTTCTTGATGATGGTATAACAGTAGTCAAGTGTGTTGGCTCCTCCGGTTTCACATGTGATTTGTTGATGCACAGGAGAGAGTATTATAACTGGTTGCAAGACTGCCTGGTGTGGAAACACCAATGCCCAAGAATGGATAAGGCTTCAGAAAGTGGTGCACACAGCTTTCCTAGTCCAACACATGCAAAGCACTCCCCACCATTGAGTACATTTACATGGAGCACTGATACAAAAAAGCAGCATCTATAATCAAAGACACTCATCATCCAGGCCATACCTTCTTCTCGTTGCTACCACCAGGCAGAAGGTACAGAAGCCTTAAGTCTCGTTCCATCAGGTTCAGGAATAGTTACTACCCTTCAACCGTCAGGCTACTGATCCGGTATGGGTAACTTCTGTCCTCATTACTGTGAACTGATTCTGTGACCTATAGACTCACTTTCAAAGATTCTTTATGACTCACGGTCTTGGTTATTATTTGCACAGTTTGTCTTCTTTTGCACATTTGGTGGTTTGTCTGTCTTGGTCTGCTATGGATAGTTCTTTTTTTAATTTGTCGTATTTCTTTTTTTACTCTGTAAATACCTGCAAGAAAATGACTGTCAAAGTAAGATATGGTAACGTATCTGTCCTTTGATAACAAATTTACTTTGAACTTTGAAGATTTTTTTATCCCTCTCAAAGTTAAATTATAGTATTTAATTTTAGCACATCATAGTTCTGTATATCTTCTATATATTTGGAAGTTAGAGAAGTAGAAACCAGTCAAATGCAGAACTTCAAGTGGATAGACATAATTTATTCGATAGCAGAGTGTAATTTCTTTTGTATATAGGCAACCTCATTTCCTTTCCTTCCTCAGTAGTTAATGTAAGAGAGTAAAAAGACATTAAGTGCAGATTATGATATGCATTAACACGTGCAACTTGTGCATTTAATGCAATGAAATGCCACATGCCTCTTTACAGTGGTATTATCAAACATAATTTGAAACAACTGTGTATGGCTATTTGAGAGAGAGTGATCCATGTTCACAGTGCTACTTCTTAAGGGTCTTCTTAAAGGAGGAGTGAGGTAGAAAGAGATGAAGCAGTTTAATGAGCAAATTTTGGAGCTTGAGAAAAGAAACAGTGCCATGTCAACTACATAGATGCCATTTATATGACCTGAAGTGTTAACTCATTGTCACTCTCTATGGATGCTACCTGAGTGTCACCAGCATTTTCCATGTTAATTCCAGATTTTTAGCATCTGCATGTTTGTTCTGTTTTCAGTTTTGAGGGTGTGTGTGGCCTCAGTCAGGCAGTCAATAGTGAAGCAGTTAAAATTAGGCCAAAATTAGCATGTGGGTTGGAAGAGGCCTCATGGAGGTGGAAAAACAATATTAACCATGGGGCCAGTACTTAACGTGAGCCAGTGTAACCCTGAGAATAGAGTATTAATGGGTGAGCCAAACTTGATACTAATTAAGGAAAATAAGGATGGAAAGTAGAATTAAACAGCATTGAAAATAGCCTTCGGCCTACAAGCCTATGCTCACCATTGAGCACCTAGTTACTCTAATTCTATTTTTTTTCTTCGTGTATTCCCAGCAGCTCCTCCCACATGCTACCACTCAACTGCATGCTATGGGTAATTTTAGTGCCTTGACCAATGGAATCTGGATGTAATGAGAGGGTGTCAGTAGCAGAGAAGCTCTGGCAGAAACCAAAGCAGGCAATGTTATAGATACCATGGCTCAAATTATGCTGTAGCTTTCTCTCCTTCACCTCCTCATCAGCACTGAACATAGAACAGTACAGCACAGGAACAGACCCTTCAGCCGACAGTTGTGCCAAACCAGCTAAAGAGTAAATCAAAAAACCCCAAAAACTAATCCCTCCTTCCTACAGTGTCGATATCCCTCCATCTTCCTCACATTCAAGACCCTGCTTAAAAATCTCTTCAGAGTCTCTAATGTATTTGCCTCTCCCACCATACCGTGCAGTGCTTTTCAGGCATCCACCACTCTCTGAGTTAAAATAAAACCTTACCCCTCACATCCCCCTTGAACCTACTCCCTCTCACCTTCAATGTATTAGACATTTCTACCCTGGGAAACAAATACTCCCTGGCTACTCTATCTATATCTCATAATTTTATAAACCTCTATCAGATCTCCCCTCAGCCTCTGCCGCTCCACAGAAAACAATCCAAGTTTGTCCGACCTCTCATGATAGGACATGCTCTCTAAACCAGGCAGTAATCCTCACCTGCACCCTCTCCAAAGCTTCAACATCCTTCCAATAGTGGGGCAAACAAAACTGTATGCAATAGTCTAGATGTGACCTAACCAGAGTTTTAAAAAGTTGCAACATAAACTCTTGACATTTTTATCAGGAGAGACAGAGCTTGGCTCTGTAGCCATTCTACTTTTCATATAATGTCTTTTCTCAATGCCCAAAATTTTTAAGTTATAAATGTTTAGGCAGAGGAGGAGGGCCTGGATGTGGCACTTAGTATATTGCAGGTATAAAAGAAGCAGGTGATACTATGCTGCAGATGCTGGAAACCTGAAACTAAACCAGGAATACTAGAGTCATCTCGGCATTGGCACATGTGGATGCCTTTTGTTCTGCCTGCACAAAGCTTAATGATAAATGTGTCGTGTACTAATGGAACTGTTAAGTCAGCAGTTTTAGAACTTCCTAAATTATAACTTGTCATGGAAAGTTGGTAACTCTGCTAAAATATCTTTTAATATTTTTGTCTGCTGGACCCATGCAAAATAAGGTGCTATCGGAGGAGCTGTGCAAAGCTGGTGTGACACTACTGAACTGCTGCTAAAGGAAAGTTCTTTGTTGCAACTGTGTGGTTAGATGATGAAATATCTATAGACATAGCCAATAAATCTAATTTGTAAATATATTAAATTAGTTTCTGTTTAAAAGACAGCTAAATTCTGCACATATTATTCTTGCCCAAACCAAAAAGAAAAATGTATTTGAAGTTGTTTAGTGTGGCTGTGTTTTGTAATTTGCTTCTTATGCCAGTTTGTTAATAGGCATCAATGGGGTGAGGCTTTGAATTTCAGGATATCTCAGCCTTGTTTACACGTACCGTTGAACGCAGAAATCCATGACTTGCTAAGTGACACATGGTGCTAAAACTGTCACAGTGTGGAGTCCAATGTCAGAACTTGACCCTGCTGGAACTTGTCCCTCTAATTTTATGCCAGGTCAGATCTGAAGGAGGATTAGAAACTCAGTTGATTTCCATTTGGATTCCATGTCAGGAAAGTAGGAGGCAAAATTTAAAATTGTAATGCTTTGACTTTAGTTTTTATTATTGTTTCTGCATGAAATTAAGTGCTTTGAGTTAACCATTTTAATTTCAAATTGATTATTTCAGTGTTAATGCATTTTAAGGTCACTTACAAAATGCTAAATTCCTTGACTGTTTGCTGAAAGACAAAGCTCCTTGTCCAGTTTCATTTTCTGTCAGGGATGACACCTCTGTATTACACCATCTCAGACCTAATCGCTGCTAAGATTGTACTACCTGCCCAGAGTGTAAAGGGACAGGGAGCTTGTCCTCTAGTTCCATCTCACATGAACATGAATGTGTGGAGATTGCAGGTGGATGAATCAACCTCCATTTGGTATTAGCTCTTAACTGTGGTAGGCTGTTGGGCAGTGGAATGTGTCATCAATTTGGGCCATTATCAGATAGCTGGTGGATATTGTAGTATCTGTGAACAAAGTCACCAGAGAGATACTGAAGCTAGTGGAAAACAAAGTGTTTATTCAACAAAAACAAGCTACAGATGTCATATTAAGACACTCTTGGAAGAAGAGGCCTGCTCAACCCAATATTACAAGACATTTTGAGATGCTAAAGGTCAAACGTAATAACAGGACAATTCTATAGTTACAGCGCATCTTCAGTACTTCCTTAGAGTTACATAAGCACCCCCTTCTTTGCACCCACATTCCAGAAATCCAAAATAAATGTTAATCTCCACTGACTCTAGGCTGCATTCATGCATATGCAGGCACCTGAATTCTAATTGTTAGGGCTGCATTTTAAATCCAATCTGCAATCCACATTCAAATCTGAAGATAAATTGCTGGTGAAATTAATATTTGCTATACACCCTAACTCCAGAATATGCCTTAACAGACACTAGGGATATTGTCTCAGATAGAGACAAACTTGTTCTCAGATAGGGGGAATTGGATTTCATTGGACTGGACTGACTGGAACAGACAAATAAGGGATGAAACTAACTATTGAGCATTATACCTTAAGAAACAGTGTTGGTGGAAATAGGCCAAATGATGGTCAACCAGAAAGTCAACTAACCTGTAGTCTTATTCATGTTTGTTATTATGTGTTATGGGGAACCAAGTGAAAGGTGCGTAGAAAGTACTCCATCTTTAAAAATAAATTCATGTGATTACTCTGTGAGGCAACTTTGAGTCATTAACATTAGGTTCAAAGTCTAATCTCAGTTGAAACCACACTGAGGATGTTACAGTGTCTCTGGACTGGAGGCGGTTTCAAAATTTGATTTGCTGTTGCTTCTTGTTGGCCGTCCAGAATCATCCTGCTGGAGAGTGCTTGACACACCTCTTCCAAGCTTATAGATGCATTTCCTGACTTCGGGAGTTTTGAAACAATTATCCCTTCAATGGGAGAGTTAGTTAATCTGAGAGAAAAGTCATTTTAATAAGAAATGCACATGCTGCTTTTCTGATTAATTATCCCAAAGCCCAAAGCAATAACTTAAATTTATCAAGCGATTGACTTACAAAATGATTGACACACAATTAGATTTATGCTCATTTGCAGCTGCCCCACACAAGGATCCATTGCTAAAGTTTCACTTTTTGAGACAAATTATAAATCACAATGAGTGTAATGTGACCCACAATGTGTTGGGACAGGAATATAATCTGGCGCCCTATCAGTTGTTTCTGTGTATTAGCCTCTCTGCCTGCTCCTGGTGTGGCAGTTGCTGCCATTATAGGAATGTCATAACACCTCAAAATATTTTTCCTTTATACCTGAATAAGATGCACAATTAAATTGAGAGAGGCTCCAAATTGGATTTGGGTGTGATAGAGGAATGGTGATAGAATACGTTTGAGCACTGTTTACTGATGAAATGAAGTGTCCCATTACAATATTACCACCACCATGATGTTCTAGATTCATATCCCTAGCCTGCTGCCAAAGGGACACATTACAGTGGGCTGGCAGAAAAATACTTTTAGTGGTAACTCAAAACAAGGGATATCTAAAGATTCCAATATGCTGTGCTGCTGGATGACTTCATTATTGTCCATACTGTATTGATAAAGGCACATTTCCACCCTCCAGAGGTGGAAACAGCGGGTGGGTAGCAGAGAGGATGTGGCTTTTTGTTGCCTCCAGACAAGTGAAGCAAGTCTTTTTAAAGTATCCTCAAAAAGGTTCAGCACACATAAACACAGCTGCTAATGTTTCCTGTGCTTTTCCCTGAAATGGACGTGAATCCCATCAGTAGGAGAGAGGCTCAAAACAACCTGGATGGGAATAAATTAAACATTTAGAGATTTTCTATAATTTTTGAAGAAAGGGGGGGGGGATAGTAGTCATGGGGACTGGGTTTGTGGGTTATTGTTGAGTCGCCAATGGGGAGACAGTGAAAGAACACAAAGTCCTTTCATCTGCATCCAGCTCCACTCTGAGTGGGTAGATGTGCCTTCTGTCTACTGACAAGAGATTGGAGGTAAAGCACTTCTTGGTCGCTTTAATTAAGCTTTTAAGCATGTATGTGTTAGGAACCTTTTCATCCTCATTTTCTTCAAAGATTACATAACATTTCTGGACGTTTAATTGTTGCAAAATGATTTGGACGGATCCTGACAAAGCCACTGTCTATCTTAGACTTGCAAAGGGCACTGAAAATGCTGAGACTGGAGGAAGAAAAAAACAAGTGGAATGCCAATAAATGAAAATTACTTATGCCAGATTAACCTGGTGCTTGGATGCTGACAAATTCAACCTATTTTAGCCTAATTTGACCTGTGTGGATATGTACAGCTCCAATGCCATGTACAAGTTTGCTGATGACACCACTGTTGTGGGTTGTATCAAAGGTGTTGATGATTCAGCATACAGGAGGGAGATTGAAAACTTGACTGAGTGGTGTAATAACAACAACCTCTCACTCAACGTCAATAAGACCAAGAAACTAATTGTAGACTTCAGAAAAGGGAAACCAGAGGTCCGTGAGCCAGTAATCATTGGAGGATCAGAGGTGGAGAGGGTCAGTAACTTTAAATTCCTGGCTGCCACTATCTCAGAGGGCCTGATCTGGACCCATCATATAAATATAATTGCAAAGAAAGCATGCCAATGCCTCTACATCCTCTGGAGTCTGTGGAGATTTGGCATGTTATCAAAAGCCTTGGCAAACTTCTATAGATATGTGGTGGAAAGTGTGCTAATTGGCTGCATCACAGCCTGGTATGGAAACACCAATGCCTTCAAGCGGACAATCCTACAAAAGGTAGTGGATTCAGTCCAGTTCATCACAGGTAAAGCCCTCCCAACCACTGAGCACATCTACATGAAACGTTGCCATAGAAAGCAGCGTCCATCATCAAAGATCCCCACCACCCAGGCCATGCACTTTTCTTGCTGCTGTCATTAGGTAGAAGGTTCTGGTACCTCAGGACTCTCACCACCAGGTTCAAGAACAGTCACCACCACTCAACCATCAGGCTCTTGAAGAAAAGGGGATAATTACACTTAGTTACAGACTCTTTTATCTTGTTATTTCATGCTCGTTATTTATTGCTATTTATTTATTATCTGCATTTGCACAGTTTGTTTACATTTTACAATCTATAGTTTGCAGATCCTATTTACAGTTACTGTTGTATAGATTTGCTAAGTATGCCCACAAAAAAAACTCAGGGTTGTATGTGGTGCCATGTATGTACTCTGATAATATATTTTACTTTGAACTTTTATTTTAACCCATTACTCACTGGTTAGCGCCACACTTTACAGTACAGGCGACTGGGGTTCAATTCCCACCGCTGCCTGTAAGGTGTTTGTACGTTCTCCCCATGACCCCGTAGGTTTCCTCTGGGTTCTCCGGTTACCTCCCACAGTCCAAAGATTACTGGTTGGTAGATTGATTGGTCATTGTAAATTAGACTAGGCTAGGGTTAATTGGAGGGTTGCTGGGTAGCATGGCTCAAAAGGCTGGAAGGGCCTATTCCACACTGTATCCCAATAAATAAATATTTTAAAAAGTTAATTCTATTGTACCACAGTATTTTCCCACTCAACTGCCCTCCACCCTAATCCATACCACTACTTTATATAAAATCTTCATTTTCTATCTTTTGTACTCTGCACGAGCTCTTATTCCATGAGATAACTATCTTGAGAAAAAAAGAACTTCTTCATGCCTATCCAAAAATTATCTTTAACGAATTTTCCTGTCTGTTTTTAGCCTCATTAAATTAGCATTCCAGTTAACCTTCTCCATCATTGTGTACTGTAGCTTTATCAAGTTTTCCCAGATACCCTTTTGCCTGGCTGAATAGTCCAAGTGTGTCTAGCTTTTCCTCTGCTTACCCAGCTGATACTCAGGACAGATTTATGGCTCACCTTTGATTGATCCTTGGGGAGTAGCATTGGCTCAGAAACCCTTACAGAGTCCTAGAATTGTGCAGCACTGAATCACAATCACTCCCCAGTGCATTGCCAGCCTATACGCATCTACACTAATGCCATCTGCTTACATTATCTCTTATCCCTCTATGCCTTTTTCAGTAACTGATTAAATGCCCATTAAACATAGTAATTATATCTGATGCAAACACCTTCTCTGGCAAACCATTCCAGATATCAAGCACTTTCTGCGTACACAAATAAAATTACTTCATAGATCTTTCAAACATTTTCATCTCATCTTATACCTATGCCCTCTTGTTTTTAATACTGTTGTGTATTTAATATTTAAGTAATATTTGAGTAATCTTGTTTATATATATATATATATATATATAGCTTGATTAAATAAATTGTTTAAATAATTCATTAAGGGTTATAGAAACACAAGACCTACAACACAGTACAGGTCCTTCGGCCCACAAAGTTGTGCCGAACATGTCCCTACCTTAGAAACTACAAGGCTTATCTATAACCCTCTATTTTACTAAGTTCCATGTACCCACATTTTGATCTCCCATGTCTTCCTTTGAATTAGTTTAATATTTTGAAGTTACAAGACATAACAGATACCCCTACCGTGGTGATAAAATTTTGACTAGCCATGCTATCAATACCTTTCACAAATTTGCATACTTCTATCCTTTTCTCCAGAGAATGCAAGGCCACTCTATCCAATCTTTCCCCATAGCTAATACCGTCCAACCCCAGGCAACATCCTGGTGAATCTCCTCTGAACTCTCTCCAGCACAACCATATGCTTTCTATAGCATGGCAACTGAAACTACGCACGTACTCCATGCAGGCTAGCTAGGATTTTGTAAAGAGGTTTGCTTGCTAATTTGGTGGTACTTAGATCATTAGCTAATTTAACATTTTCAGTTGTTTTAAGCTTTATCTCACTTCCACCACTGCAGTTTGCTCCCTTATCACCCAAAATGCCAACCTTGTGAGGAAATACTGTTGTGCTGATAGCTTGTAGGCATTTGGTTTGACATCACAAGTTCAACCTCCATTGTGGCATATGATTGTAAAACTAATTGACTAATTGTTAATAAAGCCCAACTAATTCAGTGATGGCTCTTTCTGAAAGGGGTATCACTGCCTTCATCCACTCTAATCAGTATGAGCTCGGGTGCCCAGTGATTCTCAGTTTTTCTCTGAAATTGTCTAGAAATCACTTGAGTTTAATAGGCTATTAGGGAGGGAGGAAAATGTTAACCAATACATATTTCTTAGAGAATATATACAGTATAACAAACAAGCCTGCTTTCCCCCTCCTCCCTCTTCTCATTAAAAATCTCCATCCTTGTGTTTAAAAGTCTTCATATTGCTTTTTTACTTAACCTTTGCACTCCCACCCCATAACCTTCAGCTTTCTCTCTTTCAGATCCTCCATCATCTCACTCTGCATTTTGTGCTTTTACCCTTCTTTTTGTTTCACTGTTAAAAGAATTTTGTACAATAAAAATGAACTCTTGATCTCCCAATCTACTGTACTATAATGGCCCTTAGACCTTATCTGTCTATCTGCACTGCACTTCCCATGAAACTGTAGCATTATATTCACTTTTACATTATTATCTTCCATTTTTACTATTTTGATGTCACAGCTTCCATTGTACGGAAGTCTGAAGTCTCACACACCAGGTTCAAGAACAGCTACTTCCCTTCAACTACCTGGTTCTTGGACTAACCTGCACAACCTTAATCACTACCTCAGTGTACCAACATTATGACCATGCTGGAATTTTGTTTGTTTGAATTGTGTCCTTTAATGTATATTTTGTTATAACTATGTTTTTTTTCCTGGAAATGCATCTGTAATGCAATCTGCCTGAGATGCTTTTGCAAGTAAATTTTTCATTACAGCCAGACTTAAATCTCTTAGTGCATAGGTCAAAAAAAGTCAAATTTGACTTCAGAATGATCTGTCTAGATAGCATGCAAAATAAAGCTTTTCACTCTCTCTGGTTACATATGATAATAAACTGGTTAACTAATTACTAATATTTGGAAGCCATGCCATCTGCTGTTCATACCCAGTGATCTGTGTAGTTTCTTCAGCAAGACCTCTTCCATTTTATTTCCCATGATTCCTTTGGCCCTACTTAAAAACCCACCAACCTTTTGATCATTTCTACTAAGGTTGGTTTGAAGTGGTTTAAGGCTGTAAGGAAGCATCGATCTTCCAAAATCCAGGTAAAACAAACCAAAGGAGATTTGATTAGTGAGCCTAAGTAGTCCACTAATAACCTGCATGAACATGATGGATCGAATGGTCATTCTCTATTTCATAAGTCTGTCTGATTCTATAAGGTCTTAAAGTTCTTACTAAATAAAAAAGTGACTTCTGGTCACTGTTGTACTGTAGAAAATGTGTTTGCAATTCAATCCCAAAAATGGGTATAAATTATAACATATAATCAGGTTCATTGTTTGAGGAACAAATGGAGACCTAGCATAATTAATAGATCCTCTGCTTTTCTTTGAAAGCCATGTGATCTTTTATCTGCACTGAGAGGACAGATCATAGAAATAATCGACATTTACAGCATAGAAAGTGAATTATTATATGTGTTGGGCAAAAATGCTATTTGATGTATATTTATCAGACATCCCACCCTGCAAAAACTCATTTCAGGGGGGTAGCACCACCACCCCCTGCCCCCCGCAACCCCGTATCCCCCCACCCCTGGTTGACCTCCAAGGCTGTACGTATACAGAACATTTGATTATGAAAGAACACTGCCATTATTTGGGTGAAGTACGTTTTATATTTTCTTTTTTTGGATCACTCTGCCATGGCGCTGCAGGACACTAAACTGAACTGACGGACAATGAAAGAGAGAGAGGTTGACTGTAAAGCCCGCCCACAGAGAAAACTGATAGGTCTACTTAGCACGAAGAGAGACCAATCAGGATTCATTCTCTCTCTCCCCCCCTCCCCTCCCCCTTCCTCTCCCTCCCTCCCTCTCTCCCTACCCATTCTCCCCTTCTCCCCCTCCCCCCTTCCCTTCTCTTCCCCCCCCCCCCACCGCTTGCTTGCTCTCAAAAAAATCAATTTCCGAGATATTGTATATAATTTGCGGGTGTCAGGGAGCCACTATCAATATGTGGGAGACTCCTGGAACTTCTGGGAGAGGTGGGACGTCTGATTTATTGAGTTACAGTGCAGAATATGACCCTCTGACACTTTGAGCCACGCTGCCCAGCTACCTCTCATTTAACCCCAGACAAATTTCAGGACAATTTATAATGACCAATTCCCCTTCTAAATGGTATGTCTTTGTACTGTGGGAGGACACAAGAGCACGCAGAGAAAACCCACACATTCTACAGGCTGGACACAGAGACTCCTTACAGATGACTTCACAGTTGAACTCTTGAACTCCGATGCCCTGGGCTATAATAGTGTCGAGCTAACCCGCTATCAGGCTATCCTCATACACAGGCTGCAGAATACAGCAATTCCAAGTGCTCGTTGTGGTAATTTTTAAAACATGGTGAGGGACTTTACCATCTACTCATGCATTGAGCTCAATCCCATCACTACTCATTAGAAAGAGTTTCTCAGATACCCTTTTTGTTCTTCTTTTAATGAATTAATCCAGTAATCCTTCCAATGACTCTGCTAAGTGAAATAGCCTTCACTTGGTTCATCCTGCCATGCTATCATGTCATTTTATACAACTCAATCACACCTCTCAGCCTCCCTTTTTTTCAAAGAAAACAATCCCACTCTAGTAACGCCTCCACATAACGAAGTTCAAAGTAGAAAGTACATTTGTTATCCAAGTACGTACTGTATATGTCACCATATACAACCCTAAGGTTCATATTCTTGCAGGCATTCACAATAGGTACAAAGAAACACAATAGAGTCAAAGAAAAAATGCACAACAAAGACAGACAAACAACCAATGTGCAAAAGACAACAGACTGTGCAAATATTAAAAAAGAAAAAAGTAATAAATAAGCAATAAATATTGAACTTGAGTTGTAGAATCCTTGGGAGTGAGTCCATAGATTGTGGGCAACATACACAAAATGCTGGAGGAACTCAGCAGGCCAGGCAGCATCAATGGAAAAAAGTGCAGTCAATGTTTCAGGCTGAAACCCTTCCTGCCGAGGGGTTTTGGCTGAAACGTCGACTGTACTTTTTTTCTATAAATGCTACCTGCCTGCTGAGTTTCTCCAGAACTTTGTGCATTTTGTTCCAATTTCCGGCATCCGCAGATTTTCTCTTGTTTGTCCATAGATTGTGGAATCAGTTCAATGTTGGGATGAGTGAAGTTACCCCTCTGGTTCAAGAGCCTTATACTGTAGTTGATGAGTAATAACTGTTCTTGAACCTGGTGGTAACTTGAGGCTCCTGTAGTTCCTTCCTGATGGCAGCAATGAGAAGAAAGCATGGCATGGATGGTGGGGGTCCTTGATGATAGAATATGCTTTCTTGAGACAACGCTCCTTGTAAACGTGCTCAGTGATGTGGAGGCCTTTACCTCTGATGGACTGGGCTGAATCCACTAGTTTTTATGTTTTTCCCATTCAAATGTATTAAGTGTCCCCATACCAGCCACTGCACATCTATAGAAGTTCATCAGAGTTTTCAATGACATGTGGAATCTGCATAAACTTTTAAGAAAGTAGAGCTGCTGTTGTACCTTCTTTGTGATGACAGGTGCATACTGGACCAAGGACAGGTCCTGTGTAATGTTAACGCCGAGGAATTTAAAGTTACTGACCCTCTCCATTTCTGATCCCCTGGTGAGTACTGGCTCAATAACCTCCGGTTTCCTCCCCCTGCAGTCAATAATCAGCTCTTTGGTCTTGCTGAGATTGATTAAGAGGTTGTTGTTATGGCATCACTCAGTTAGGCTTTAAATCTCCCTCCCATATGCTGATTAGTCACCACCATTGTTTCAGCCAACAACAGCGGTGTCAGCAGCAAACTTAAATGTAGCATTGGAGCTGTACCTAGCCACACAATCAAAAGTATAAAGCGAGTAGAGCAGAGGGCTAAGGACACCGCCTCGCGGTGCACCTGTGTTGATGGAGATTGTGGAAGAGATGTTGTTGCCAATCCATACTGACTAGGATCCGTGAGTGCAGAAATCAAGGATCCATTTGCCAAGGAGGTACTGAGGCCTAGGACTTGGAGTTTATTGTTTAGTGTTGAGGGGATGATGGGTTTGAATGCAAAGACAGAGTCACTGAAGAACATCCTGAAATATGCATCTTCACTGTCCAGATATTCCAGAGTTGAGATGCAATGGCATCTGCTGTTGACCTATAAATATAATCATTCAGTCTTAGTAACCTTGTAAATCTCCTCTGCACCATCCCCAGTGCTATTATGTGGAGCTTGTGCTGTGACCACACCAGTACATGGTGCTGTCAAGCTGTGGCACAACTGTTGATTTATACGGTTCTAGGTTCTATATCCTACGGTCAATAAAGGCATGTGTTCTAAGGGATCACTAGACCTCAGAAGCATAGTACAAGAGTCTCTGCATGCGGCACAAGTGCTACACGTCCCCATTCACCTCCTTCCTCACCTCCATTCAGGGCCCTGAGTAGTCCTTTCAGGTGAGGCAACCCTTCACCTGCAAATCTGCTGGGATCATCTATTGTGTCCAGTGATCCCGATAGGGCCTCCTCCATATTGGTGAAACCCGTCGTAAATTGGAGGAGCACTTCATCGGGCACCTCCACTCCATCCATATGAAGCAGAACTTCCCACTGTTCAAACATTTTAATTCCCATCTCTGTTCCGACAAGTCAGTGAGTCCATGGCCTCCTCTTGTGCCACTATGAGGCCATGCTCGCTGTAGGAACAACATCATATATTCTATCTGGTTAGCCTCCATCTTGATGGCATGAATATTGATTTCTCCTTCCGGTAAAAAAATTTCCCCTCAATACCCCCCCCCCCCACACCTTTTTCTACTCCCCACTCTGGCCTCTTGCCTCTTCCCACCTGTCTATCACCTCCCCTTGGTGCCCCTCCTCCTTCTCTTTATCCACTGCCTTATCAGATTCCTTCCTCTCCAGTCACTTTTCCACCCACTTCTCACTATCCTCCTTCTCTGCCCCACATCTTTTAATTCTGGCGTCTTCCCTCTTCCTTTCCAGTCCTGAAGAAGGCTCTAGGCCTGAAACGTCAACTGTTTATTCATATCTATAGATGCTGCCTGACCTGAGTTCCTCCAGCGTTCTGTGTGTGTTGCTACATGAGTCTCAGCCTAGATTTTGTGCTCAAACTTCCAGTGGCTCTTTCTCTGGTAAGAATTTTAATAACGAGCTGATGTGGATGCTGTGTGCAAGATAGTCATATAATGAAGAACACTATTTTTACATTTGGTGTTTCTATTTTGTGGTTTCTCTCCCTTGAAAAGAGCCTTTGAACGTTTCTTTCTCGAGCATGACCTTACTGTCACCCTTTCATAGTCATTACAATAGTAGCTGCAGTTCAAAATAACTTCAATTGCTGTACCGGCATGCTGAGGTGACAATTTATGTGCCACTCGTTAACTGCACCTTTTTTCATTTTCTATCCTTCCTTCACTCTTTTTCTTTCTTTCTTCTTTCTTTTTCTCTTTTCTCTTTCATTCCTTATTATTCCACTTTATGTTTTCTGCATTATTCCCACCGTTCTCAGCAATTTCTATGAGGAATTCAACAGTAGGGAAGAACTTGTTAAACTTCAGGCAGAAATTATTGAAGAACTCTTTCAGACGGATGGGGCACGTCGGCTGTGGTTGGCAGCTCATCCAGGAGGAGGAAAACTCGGAGCTCAAGCCTCCGCTGCCTTGCAGCCATACCCACTCATGAGGAAGGCTTCGGGAGTAAACCCCGAGGAAAAATCCAGAGCTGGAGTCCCGAAGGCAGTCCTACGGTCTGACTGACAACTGCGACACTGCTGGTGCCAAACTGTATCAGTCTCTACCGTTCCTGCATGGAGAGGGGGAGCCTGTTGCACGAGCAACAGCTTGCTCTCCAGATCACATTGCATATCATGCAGACAACTAGGACGCAACATCAACCTCAACCAATGGAGGGCTCACATTGAAGGACTCAGCCGGTTGAGAGCAACAATGAATCAAGATCATGTTTAAGGTATTTGACCTTGCATCAGAGCTGTTCCGGATCAGGATTCTGTTTCTTCTCATCACGGACGTTGTCTGATTTGGTGACTATTTCCAGGAATTTTCTGCTTATACTTTGCATTTCTCGCATCCACAGTAGCTTGCTTTAGTGAGAAGTTACTTGGTGCTAATTAAAGCTGTCCGAAAGGTGATACACAATTGACATAAGCTTCAATACCTTGTGGAGGTATTGCAAAGTACAGGCAGTCCAAGGCAACGTAAGGGTTCCATTCCTGAGAAAAAGCTGTCTCTCTCCCTTTTAAGTTGGACAGGAACAATAAGTGTATATTGCTCAGGAACCTGCCCCAGGATGTCTGACTGCAATAACCAGTTATTTAGCTGTGAAGGAGACTTCCTTAGGACAAACAGTAAAAAGAGATTTAAACCCTGCTGTTAAGATGCATCTTGTATTCATTCAGAAGGGAGATGTCAATTTAGACTATAAAATGTATTGCCTTTTGCCAGCTGTATTCGTCATATGAAATTAAAGCTGAACCGCTGCAGATGAAGTAAATCTGAAATAAAAACAGAGAAGCCTAGAAAACAGCCTGTGTTAATTGATTTAGTTATGCTGTCTGCAAGTTCAGCTGTTCCCAAGTGTGATATGTGCATGATACTGTGAAATGTAAATTTTGCTTGAAGGTTGGTAGAGTTGCTATTCCCTTAAGGCACCTTGCCACTTGGTTAGCTAATGCAGGATTGTGTGTACCATGCTTCGAACTGAGTGTTGATTGCCACAATAAACAGACGTGTTGATATTCCAAGCCAGTATGAGCCATGCTACACTGCACAGTAGAAGACAAGATCCAAAGGCACAGTACCAGGTAAATATGCCTTGGATGTACTCAGGCGCAGTGTAAATCTGGGACAAGCTGACTCGTATTGTCTGTTGCTGGCCTCTATTTGGAATCCAGTGACCATGACCAATTGGACAGAGATCTCCCAGCATTCCTCTGCATTACATCAGAGCCCCACTTCACTTGAATGGGTTTTGCTGGCCTGAAGAAAACCATGATTAATTTATTAACTTAGCTTATTTTAACATTTCAAATCATTTCTTTATATGTCTAATTGATTTTGTAAGTTATTTAGGTTTTATTTCTTACTGCAATCTTAGCAATACACATATAAAGCACTTTACAAAACCTTGACAGCTCTGAGGGCATGTGGCTCTACCCACTACCTTGCTTCCTGTCTAAGGCACTGGGAATAGAAGGATACTCTGGTACTCCTCCTGAAGACTGCTTGCTGCTGATGGTCAGCTCAGTTGAACCAAAGTTGTGGGCTGATGAGCTTTCACTGTGTAAGACCATTAACCCAATCCATTAGTTTTCCTTCCTTGTGCATTCCCAGCTTTTTCTGTTTGCATAGTATGATCATTCTTGCTTCAATCATAAAGTGTGGACAGGATGCAAAACAACGTACCCTTTACTCTGACCCAACTTCGAGCAGCGTGGTGACATTTTCAGCTGTCATTCTGCCATTTCCTGTTGCCAAAGCTATGCCAGTTAAATACCTGCTTGTCACAGTTAGCGCTGTCAATTTGTAACCGCACTCGTTCATACAGCTGTAGTATAGACATTTGCAGTACTGGGTTTAAGACCAGTCTATAATTCAAACAGCATTCACTCCTGGACTTTTAAGTAGAGGAATTGCGAGGAAAACATGCAGTTCCTCTACTTTCTTAGTAGTCTGCGGAGATTTGGCATGACATCTAAAACTTTGATATACTTCTTTAGATGTGTAGTGGAGAATGTGTTTACTGGCTGCATCATGGCCTGGTATAGAAACACCAATGCCTTTGAAGGGAAAATCCTATAAAAGGTAATGGACTCAGCCCAGTGCATCATGGGTAAAGCCTTCCCAGCCACTGAGCACATCCACATGAAATGCTGTCTTGGGAAAGCAGCATCCATTACCAGAGATCCCCACCACCCAGGCCATGTTCTTTTCTCACTGCCTCCATCAGGTAGAAGGTACAGGAGCCTCAGGACTCGGACCACCAGGTTCAAGAACAGTTACTACCCCTCAATCATCAAGCTCTTGAATAAAAAGAGATAACTAAACTCACTTGCCCCATCATTGAGCTGTTTCCACAAACAATGATCTCATTTTAAGGACTCTTATCTCATTATCTCATGTTCTCATTATTTATTGTTATTTATTTATAATTACATTTGCACAGTTTATTGTTTTCTGCACTCTGACTGATGTTCATTGGTCCTGTTATGGTTACAATTCTGTAGACTTGCTGAGTATGCCCACAGGAAAATGAATCTCAAGGTTGTATGTGGTGACATATATATACTTTGATAATAACATTTACTTTGAACTTTTGAACTTTTAGGTAAACCCGACAATAAAGAAAAACTGCTGGTGGAACTCACTGGGTTGGGCAGTGTCTGTTGGTGGGAGGTGGGGAGGGGTAGAAAATGTCAAAGTTTCAGGTCAAAACCCCTGCATCAGCACAGAGAGTAGAGAAGGAAGATAGCCAGTATAAAGAAGAGAGAAGAAGGGGTGAAGCGAGAGCCTGTTGCTGAAGTAGACCAAGAAGGGGTGAAGAATAAGCAGATAGAAATGAGGTGGGGGTAGAGGGAGACAGAGTCAGGTGGGCGACAGGTAGAAGGAAGCAGGTGGGGCTGAGGTGAAGCGGAGGGCGAATTTGGAGATAGCTGCTGGAGGGTGATAAGTAGGAATGCAAAGGCTACTTGTGTTGGAATGTGACATGTTAGGAAAGTGAAAGTGATCATTATGGGAGAGGTGAAGGCCAAATGGGGTCTGGCAGGTGAAGTTTGTGGTTTGTACTTGTATAGAACCAGGGGAGAGCTAAGAGATGACATTGAGTGATAAGGAGGATGGAATGGGGAAGAGAATGAAAGTGGGAGAACCTGAGATGGATTGGAAGGGAATGAGAGGGGAACACAGGAAATAAGGGTTAATTAAAATTGGAAAATTCAGTGTTCATACCATTGTTCCAGATTCCAGCATCTATAGTCTCTTCTGTCAAAAACAGGGGTTCCCAACCTGGGATCCACGGACCCCTCAGTTAACGGTAGGGGTCCATGGCTTAATAAAAGTTGGTCACCCCTGGCTGAAAGGGTAAACCTATTACCACAGTTCTTCAAAAATGTATTGCTGTGCACCAACTTTTGTGTGTTTATGATACCAACCACACACATACATGCTGACTCTTAATGCTCACAGCCGACAGAAAGCTGTGAAAGATTTTGTCATTATCTGGCACTAGTTACAGAATTGTAAACAAATATCAACAGTGATGCAGCCGTTTTTTAAAAGGTTAAGAGGCCAGGATTATGCAACCAGTTTGAATTATGTTTTGCTTAATATTGTTAACCTTTGAGGAACTACTTTAGTTAGAGATAATCAGTGGGAGAAATACCAAGGCATTGCTTTATATACTTTACTGCAATTATTCATCTGAAGGCACAGTCCATTAAAAATTGTTCAGCAGTTTAATAACAGATTAAGGAATAGTGAAGTTATGTTACAATGATGTAGACCCTGCTAGAAGTATTGTGCACATTGTAGGTCTATTACAAAAAGAATACAGACACACTGGCGAAGAATGAGTGGGGTCTCATTAAAATCTACCAAATATTGAAAGGCTTTGATAGAGTAGACATGGAGAGGATTTTCCCAATAGTGGGAGTGTCTAGGACCTGAGGGCACAGCCTCCGAATAGCAGGAGATCCCTTTAACACCGAGAGAAGGAGGAATTTCTTTAGCCAGAGGGTGGTGTACCTGAGGAGTTTATTGCCACAGATGGCTGTGGCAGCCAGGTTATTAGGTATATGTAAAGCAAATGTTGATACATTCTTGATTAGCAAGAATTTACAGGGAGATGGCAGGAAAATGGGGTTGAGAGGGAAAATAAATCAGCCATGATCAAATGGTGGAGCAGGTCAAAGGACAAATTGGCCTAATTCTGCTCTATATTATGGTTTGATTTTAAAATACATCTTCCAAGAACCTATAGGAAAAACTAATGACAGGTGTTTCCTATGAGGGGAAAAAAACTGAACAGCTTTGATGAGTAGTAGTAAAGAAAATGTTTCTATTGTTAGGGTATGCAAAGTTAGGGGTTGTTAACAGGTAACAAATATAACCCAATCTAATGAATATGAAGTAATGAGTAGACAAAGAATGTAAGAAAAAATTGTAAAATGAAGGGTGAGCAGACAAGAGACGGCAGATACTGGAATTTGGAGCAACAAGCAATCTGCTGGAGGAGCTCAGTGGTCATGCAGCCACTGTCAGGGGTGGGGGGCCAAGGGAAGGAACTGTTGACATTTCAGGTCAAAACCCTGCATCAGGAGAGGAAGTTGCTAACAGGTGGAATGAATGGTCGAGGGAAGGATGCATTGGTGTTCCATGGAAGCGGAACAAAAACTGGGTTGATGTTAGGGGTCCATGCCATAAAAAAGGTTGGGAGCCTCTAGTTTAAAAGAACCCAATGACAATGTTGGGTGAAAGTAGTTGGGAGAAAAATTCTGGGAGCATAATACTGGCAAAAAATTGTTGACTCTTTGACGAATTCTGTTTTTGTGTTCCCATCATGTTCATATTGAAGTTTGGCGACGTGCATCTGAAGGAAACATCCAGTGCAAACCCACGTGCATTTATATTACCAGCTTTATGTGACTAAACATCACAAGGTGCTTCATCGGTACCCAACTGAATTGAACTTGGTGCCAAATGAACTAGATCTTAAGGGAGGAGCAGAGGGAATTTCAGAGCTGAGGTCCAGGGCAGCCATTAATTGGGGAACATCTAAACAAGGGTATGTCGTAGGAAGTGATCCCCAGTGGAAATCCTGGAGGCCTTGCAGCCTGATCTCCATGCTGCAAGTATTCTAGATGTCTTCATTAAGTCAGAGTAGGACAGGTTTTTGAAGATGCTTTTAGTGTGTGTGTTAAACCAGAGAGAAGACTAGTTGTAATTATATTGTAATTCCTGAAAGTAGAAAGCTGGTTTTGAACTAGTGATTAGCAAGCATTACTTGCAGGTTCTTTAGAATACAAAGTTTTTTTTAAAGTTTTACTTTAAACCATACTGATGAAAAAATATTCTAATGAACAAAGAATATCTTCTGAGCCACATTGAATTCACTTTAGGAATGTTTTAATTTGTGCTGTTTGCTAATTCTACTGGGGTGTTTTTCTAAAATGATGGTTCTTTTTATTCTGCTGCAGTTTTTAATTTGCTGTCATGTTTTGGGTCACTAGATTAAGTCAATTTGTGTAATAGTCCATATGGAAAATGATTGTGTACATTGGCAGTTCACCAGCTATCATTGGGCAATGTTGAACTCCCTCAAGCAGAGCCTAGGGCTCAAAATAATTGTAGGAATAAATATTCAAGTTGGGATTATAGACTACATTGTGTGAAATATTACTTACTGCCTGGCGTTTAGTGCAGCAATGAAGGCCCTCCACCTCTGGTGGTGTTCAGGGCATCCTTCATCATGTCAATAGCTTCCTCTCAGTTTTCACCACTTTCAGTTATGCAAGTCCCAGGTGGAGACTCAGGAATACCATTGCACTCAGATATAGAAAGATTCTTCATTGCTGTTTCCATAACAATTGTGTTTTACCAATCAAGGTTGTTAGCTCTGAGCTGGTGTCCTGAACCTGCAGAACTGGTGGACCACTCTTAGCCTGTCCTCTACCCTTTAACTTGTTAGGCATGGGTGACCCTACCAAGAACCAATGCATAAAGCCTTGAGTCTAGCCAACGTGGATCTCTGGTTCATTGAGGCATGCAAGCCTCCAAACCACAACAAAGTTGTAGTCCTCTTGAAGGTGTGTAAAACATTGGAAATGACATAATGAAATAGTTACTAACTTCAGAGAACAGATTAGCTGGTTCTCTTTAATGACTAATATTTTAATGAGTCTGTTGAGAGGATCAGTGATTTCCCTGAAAATGACGAATGCTTGTGTGGCTTTGAAATGATGTTAGTTACACAAAATAAACTATAATAGCAAATGTATAAAAATCTTTAATTACCTTTCAGAATCTGTACATTACTGATGAAAACCACCTTAAGTTTTTATTTCTAAAATAAGATCAGACTCAAAACTGTTTTTGTATCTAGTACTCAAATTTTGCAATGCAACTTAAAATTGATGGATCTTAAAATAGTTGTTTTATGAATGTACCAGAAATGCTAGTAACATTTTGAAATTAATTTTGAAAGTATAACCAGAGTTTTAGTTCAAAAGTGCATACTAGAGTCCTGAAGTAAAGGGGACAACTGATAGGAATACTCAGAAGGTCAGGCAGCATCCACAGAGGAAGACAAGCATTTAGCATTTAGGCCAATTACTTTAAATCAGCTCTTTTTCTTTCTACACCATAGCTTTAAAAAATAAAGGGGCAGTCTTCCAAAGTCTCGCTTAATGGATAATGTAGGAGTGGTAGTAGATCACATGGGCCTTCACATCTGAGCCTTCTTTCAAAGTCAAAGTTCAGCTTATTTTCATATTCACAAGTACGTGTATGCACAGATGCTATGATAAACCATCTCACAGCAGTATCACAGCATCACAAAAACATCATTCTCAAGAAAAACATAAATTATACACAATTTTTCAAGAAAGAACACAATTAGAATAGAGAAAGCAAAGTCCATGTTAGTGCAAAGCAGGTCATGGTGTAATGATTAGGTTGTGTCAGCTGATTCATGAACAAAAATAGTAACTGTTTGTACACCTAGGGACCTCAGGCTTCTGTACCTCCTGCCCTGTGGTAGCTGTGAAAAGATGGTATTGCCTGGGTGGTGGGGATCTTTGATGATGCATGGTGCCTTCTTGAGGCAGCACGCTTTGTAGGTACTTGAGGGATATGTCATCCCCACTATTCAGGAAGATCATGTTGAACAAGTTCATTTTCTTTCCTCATTCCCCTTTCCATTGATCCACTGAGTGAAGCATTTCTGAAAGAGTGTGGTCAGTGGGGAAGAATGAAATTTTAAAACTGAGCAACATGACTTGAATGAGCCAAAATTCTTGAAAATCAGACTGCTGTGAGTGGGTCATCATAGTTCTCTGGAAGGCTGACACTGTTATTTTTTTCCCCTGGAACTGGAGATGCTGGGGTATCCCCCTTGAGTAAATCATATACCACAAAAAGAAAACAGTTTGTGCTGTGTCTTTGAAAGATTTGACCTATTTGCTTCTTTCCCATTCCCAGTAACTCTGAAGTATTCCCCCTTCAAGCCTTAACCTGGTTGAACTTACACTGCCTCTCCTTTCACTATCCCTTCAACACAGCTCTATAACTCAGTCCATAAAACAACTATTTTTGTATTCATTGCTTAAATGCGCATTCCCAATTATTAGTTCCTTGGCAAAACAAAAACAATAGTTTGCCTGCTCAGGTTCAATTTCAAGTTTAATGACATGGGCATAGATATCCAGGGTATGAAAATCATGAAAGTTTGTTATTTGCTGCAACAGCACAGTACGTTAAAAACATGAAAACATAAACTGCATCAACTTAAATGAACATAATTCACACATAAAACCCATCAAAACTTCTGATTTCTGCTATCACTTTGTGTCTTCATTTCATCAACCCATTTGCCATACTGAAGTATTCCCCCCAGCTGTTTTATTGGTTTTCCTATATATTTCGCAGATTAATTTTGAACGTGTGGAGACCAGCTAACGTGGGAGTTTTCCAGTTGATTATACGCAGATAACAGGCACGATTACGTTAGGCTTATCTCTGACGCATGTTGGAATATCAAACTGAGGTGAGGAAACCCGTGAGTGAATTTGCTCATTTCCCAGAAGGAAATATAGAAGTATGATTCACTTACTTCTTATTCCAGAGCATATTGCGTGAATAATAAGATGCTGGTATTTCTCACTGCTCCGACACTCCTTCAGAGCAAAGGTAGAATGATTGGTTAGAATTTGAAGTGGTAAGCAACAAATAACATATTCTGAAGAAGTGAATAGAAGGAAGATGTGTTTGTGAGCAGCAGCAGGAAAGGAACTATTATAAAAAGACGTATTTCCAAAGTAGCCGAACAAAGGTCAACAAATCCCACTGAGCAGTGTAACGGCAGGGAGAAACGGCTGTGCTCATAGTGATGAAAATATTTATGGACAGACAGAATCCTGCTTACATAGTAACCATTGGTGCTTCATTTCAAGTGCATTGTCTGTCTGTGAGCTTAGCCAGCATTCAGTGCCTGCTGTCTGAGTTGAGATGCAACTGTTAAAGATAGACGGAAATTCATCACCTCACTGACGATGCAGCTTGTTATTTGCAAACTAATTAAATAAAACCTGCATATTTTAATAATTCCAACTTCCCTGGATTGGTAGCAGAGTATTTACTGCCGTGGTGACATAAGCCAGTTGTATTGTTTTTCATTATTGTCCTTCTGCTTTGACTATGTCCTTTGTCAGAGTTATGCAAACTGCAAGCAGGCAGGTGGGAAGCCAACATGTCTAGTTTCCAATTGACTTCATAAACAGAGAGTGCATTTCAGTTAGTTGTTATCTGGGAGTGCTTAGTGGAAATGATACAGTTGAGAGGAGGGGTGGAAGAGAAAATCTAGTCTTCTGTTGCTTCACAATCACATTTTCACTGGTTGATATGTTATGGTTTGTACCTCCAAAACATAAAACTAACTTAAAGAAACACAAACACAGCGAGAGTCCAGAATGTGCTTCTTATTTTTGTTTTTTACTTGAGCAAGGCACGCACAGGTGATGTGGTGGGGTAAATACATATGCCATTCATGTATTTTTACATATAAGTAAAGAATTAGTTCAATGAAAAAGAAAGCTTAATCAAACAATTTATTTACAATATCACTCGAGTATTACTGAAATATTAAATACTCTGCTTAGTTATAAACTCCAATGCAATATAGAATGCATCCCACTTACATAATATATACGTATACACAGTGTATGATATAATACAACTACTATCTAGACATCGACAGCATTGCAAATTTTAAATTGTTCCATTCAGGCCTAAAGATTTAATCATTGTGGAGGATTTCTTACTTTTGTGGAATAGTCTTTCCTGACAAGGGGAGTCACTCTGCTTGGCAGGTGAGACTTGTGGCTGTGAAACAATCTCAGGTTCTGGGGCTTCCTCCATGGTGCTTGCAGGAGTTGTCTCTGAAACTCTGACAGCTCTCCTTCTCTAACAATTGACCCTGCTGTCCTCAATGGATCGATGGGCCATCTCCAGATAATATCAGACGGAATCTCCTCTGTGTAGGAGAGTGGTCCAATTCTGTTCTTCTTCGTAAATTTTTCAGGTATTCCCTTTTCCAAGGGTAAATGGGACAATCCATCAGCATTCCCATGGTTATTCATCCTTTTGAACTTATTCTTATAATTGTGTCTTCCAAGAAACAGAGCCCATCTCTGCATTAATGCTCCTGCTATTAGTGGAAGTCATTCTGTGGATTGAAAATGAATACGAGCGGTTGATGATCAGTAATGAGGGTAAACCTTCTCCCATACAAGAACTGGTTGAAACATTTTACACCTCAAACCAGATTCAAGGTCTCCCTGTTAATCTGTGTGTAGCTTTTCTCTGCAGCAGTAAGGGACATGATGGAAAGGCTAGGGGGCGTTCACTTCCATGACTCATAACATGTGACATGACTGCACCTACACCATAAGGCAAGGTATTTCAGGCAAGCTTCACCAGACAATGTGGATCCTAATTTGTGATCACAGTGTCTGATGTCACCAGTTCATTTATCTTTTCAAAAGTAAATTCACACTGCTTTGTCCATTGTCATTTCTTCCTGATCTGTTTTAATGAGTTCAAGGGGTGGAGCATAAGTAACCAGGTTTAACAGTAATCTGTTGTAGCAATTGACAAATCCTAAAAAAGACCACGACTGTGCCATGCCCTTTGGTCTTGGGGCATCCACCGCTTGAATTTTCTCAGCACACTTGTATCATCGTTGTGCATCAATGCTGTAACCACAGCAAGTGACGCTTGTTTAAAGAATTCACATTTGTCATGTCGTGCTCTGAGCCTATAATCTTCTGATCTTTTTAGCACTGGCTTGAGGTTCTGGGGATGTTCTTTGTATCCTCACCAGTAACAATGATGTCATTCCAGGTTAACACTGAGTGCCTGGGCAGCCTTGCAGCACCGGGTCCATGGCTTTCTGCCAGAGTGCAGGTGCAGGTGCTACTCCAAAAATAACATTTTTACAGTGACACTCACCCTTTGTGAGTGTTGATGGTGAGAAACACTTTGGACTCTTTTTCCATCTCCATCAGTAGGTTGGTCTCAGCTACGTCCACATTGCTGAAGTGTTTTCCTCCAGAAAAATTTGCAAAGATATCCTCTATCTTGAGCAGTGCTGGGTTGATGGTGACCTTAATATCACCACAGATCCTGACAGACCTCTTCTGCTTGGCTACTGACACAAATTGGCATTATCCCTGTGCTCCACTCAAATTTGAAAGGAATTGCTTCAGCTTCCATGTGATCTAGCTCACTGGCTACATTATCTCGGATGGTATAAGGAACCAGACAGGTTTTGCAAGTCTTGGGTGTGGCATTTCATTTAACACTATTTTACACTTGATATGTTTAAGTTTTCCAATGCCATCCTTGAACACTGCTGTGACATCGTCCAGTATCTTTTTAAATTCACCTTCAGTTGACACTATTGCAGGGGATGTGGCATGTAAATGGTGGCAGGATCTCCATTCAAGTTGTAGTTGTTTCAGCCAATCATGACCCCACAATGCTAGCCTTCCTGTTTTTACCACATACAAATCCACTGTTGCTTTTTGGTTGTTGTATCTCACTGTTATGAATGTTATTTCCACAAAAAGTTTATTTTCTCCAATATAAATTCTTAGTTGGATATCTGCAGGCTTCTGTTCAGTATCTTTGAAATGCCTCTCAAACACTTTTTGTGGAATGAATGAAATAGCTGAGCCAGTGGCTAATTACATTTTAATTAATTTGCTGTTCACTTCTGCTGTAAGCCATATTGCTTGTGCATTGTTAGTTTTCACATTTTAAATCTTAAGGCTACTCAGTCCTGTGTCACTCTCATCATTGTCAGATTTTTCATCAACAGCATGTTGATTCGTTCTCTTTTTGAAACTACAACTTGACTTTTTACCTTTTGCTCTTTCCATTGCAGTCCATTTGTTTTTGTGTGACCAACATGCTCTTAGTATGTATGTGTCCTACTTTGTTGTATTTTCTGTAAGTTTTGCCTTTGAACCTGCATTGGTGTGGTGTATGTAAGCCCTTGGCACAATAGTAAGATAATTTGTTTGGCCAGGCGGGCCTCTGTTTAGATGCTGCAATTTTCTTTGCACTCACTTTCATTCCTGTCTGCAACTCACTATGTCACTGTCTGGAGTTCCCATTGAAACAGTGATTTCAACTGCTCTTTTAAATGTAAGTTGTGCTTCAGTTAGGAGCTGTTTTTGAATGCTTTTTAGTAAGATTTCACAAATTAAATGATCTCTCGGTGCAACTCACTAAACTGACAACTCAAAGCCTTGCTTCAATTCAGTCACATATGCTGAAATGGAATCTGCTTCCTTTTGATTCTAGTTGGAGCAGTTGAACTTCTAAGCAAACTGTCTGCCTTTAATCCCAATGCACTCAGCAAAACTGGCACTGATTTCTCATTGGCTTTTTCATTTGCTTTAAAATACTAGGCATACTGTATAGAGTATACTGTACAAGAGCCAGTGATCCATTCTATAATCAAATGCATCTATCTTTCTGATGCAGCCAGCTGTTTCTGCTTTTTTAAATTTATGATTATTATATAATCATAATAATCACCAGTACTCACTGTTTATGAACCCTTGAATTTTGTCCATTTCCTTCCTTTTTTAAAAAAAACTCAAGCATCTACTCCTCTTGTGAAGAAAACATTGTATGCTTTTTTAAAAAACTTAAATGTCTTGCTGCACTTCAACAGGAAGGTAGTAATTTCAGGTTCATTTAAAACTTCATGGTTGCCACTGTTATGTTTTGTAACTCCAAAACATAAAACTACTTTAAGGAAAAACACGGGGAGTCCAGAATGCATGTCTTTGTTTTGTTTTATACTTTAATGAGGTGTATCCATATGGCATGGTGGCATGATGATGTATGTCATTCAATTACTTTTATATTACTTGTAATGAATTATTTCAATGAACAAACAATGTACTTACAATATTACAGAGAATTTAAATACATAATTAACATAAATACAATAGTTAACACATACCTAATCTTTACGTTGGGGAAGGTAGAGTTGCCATTCTCCTTTTGCTGATCATGCTACATTGTTTGCCAGCCTTGGGCATTTTATAGAGAGATACAGCATGGAAACAGGCCCTTGGAGCCATCTAGTCCATGATGGCCATCAATCACCCATTTACATTAATCCTACCTTAATCCAATTTTTATTCTCACTGTAGTCTTGTCAACTCTCCTCCCCCAGATTCTACACTCACCTACACAGTAGAATCAATTTGGAGTTTCAGCACTCTTGACCTGCTGTTAAGTTTTGTCCGTTGTGTCTTCCCTTCTTATCTCTGTGTTCTCCTCCAGTTCTCTCATGGTCGAGGGTAGGGACTCCAGCCTGGGGTCCATGGACCCTTTGGTTAATGGTAGGGGTCCATGGCATAAAACAAGATTGGGAACCCCTGGTCTAGGAGCTCTATCTTGCCCAACTTTGTCCATTCTGCTTTCTTCCTTTCACTCCTCCTTGTCTCACCAAACTATCCTGTCACTGCTTTGGCCCTCTAGGATCTAAACCTCTCTACCTTTCCTTAAGACAATTCTTAAAGCTTGTCCTTGGTGCATTGCCTCAGTGAATTATAATGAAAGTTACAGGTTGCAGCCATGTTGATGGTGGGTGTGAATGAGAATCAGTCAGGAGTTACTTTGGGTTAGTACCAAACCTTTTAGTATTGTTGGAGCTCCACTCATCCGTGCAAGTACACACTGTTGTCTTATAAGTGGTAAAATGTGGAGGGTTGGGAAGTATAGCACAAAGAGGAAGATACACAGCTTCTGACCTCTTATTGTTGCTTACGGTTGTTCTTTTTTGCACCTTATGGTACATCGGGTGGCATTTTTGCTATCTCTGTAGCATTTGACAGCCTATTTGTGAGGCTGACTTGCTAGCTTGACATTCAGCCCTGCATGGATGGAAAGTGTGCAAGGAACCAGCCAGATTCGCACTTGGGACCACTTGCCTCGAAGTCTGATGGTGATGCCACTACACCACCAGCTGGCTTATTATTGCTGATGTTGCATACTTTTCTGACCTTGTCCATGGAGATTCTGGGCATTGGTTACTCCCAGTTGTTTATGGTAAAGGACGTGGTGACATTAATGCTATTATAAAGAGGAAGCATTGAGTCATCAAGAGATACAATGTAGAAGCCAGGCCCACCACATTTGAGGCAACTGTCAACCATCATTTTCTTTTATATGAATGCTATCGTAATTCATTTATTCTCTCCACATTCACATCAACTCTCCCCAGTGCTCTACCACTCACCTACACACTAGGCACAACTTACAGTGATCAATTAACCTATCGACCTGCACCTCTTTGGGAACCCAGAGCACCCAGGGAAACAGATGCGATAACAAGGAGACACAAAAAATAATGGAGATTAGGACTGAACCTGGATCACTACTGCTGTGCCAATGTCCTGCTCAGTGGAAAGACTCTCCACTGGGAGATTGTTATGCCATGCACTTGCATGAGACAATCAAGGCAATTATCAGCCCAACTATTGAAATATTATTTAATATGGTTATACCATGGTGGGAGGTGATACATCTCTACCAAAGGAGGTATAAGGCACAATTTCCCTCCACTAGCCTGCAAGTCACCCTTGGGCAAGGTGTAGCACCTGCTTAGTCCCCCCCCCCACCCCCCAAATCATGGTGACATGAAGCCATGGGAGCAAGTGGTGGATGGTTGTATGAGCAGCTGGTGCATATCACAAGTCCTGGTTATGTGGCCACTGACACCAGGCAGACAAACTCTGCAAAGTATTGATAATGGCTAGGGTCACCTGTCTTGTAAAGACACTGCCCAGAAGAAGGCAATAGCAAACCACTTCTGTAAAAAAAAAATTGCCAAGAACAATCATGGTCATGGAAAGACCATGATCACCCACGTCATAGGATATGGCAAATAACAAATGAATGATAGTATAGTGGTGAATATACAAAAAAAATTCTTTTCTAAACTGACAGCATACATATATACTTCATGCAATTAATATTTTTAAACCTAACAAAGACTTTAAGTGTGGGATAAAGAATTAATTAAGGTGAAAATGATACTTTGCTGTGAATTTCGTAGGTATGTTGCTATAACAACTGCTTTCTGTCTGGTGCCTGAAACTTGTCTTATTTCCTGAAGATCATTATCGAGTCTTGTTGGATTGGAATCGGCTGACCTGATGACTCACATAACAAAAGGGAAATGAAATACAATTGTGTAGCTGGCTGGTTCAAGTTTATATTTAACTGCAAGGGATAACAGCAAATTTTGTTTATTTTTGAAGATAGGAATTGGGTAAAATAAGGGCTGTGAGAGCCAAATGGTGGCCAAGTTCTGTCAGTGTTTGACTATATTGGCTGTTTTGTTTACTAATCTTGCTGAAATTTGTAATGATATCCATGTAAGTTTGGTGCCTCGGTTTTGCAACACCTAAACATGGGAAAAACTGTATGTTTATTGACCGTGTAGGTTTTTGTGTATTGTTTTGTTACTTAATCTCTGTCCTCTCCTCTAGAACTTCTCCTTGAGAACTTCATGTAGGGTCTTGTGAAAAAGTTCATCATTTTATCCTTCCAATATTCAGTAGACTTTGTGGTTATTCTGTACAATTTCTTGCAGTTGTGATCACAGACTAGTCTATCACACAAACCCACATTCCCTCCATCGATTCTGTCTACACTTCCAATTGCCTTGAATAAACAGCCAACATAATCAAGAACCATTTGCACACCGGTCAATCCCTCTTTCCCCCTTACCCATCAGGAAAAAGATACAAAAGCCTGAGAACACGTATCACCCACTCGAGGACAGCTTCTGTCTCATTGTTATCAGACACTTGAATGACCTCTCATATGGGGGAGGGGGGGTGATTGATAAGTTTGTGGCCTAAGGTAGAAGGAGATGAGTTATTAACTTCAAACTTTCTGCATAATCACTCAAAGAGTTGAACTGCATGTGCATATAACGAGAGCTGTATAACTCATCTCCTTCTGCCTTAGGCCATGAATATATCAATCACCCCTGCTGTGGACACTTCTTGGAGGTCCAAGATCCGTATGCTCCACGACCACTGGACTAACTATGTAAATGTGGGAGGGGACTATTTTGAAAAATAAATGTGCTAGGTTTTCTAAAATTGACTCCTTCTACCTTAGGCCACAAACTATCAATCACTGCTCGTATACTGAAAAATGAATTCTTAATCCCTTAATCTCCCAATCTACTTTGCTGTGGCCTTTGCACATTACTTGACTATCTGCATTGCACTTTCACATTGTCTCCTTATATTCTGCATTCTGTTTTCTTTTTTACTATTTCAATGCAATTATGTCTTGCATGATCGGCCTGGATGGCAAAAACTTTTCTACTGTATGAGGCAATAATAAACCAATACCAATACCTCTGCTCCAGGGATATCCATATCACTGGATGTAGACGCCAACCAAAAATATATTCCATGGTCTGGAGAGCTCCGGCTTACAAACTGCTCCAAGGTTTTGCAAGAGTTGATCATCGTGTAATATCTAGGACAGGGGTGTCCAATGCCATGAGCCCCTACCATTAACCAAGGGGTCCTTGGAACCCAAGTTGGGAACTCCTGCTCTAAGAGCATGTAAGATTCAACTGGAACAATGGAATTTATATATTTTTTTAAAACTGCAGGACAAGCAGTATCTGTGGAGACAGAGGGGTAGTACACATTTTGTGTCAAGATGCTGCATCAGGACTTTCAGGGGGTTGTTTTATTTTTGGTCCTGGTTGTAGCATCAACAGTGTCCAGAGTACTCCATTTTTATACTTTGTTTCTGACCTTACCACAACACACCCGCCTATAATCCCAACCCACTCCAGAAATGCACCCCCCCAATACCATCACCCTCCCCCAGGAAGAAACAGAAGATACATTAGTGTCTGCTTGAAGATTTGAGGTTAGTAATTGATAGAATAGATCACTGCTATTTTACCATTTTGCCATGCCATGCCCCAAACCAGTTGTGGTTTCCATTTACAGCTAAGCGTGTTATAGTGATCTTAGAATTTGGATCTAACCAAGGATTTAAATAACCTTGTTGTTTTCTGGAAAAGATGTCTATCTGAAGAGCTTAAATGCACATTGTGAAGGTTCTACTGGAGTTGTTCCATTGGTTAGGTGGATGAAATGTGAAGGATGATTAAGGCATACAGAGAGGCATCAGTATCAGCTAACTTCACCAGAGCAGCAATTACAGTTGTACAATTCATGTGAACACTCTTGGGTTAGGGAGAAGGAAAAGGACGGTGACACTTGAAGAGTGAGTTAACTTTTTGTCTCTTTACTTGTTCCACTGATCTGTTTGGTGCTGAGAATGGGTGATTGAGCTAGTCTTGGGCCTCTACCTCAACAAATTTGGTAAGAGTTGCCTGAACGATGTTACAATTTATACTCTCATGATTATCAAGCTAGACAATTAGATTGTTCATCTAGTATCATCCCTTGACTATTGTCTTCTATTTGGCACGGCCATCCACTCGGATTCAAGCACTTTCAATAATTTCCTTAATCACTTTGGTAAAGTGTGCTCTCCGTTCTGATTCATGTAGATTTATTTTGCAATTTGAGATAAGTAGACAGTTCTAGTTAAGAAAACAGAACAGGCTTGAATGTAATTGACCAATTTCTGTATAGAGTTTCCTATTAACTTCTATGTATGGAATTTTAAACCCTATATAGTTGTTTTTGTAAGCTGGTTGACCTGTTTATTTTTACACTGTTCACACAAGGCCATAGTGTAGGACATCACTTTATTGAGAAAATACAGGGGATAACACCATATGAAGGAATGTTGTTTGCTGACACAAATATTGAGCATTAAAGTTTTGAGTTTTAGAAAGTTGCTCTTCCTTTGACTTGCACTTTTTCTATTTCAAGGCTCCACCCCTTACAATTCTTGGCTCTTTGGGGGGGGGGGGGGTTCAAAATCTTCCTTCATTAGTCCTTGATATTGCTGTACAAGAACCAGCCATCATCAGAATCTCCTCACGCCCAGAAGCAGGCAGCACTGTTGGCTATTGGGGTGATGTTAAACACAAGGGATTCCGAAGATGCTGGAAATTCAGAATAACATACGCAAAATGCTGGAGGAACTCAGCAAGTCAGGCAGCATCTATGGAGAGGACTGGAAAGGAAGGGGGAAGAAGCCACTGTAAGAAGGTGAGGAAGAAGGGAATGAGTAAGAGTTGGAAGGTAAAAGCTGAACCAGTTTGAGGGGTGGGGGAAGTGGGATGAAGTGAGAAGCTGGGAGGTGATGGGTGGAAAAGGTAAAGGGCTAAAGAAGAAGGAATTTGATAGGAGAGGAGAGTGGACCATGAGAGAAAGGGAAGGAAGAGAGGCACCAAGGGGAGGGGAGTGGTGAAGAGAAGAGAAAGTATAAGAGGGAAGCCAGAATGGGGAATGGAAAAAGAAAGAAAGGGAGAGAGTAATTACTAGAAGTTGGAGAAATCAATGGCCATGCCATCAGGTTAGAGCCTATATAGATGGAATATGAGATGTTGCATCTCCAACCTGAGAGTGCTCTCATCATAGCAGTAAGGCATTGAGGAATGCAGTAGAACAGAGTGATCTAGGAATAACGGTGCATAGTTCCCTGAAGGTGGAATCTCATGTGGATAGGGTGGTGAAAAAAGCTTTTGGTATGCTGGCCTTTATAAATCAGGGCATTGAGTATAGGAGTTGAGATGTAATGTTAAAATTGTACAAGGCATTGGTGAGGCCAAATTTGGAGTATTGTGTATAGTTCTGGTCATCGAATTATAGGAAAGATGTCAACAAAATAGAGAGAGTAGAGAGGAGATTTACTAGCATGTTACCTGGGTTTCAGCACCTAAGTTACAGAGAAAGGTTGAACAAGTTAGGTCTTTATTCTTTGGAGCGTAGAAGGTTGAGAGGAGACTTGATAGAGGTATTTAAAATTATGAGGGGGATAGATAGAGTTGACGTGGATCGGCTTTTTCCATTGAGAGTAGGGGAGATTCAAACAAGAGGACATGAGTTGAGAGTTAAGGGGCAAAACTTTAGGGGTAACACGAGGGGGAACTTCTTTACTCAGAGAGTGGTAGCTGTGTGGAACGAGCTTCCAGTAGAAGTGGTAGAGGCAGGTTCAATTTTGTCATTTAAATAAAATTGGATAGGTATATGGACAGGAAAGGAATGGAGGGTTATGGGCTGAGTGCAGGTAGGTGGGACTAGGTGAGAGTAAGCGTTCGGTACGGACTACAAGGGCCGAGATGGCCTGTCTCGGTGCTATAATTGTTATATGGTTATATGTTATATAGTTATAGAGGAGCCCATGAACCTACATGTCAGAATGGGACTGGAGAGTGGAATTAAAATGGTATCTACCAGGAAATCCTGTCTGTTATAGACAGAACGAAGGCTCTCAACTAAGTGGACAGCAATGCAGTCTTCCAACTTGCACTCCTTTCCCACCTCCACAGCTTCTTATTCTGGCTTCTTCCCTCTTCCTTTCCAGTCCTGATGAAGGGTCTCAACCCAAAATGTCAATTGTTTATTCCTCTCCATAGATGTTGCATGACCTGCTGAGTTCCTCCAACATTTTTTGTGGGGTGATGTTAACCTGCTTGGTGGGAAACTGACAAGACTAGATAAGAAACTCTTATTGCTCTCTGCCTGAATTTTCGGAGGGTGTGAGCTTATGAGAGAAATGCAGTTCTAAACCTTTGTTTCCCAAATCTCTTCACCATCTCTCATAAAATATTTGGAAGACTTATTGACAAACTGATAGTGATCATTGCTTTGGTTAATTCAATTGTCATTGTAAGAGGCAACTATCAAGAAGTCAGAGAAATAAATTTGATTTGTATAATTTAACAATTCCTGACTCATATGTTAGGCATACTGATCCTATTTTGGATGAATGGGCAGAAAAGAGACTGCAGTATGGGCCAAGACTGCCAGACAATTTTCCCTTCGTTCATGAACCTTTGAGTCCAATTGTGGACCTCAAAGCAATACCTCATGAAACTAGAGCTTACAGGCTAGGAAAACTTTCAAGGAAACAATGGCCTTTCAAGACAGTAAAATGTTTTTTTTCCTCTCATTTATAACCCAGGAATACAGTTTTCCATCAGTCAGTATAAATGTCTGGTGCCTCTTGCAGCTCATTGCTATCAAATCACCTGACTTAATGCTGCTAGTATCCAATGAAGTGAAGGCTTCCTTTCAGCTGAGAATCCAGAAACAAAATCCAAACAAATGTATTTCTTTCTCTGTGTTCTCTAAGTCAAGTAGTTTAATGTCTTAAGCCTCTCTTAGATTTTTCCTTTCAGATTGTCCTTGATAAGAATATTTGACCAAATTAAAAGTTCTTCCTGATAATGGGGAATGAACTGATCTGTAAACGCAGGAGAGATGCCAAGACGAAAGGCAAGTTTGAATTGACAAAACACTGAAAACACCAACTTGAAGCTTTCCCTCATTGTTCAGGAATTTCCCCTAACAATTTTGCTTATCCCATTTATACCTCCTCTGGTCCAATTTGCTTGTCCCACTTTTACCATGTTTAATTATGTCTTGTTCAGTCACAAACCTTATTTTTTTCCCATTTTAATTCTATTTCTCATTCCTATTCTGACATGTCACTTCATTGCCTCCTCTATTGCCACGATGATGTTGGAGGAGCAACACTTCAGTTTCCTGCTGGGTAGCCTCAAACCTGACTATAAGGACATGATTTCTCTAACTTACGGTAATTTCTCCCAGCCCCCTTCTCCTTTCTGCATTCCCCATTCTGACTCCCCTTTTTACCCCTCTCTTCTCCTCACCTGCCCATCACCTCCCACTTTCCTTACCTTTCTCCCATGGTCCACTCTCCTCTTTTATCACATTCCTTATTCTCAGCCTCTTCCCCTTCCACCTATCACCTCCCAAGCTTCTCACTTCATCCTCCTTCCCTCACCCACCCAACTTCCTCCTCACCTGATTTCACCTATCACCTGCCAGCTTATACTCCTTCCCCTCCCTCACCTTCTTATTCTGGTTCCTTCATGTTTTGTTTTGTAACTTCAAAACATTAAGCTAATTCAAAGGAAGACACAGGAGTTCAAAATGTGTGAGTCAAACTTTATTCTGTACTTTAAGTGAGGTGCGCACGTGTCACAGGTAGCGTGATGATGTATGCAATTCATGTATTTATACATATAAATTGTAATGAATTATTTAAAGAACAAGAATACTTACTCAAATGGTTCAAATGGCTCTGTTTATTAGCAGAGAATGTATACAGTATATAACCTGAAAATTTTAGTCTTTGTGAACATCTGCGAAAAAACAGAACACCAAAAGACGAACAACAGAAAAAGATTAAAACCCCAAAGCCCCCTCTTCCCACCTCCCCTGCACAAGCAGCAGCGAAGCATCAACCTCCCCCTCACCCCAGCAAATAGCGTCAGTGCCACCACCCACCAAGCATCCAAAGAATATTGTTTGACTCAAGCAATATATTTACAATATTATTCAAATACTACTGAAATATGAAATACACACTTCCCCCTTCCTTTCTCATCCTGAGGGAGGTTCTCTGAAGCATCAACTGTTTATTCCCCTCCATAGATGCTGCCTGACTTGCTGAGTTACTCCAGCATTTTTTGTGTTGCTTTGAATTTCAGCAGCTGTAGAATCTCTTGCATTTAACCTTCTGTTCTCCACTTCCCCAATTTCTCAGAATCTTAAAATTACAGGTGCTGTCTGTCCTGCTAAGAATTTTCAGCGTTTATTCTCTTTTTAATTTAGGTAGTGATGCACAGTCCTGGTACATTTATTTTTCTCCATGCCTGGTAAAACACCACAACCTTGATTGAAACAGTTGAACATGATTGGAAAGTTGGGCCATTGCAGGTAGAGAAGTGAGAATGTGACGATAAGAATAAACATAAAGCCCTTGATCTGTCAAAAAGTACAGAGAGTGCTAGCTTTGAGTAAGCTATCAGCTCTGCTACGTTTGATGTGGTATGTTTATGTTATTGATTTTTTTTTTCAGCACATCAGCTGTCAGTCCCACAAATGTCACAACAAGTAGAAACTGCCTCTCACAGGTTTCGAGCTTGACTTCAGGCAAAACATCTTAGAACAGTGCTCAAGGTACAGCACAGAAGGAGGTCACTTGGTCTGTCATTTCTGTACATGTAATTTTTTTCCTGGTTCCTTATGGTTGTTATAACCAGGGCTGATAATAGGGACAAGCTCCCACTACCTATTAAATGCCCCCATTGGCGTGCACTTCAAATAGCCTCTGGCAACCAAGTCCAGCTCCTGACCATCATGTGTGGCTTAGCTCCTAAGCCGAGTGGAACAGTTTCTCTTGACAGGAGAAGGGGCGAAGGAGGGTTATCGTTGCCTTAAAACCAGTCACTTCAGGCAGATGGGGCTCATCAGCCATGGTTGGCAGCTCACCTAAGAAAAGGAAAATTCTGATCTCAAATCTCCACTGCCTTGCAGCTATACCCACTCATCTGGAAGGCTTCGGGAGAAAACCCTGAGGGACAGTTCCAGAGCTGGAGTCCCTAAGGCAGTCCTATGTTGAGTTCAGCATTGACTGGCAACTCCTGTAATGCTGCTGGTGCCAAACTGTATTCATCTCTGCTGTTCCTTTGGGCTCATCAGATGAGTAGAGGGGAGCTGTTTCCATGGGTAACAGCTTGCTCTCTATGTTGTACTGCCTAGGCTTGCATATCACATAGACAGCTAGGACACAATATCCATGGCTGATCCTGACTGACAGAGGCCACATCAATTACCCTCACATTTATGTTTTGCTTGAATACCTTTATTGAATTTTCTTCAGGAAGTGCATTCCAGATTACAAATAACTCGTAAAAAATAATCCTATGTTGCCTGTAACCCTAATTCTGTGAACTTTGGAGTATAACTCCACAAATACTGGAAATATTTTCTCATTCACTGCAATTCACAATTTTGAACAGCTCAGTCAAAGTTCATCTTCATATGTAACTGCATCAATTCCCGTCATTCCCTATACAATTGTAGTAAACCTCTCCAAGACCTTGATGTTCTTTCTTAAATATGGTGCCCAGAATTGAAGAGATTGTTCCCCAACTAAAGCCTAGGGAGTGTTTCATAAATATTTAAATGAATTCTTTATTCTTGTGAACAAATTTTCTATTAATAAATATGCACATGACTTGCATATGTCTGTTAATAGTCTTCTCTACTTATATATTTGCATTTCTTAATCATCCTGTTCCTGTAGCCCCTTCAGATATGCACAGTTTGGTTTATAATGTCTCTCCAGTTAATTAAATTGCACACCAAAGTGTGTGATTTTTAACCTCTAGGTTAAATTTCCGCTGCCTAATTTACCAATCACCTTGTTATTCCTCTTTGCTGTTCACATTATCAAATTTTGTAAAAGCCAAAAGACCTTCAACTTATCCCATCGTGTTGACTTATCTATATTATAAATAATAACGAGCCCCATACCATCCCGTATGAAATGCCAGTAGATATGGCACTGTCCAAGAAATAGCAATTCTCTAATATACTGTGTTTTCTCCAGTGCATGGATTTTAATGTTTCCCACATTGATATCTAAATACTCTGTCAAATTAGTTTGGAAGTCCATAAATACAACATCAACCCAACTACATTATTTCATTAACAAACTTGACCTAGCTTGCTCAAAGAAATACTTGCAGGCTTTCTTTTATTTACTTGTATCTCTCAAAAGTCAAAAAACTTTGTGCCGCCTTGTTGTCTCTAGTTCCCCCGCAAAGAATCGAGGTAAATTTCTATGTTCCATGTACCTTTATTATCAAAGTATGTGTGCAGTATACAACCCTAAGATTTATCCTCCCCACAGTCAAGCCAGAGAGCAAAGAAACACCATGGAACCTGTTCATAAAAAACATCAAACACCCAATGCAAAAAAAATAACAAATTGCACTAACGACAGAAAATGAATGAAAAGCACAAAATATAAAACATCAAACCACAAAGTCGTTGAAACAATCTAGGAATGTTCGGTTTAGTTCAGTTCAATTTAGCATTCTGGTGCTTGTTGGCCGTAAACCAATCAAAATTGCACAAAATAGCAATTAAAAAAAAGGAGTAGCCAGAGACCAGAAACCCATCATAACCTTAACTAGAGTGCAAAGCAGAAACTGTGTCAATTAAACCTTGGCCAAGGCCCAAGAGTATGCCACCATCGTCCAGCAACATAAAGCGAGAGGGACAGAGAGAGATCAGTCAAACACGGGCACCTTCGTCAGGCAGCAAGGGCGAAAAAGAGACTGGTCAAATGCAGGCATCTTCCTCCGGCAGCAGCAAGCAAGAGTGAGAGAGCAATTGGTCAAAAGTAGACACCTTCCTCCGTCAGCAGCAAGTGAGAGGGAGAGAGAGGCTGGGGGGGGGGGGGGGGTCAGATAATTAGCCTGAATGGTCAAACATAAAAGTAAAACAAGAATTGTACCACTGGCCCTCATACCTACCCTGGCTGACTCCCTTTCTCAGTGTTATCTTTCTGTACCAATCCCACATCCCTTGATTATCTTAATAGTTAAAAATCATTTGATCTCCATAGTACATATATAATCAAATGAGCCTTCAAAGCTCTCTTTGGCACATAATGTTGGAGATTACTAACCTCTGCGTGAAGAAACTACTTCATATTGGTTTTCATTTACTGAAGAAATTTCTTCTAACTTCTTCATTAAACAGCCATCTATCTCTTATTCTCAAACTGTATCTTCAGTTCTAAACTTACTTAGGGAACGCTTCTTCCCTGCAGCTGCCCTTTAACAATTATATTCATTTCATTAAGCTGACATCTCATTCTTATAAACTCAGAAGAATGTATCATTCCTGCCTTTAAAACAAATACACCATCAAATGACTCAATCTGCAGGACCTTTGCTCAATTCGCTTTGACATATTCAAGGCATATTCTTTCTTAGGTAGAGAGATTTGGCCTGTATTCTAAGTGAGGTATCACCTGGATCTCAGTACTTGGATCCCATTTTTGGAGCAAATATCTCTACTCTTATACTTAAACTCTTGGAATAAAGGGCCTTCCTTATTGATTGATGACTTCTTTTAAAATTAATTTTGTATGATATGCAGATACTAGCAAACCCAGCATTTATTTCTATACTCCTTTATCCTTGAGAAGGTGGTGTTGAGCAATGATTGAAGGATGCCTGTGTACAAATTATACGCACAAACTCAAGCAGGTGTCCAGCAATGCAACCATTTGGCTTGGTTGAGGAAGCTGAGATAAAAAATACTGAAAATCAAAACTGAAGATAGAAATCTGAAATTTGAGAGAAAAACAGAAAATGCTGCTTAAAGTCAACAAGTCAGGCAGCATCTCTGGAGGAAGCGACAGTCAACATTTCAGTTCTGCAACCCTTTGTCAGAACTGAGAATGAGAAAATTGCTGGAGGAACCCAGCAGGTCAGGCAGCCTCCAAGGAGGGGAATTATCAGTCAATGTCTCAGGCTGAGATTTTTCATTAGGACTTAGGGAAAAAGAGTCGATGAGCGGCAGAGATCATGGGATAGGGGTGGTATGGGCAGTAAAAGTGGGCTTTGTAGAACTCCCATTGGAGAGGCGATTGCAACCTCTTCAGCACTGGCATACCTCATGATGAAAAGTCTCAGCCCAAAATGTCAACTGTTAATTCCTTTCTTCAGATTGAACCTAAACCACTAAGTTCCTGTAACATTTTATGTGTGTTACTTAGGTTAAGAGGAATGTGTAGAGCAAAGAGATTAAGATGTGGTAGATATGACATACAAGAATATTAAGCTTCTTGATTTGTGTAGTGTGTTGTAAGGAAGACTTGAAGCTTTGATCAACCCTTTGTTTTCCATTCTGCTAATTTATACTGCTCTAGTATTGTTAATGAAGCATTAATGGACAACTCTATTAATTAAAACAGCAGATGTTATAGTTAGTAGCTACATTATATGGTTAATAGATTATCGGCTACATAGTTAATTGATTAATTATGCTGTTTAATTACTTTATGGGAGTCTTTTTCTTCACTGTTGTATAATTTTTATTATCTCCTGACTAAATCTATATGTCTGTGATGATGTGCAGTGGACCTGTACTTCACCAAACTTATGCACTTGACAATAAACATGCCTTGGTCAAGCCTGTGGTGCTAAAGACAAGGCTCTACAATGAATGGGAAATTGACTGACTGGCAGGTTTTCAGGTTAGCTGCTGTTGACAGTGCTGTTCCGCGTGAGTTGCCATTAGGACTGCAACTTTTTGCTTTATGCGTTAATATCTGGATGAACGAACTGACGGCACTTTGAGCAAATCTGCAGACAGCTGATTAAGTGGAGGGACAGATGGTGCCTCAGAGGGAGAGAATCCGAGGATGGACTTGGGCAGGTTGGGAGAGTGGGCAAAAAAAGTGACTGATGGAATATAGCATAGGGAAGTGTGGTGGTATGCACTTTGGTAGGAAGAATAAAGGCGCAGGCTACTTTTTACGTGGGGGAAAAAATCAGATAATGGAGGTGCAAAGGGACTTGGAAACCCACATTCAGGATTTCCTTAAAGTTACCTCGCAGGTTGAGTTGACAGTAAAGAAAGCAAGTAGTCAGCAGGGCTTTGCGAGGGGCACATCATGCCTCACGAGCCTGATTGAATTCTTTGAGAAAGTGACAAAGCACGTTGATGGAGGTAGAGTAGTGGATCCAGTGGACTTGGATTTTAATAAGGTGTTTGAAAAGATTCCCCATGGTAACTTCATTGAGAAAGTCAGGAGGCATGGATCCAGGCTGTGTGGATTCAAAATTTGCTTGCCCTCTGAAGGTGGTTGTAGATGCACCATATTCTGCCTAGAGGTTGGTGACCAGTGGTGTTCCACAGGGATCATTTCTGGGATCCCTACTCCTTATGATTCTTTAAATATATAAATGAATTGGATGAGGAACTGAAAGGGTGGATTAGTAAGTCTGCAGATGACATGAAGGTCGGTGGTGTTGTGGATAGTGTAGAACCGGGTTCCCAGCCTGGGTCCACAGACCCTTTGCTTAATGGTGTTGGTCCAGGGCATAAAAGAGGTTGGGAACCTTCTGTTGTCAGTAACAATGGGACATTAATAGGATGCAGAGCTGGGCTGAGAAGTGGCAGATGCAACTCAGCCTAGAAAGTGTGAAATGATTCACTTTGGAAGGTCAAATTTGAAGGCAGAATCCAGGGTTTACAGCAGGATTCTTAACAGTGTGGAGGAACGAGGGATTCTGGGGTCCACATTCATGGATCCCTCAAAGTTGCTGCACAAGGGCGGCATGTTAGCGTAGCGGTTTGCACAATGCTTTACCGTACAGGTGACCTGGTTTCAATTCCCACTGCTCCCTGTAAGGAGTTAATACGTTCCTGTCATGACAGCATGGGTTTCCTCCACAGTCCAAAGACTTACCGGTTGATAAGCTAATAGGTCACTGTAAATTTTCCCATGATTAGGCTCAGGTTAAATCAGGGGTTGCTGAACGGCATGGCTCACAGGGCCAGAAAGGCCTTTTCCGTGTTGTATCTCAATAAGTAAATAAAAAAGCTGATAGGTTTGTTGAGAAGGCAAATGATGCATTGGCCTTCACAATGTAATGTTGCAGCTCTATAAAACCCTATTAGAACACACTTGAAATACTGTGTTCATTTCTGGTGGTCTCATTATAGGAAGTATATGGAAGCTTTAAAGAAGGTGCAGAGAAGGTTTTAGAGACAATGCCTTATGAGGACAGGTTGACCAAGCTAAGGTCTTTCCCTTTGGAGCTAAGGGGGATGTGAGATGATGATAGAGGTATACAATATGATAAGAGACACAGGTTTTAATGGACTTCTCCCAAGGTATAAATGGCTAACACAAGGGGACATAATTTTAAAGTGATCGGAGGAAAGAATAGGGGGGGGGATGTCTGAGTTAAGCATTTTATATAGAGAGTGGTCAGTGCTTGGAGCACACTACTAGGGTTGGTGGTGGAGGCAGCTATGATACGTTAGGGACATCTAAAAAATCATTACCCATGTGATAGAATTTACTTATCTGATTGGTCTAATTCAGCTCCTGTACCTTGACTGCTAAGTCTGCCTGATCAGCATCATCGTTATAGTCCTGAAGGTGATAGATTATCAGAATGTACCAATTTCAGTTGACATTCCTGAGTCTAATCTTCCTCCTTGGACAGATGGGAGCCAGAAATGAATGGGTAGCAGTACTTGTTCTTGCTGAAATAATTGGGGGAGTGGGGAAAGTAATGGAAGCATTTAAGAAGGTACATGATGAAACGTAGCATAGTGGGAGCGCGTTCAAAGGAAACTGGAATAGAGACCATTGCAAAAGAAAAATCTAAGTCATCTAACTGAATTGGGAGCATTTAATAGGTAGTGGCAGCAATGTCAGAAGATACACAAGTCAGGGCAGTAAGATATGGAGAGCAAGCTGTTGCCCAAACAGCAGACTCCACCTCTCCACACAACTGATGAATCCAAAAGAACTGCTGAGACTGATATAGTTTCATACCAGCGGTGTTGCAGGAGTTGCCAGTCAGGGCTGAACTCAGCGATGGACTGCCTTAGGGACTCCAGCTCCAGAATTTTCATTGGATTTACTCCCAAAGCCTTCCCCTTGAGTGGGTACAGACGCAAAGCAGCAGAGGTTTGAGATCAGAGTTTTTCTTCTCCTGGGTGCACTGCCAACCTGGCTGACAAGCCCTATCTGCCCAGCGCAACTGGTGTTAGGGTGCCAGTGACCTGTCTTTGCTCCTTCTCCTGCCAGAAAAAATGATTCTGCTGGGCTTAGTAGCTAAGCTATTACGTGATGACCAGGCGCTGGACTTGGTTGTCAGACGCTTTTTGAGATGCATGCCATTGGGAGCATTTAGTAAGTAGTGGGAGTGTAATTGATGACACTGGTTGAAAATCATAATGTTTTATGTAATCTTGTATTAGTCCTCAAAACGTCAAACAATTTGACTGGAGTTCCCATTTGTTCAAAACAGGAAAGGAGCAGAGAGGAAATACAGATCTTGAGTCATGTTTCAAGCATCGAACAACTTGTTTTTGTTATATGATCTGCTTTTAAAAAATCATTTCCCTATTTGTAGTAACTCTGGGTCATATAATTTTAACATGCCATGAGGGTTTGGGAGTTTGCTCATAACACAGAGGTGCCTGAGTGACATCCATGAATTGCAGGTGCCTTTTTGCAAAAATAAAATCATTTGTGAAATACAAAAACATAATTCCAACATTGTTTATGTTCCATAATTACTTTTCTTTGGATACCGAAAAAGTAATGATGAGTAAGTGGCTGGTGATGTCAAACCTAATGCAACACTGATTTGATTTAGAGGCGCAATAAACATGGTCTTCCAGTTCAGGAATGAACTCTCACTCGTGCTGACACTCATGTTCCATCCCCCTCCCATCCCCTCTGCCCTCTACGTCCTTACCCCTGTCTACCCCATCCACCACCCTCTACCGCCCTCCTCCCTCCTCCACCCCCTTCCAACCCTCTCTACCTCACTCCACCTCCCTTCCAGTCCCTCCCTTTGTGTTTACAAGTTGGTGGGCTTTACAGAATTGTGCTGAGTCATTGAGTTATACAACATGGAACCAAGGCTTTCAATCCACTGTGTCTGTGCCAACCATCAAACTCCCTTTTACAATAATTCTACACCAATCCAATGTTGCAAAAACAAACTGCTAGAAGAACACAGCGGGTTGGCCAGAATCTGTGGAGGGGGGGCAAGAAATTGTTGGTCTTTTGGGTCAAGGCCCTGCATTCCTAACATTCCTTCGATTCTCCCAATTATCTACACACTAAGGGCAATTTACAGGGGCACAATTAACTTACCAGTGTGAACTGAGGGCAACACAGACCACACCCGAAGTCAGGATCAAATCCAGGCATTGGAGTTGTGGGGCAGCATCTCTACCTGCTGCACCCACCACTGTGCTTGACATGTAAAACCACAGGTGGACTTGAGGTGAACCACAGTGGTGCTTACAAGTAAAAGGCTTGTGACTGTTCCGCTGTTCTGTAGAGCCTATTGTGTGACCAGGAGGATAAAGCTTAAAAACCCAAGTCAGACTGTTGTAAGAGTGAGTGAAAGAGAGATGGGCTATGGTTAGGAGAGCCAGTTTTATTTTTAAAGAACAACACCTACAGAGACCATTCTTTGGGATGCTGTCATATCTGCTACACACTGTCAAGGCAAGTTCATGATGAAGGTTAAATTTTCTTTCCTCCATCATCCACAAGTAAGTGATGCCTCTGTAGTCTATAATGTCATCCGCAATCTCTTGTGTCTCTGCTGTCTCTGTTTTTGTCATCTACCTGCGCAATGCAGGTAGAGGGCAGTCCACCCCGAGTTCAGAATTGGTCAAAGCAGCCATTGAGGTCTTTGTAAGATGGCCTGCTTCCCTGTGGTGAATGATTTACCGTGCCTCCTGCCTGTGTTAAGGACTCAACTCAGTGACAAGGGACTTTCCTCTGAACCTTTCGGATTCACTCCATTTACACCTAAATTATGTGCAGCACCCAGAAAGTACTCAATCCAGACCCGGATTACTCAATACAATACTCAAAGCACCCAGTCTAATGGGGAACAAGTGGTACAGCCAAGGTTGCAAAAGTGAAGTCAACTGATGGGAGAAAACTTTCCTGTCTTATTTGACAACTCCAGTACTTTTACTGTGAAGTAAGGGAGCGAGCAAGAACTGCATAGTGGCATCACCCACAGCTTAAAAATCAGAAAGGTTGTAGGATGAGGAGCAAATATGGGTGTAAGAAGGTGATTTGGAAGTAAGCACCACCACCACTGCAGAATAGGAATTCCTTGGCACCGAGCCACTGAGCTGAGGGTCACGAGATTGAACCCACCACTATTTACATTGGCAGTCAGTTGAGCCCACCATATTGCGGACCAGTGGGGAATCATTGCAGGAGTCACCTTCTCCTGGGAGTGAGAAGGATGGGTGTCTATGTTTTGCACATAGCTGACTGTGTGTGCAAGTGGTCCAGTGCGTGTTTCAGGCTTTGAGTAGATATGACCTTGGTGGAGTTAGATTGAGGTTGGCCATGATCAATGGAGTTTGTTGCTTGGTCAGTGATGGCTGTGAGGCATAGAGTGGTGTTTGAGGTTGGACAGCAGGTTCTTGGGCAATGGGACTCAGTAATTTCTGCACTGATAACCTTGCCACCAATGTATTTCTGATACTGCATTGATGACCTTGCATCTTGCACTTGGCATTGACTTTGAGTTCCATTCTACCTTGTCAACCAAGTACTTGAGAGGCATGTCTGAAAATTAAGGATTTCATGCAATAATTTGTAGTCATCCACCCAACCTTTGGATGGGATGACTTTCACCATCTGTCACATGTTAAGCAGATGGCCTTTCAGTGATGTTAGCGTGGCTTTAGTCAGTGCTGGCCACTCATGAAATTGAAAATGTGTTCATGCAGTGAGCAGCATGGTCAGTGCTGGCTGTACATCACTATCACAATAATGAGGCGAGAACATGAACTGTAAGGGCACTAGTCAACAGACACAGGCCAGCCATGTAACTTGACCCATTTTGTAGGGCTATCTAGTTTCTGCTTGGCCTTTACCTTATTTTGAGGCTACCATTTATGGTTCACCCATCATCATTCTGAGGAGCTGCTGATGAGTCTTTTTAAAATTAGTCTTTGAGTTGAGATTGTTTGCTTCTTCGCAGTTCTAAATCTATGATGTTCTCCATAATATGAACTCTGCTTCTGAGGTTTGTTGCCATTGACCTTACTGAGATCCACATGCAGGCATTACTACTCACTTAATACAACAAAGAACAAGTATCATCTCTGCAAATCCCAGTGGCTCTCTAGGTCACTTCAGATACTATTTAAGATTCAACTGCATTGTTGAATTTAGAACTGTGGTACAATTCTTGCATCTTACAGAAAATAAATACTTAAAGGAGAATTTTGTCACTGTGTACAAAATTAAACACTTCTGAAATATTGCCCTCTCTGTACTTAAAAAGACAAAGTTTAAATCAATTAACATTTAGAATTAAACATCCCTTTCTGTTATCAATCTATGTATCTCCTTTTCCAAATCAGGTACCATAGATAACTAATGCTATGAGATTTGTTCGAGAAGAAGGAATAAGGGGGGGATCTCATTGAAACCTTTCGGATATTGAAAGGCCTAGGTAGAGCGGATGTCGAGAGGATGTTCTCCATAGTGGACGAGTCTAGGATCAGCGGGCACAGCCTCAGAATGCAAGGATGTCAATTTAGAACAGAAGTGAGGAAGAATTTTTAGCCAAAGTGTGGTGAATCTGTGGGATTCATTGCCACAGATTTCTGTGGAGGCCAAGTCATTGGGTATATTTAAAGCATAGTTTGATAGGTTCTTAATTAGTAAGGGTGTCAAAAGTTACAGGGAGAAATCAGGACAATGGAGTTGAGAGGGATAATAATTAAGCAATGATAGAATGGTGGAGCAGATTCAATTGGCTGAAAGGCTAATTTGCTTCTGTGTCTTATGCTATTATGCACAGAAAGAGGAAATAAGGTCTTCTGTCAGGTGTTCCACACTGACATCATAATTTCAATTTGTTTTTACAGATTCGGCCAAAGATATGCCAAGTGGGCCTGGAATCAAGATTGTGAAGTTAAAGTTCTAAGGTGAGGAGAATGATTGTTAATGCTGCCCAAAGATTGTTGCAATGGTATTCATACTTTAGAGGTTTATTCCATGAATGCCTAATAAAACAACATAGGAAAATGTTCAGAAAGTGTATATTTAGAGTTTGTCATTGAAGTACACTGTTTTCCAGTTATTTTGTATTTTACTTCATATATGCTAAATTTCATTTTATTTAAAAAGAATTGTAAAGCTTTAAGAGAAAATCAGTTTGAGTATGTGGTTGATTTGTGATGTAAATGTGACTTGCTGCCTGACCTGTAGATTGGTAATTCATAATCTGGAGAGTGCAGTTGAAGTGTGTTGTGTAGCATTGGATCTGAATATAGGGACTCTGGCTTAGATATGGTTGTACAGTTTGAATCTGAACACTCCGACAGCAGTGTTGTATTTTATCTAGAAACTGTTTTTTGTAAACTACAGTACTCAGTTTTTTACTTTCCAAGCATTGATGTTGATGTTGTTTTGTTTATGAAGGGTTGTTAATGTTTATCAAGGTCATATATTGTCAGTAGTGACATTCAAAGGAATTGCAAAAATATTGAAATAAGTAATTTTAGAAGAGTTTATTGTTAAGCTTTTCTTTAAAAAAAACATAATCCCCTTTGCCAACAGATTTAAGTGGCATCAAGTTATTTTGATCAAATTGATTACTTAAAAAATGAAATTGCTTGAAATACTCAGCAAGACAAGCAGCAACTGTGGAGAGAGAAATGAAATTAATGTTTCAAGTCATTGATCTTTAATCAAAGCTAAAAAAAGATTCAATAGTTAACAGATTTAAGGTGGTACAAAGCAAGAAATGTGGTGAAGCAGAAGGTAGATCAGAACAGGTGATTTAACAAAGAAAAGAATAAAGGACAAAAGAGTAATCATAAACAACGAATAAAGAAGCAAGAGATGGGTGTTGAAGGCACTGAATGGGAATCACAAAGCTGTTACCAACTCACATCTCCTTTGGATCTCCTTTGGATTAGGTAGCTCTGGAGGTCTCCTTCATTTCCAGTTAATATATGGTCTTTCTTTTGAAAACAAGTTAAGACAGTATACTGTATTAGAACATGGTAGTGGTTATGGAGGTATTTAAAGCTCTTCATCTAGTGTCTTCTCACTGTTGTGTATCCTTCATAAGCCCTTGTCTTCCTTGGCTCTGAGAGAGATTGTCCCTTGGGTATTTGGGCTGTGGATAGTCTTGATATTTCTGAAGAATTTGACCCTATCTACCTGTGACACCACTTTCAAGAAGTTATGGATCCGTATTCCCAGATCCCTATCTACAGCACTCCTCAGTTCTCTTTTGTGCATGATGTAAGACCTGTCCTGATTGGTCCTCACACTTGTCTGCGTTTAATTACATCTGTCACTTTGCAGCCCATTTTTCCAACTGGTCGAGATTCTGCTCACAGTTCCACCACAGCCCCCAGTCTTGGTGTCATCCGCACATTTGCTCATCCAGTTTACTGAATAAACAACCAGATCACTGATATAGATGACAAACAATAATGGACCAAGCACCAATCCCTGTGGCACACCACCAGTCACAGGCCTCCAAGTCAGAGAAGCAACCATATTCTCTGGCATCTTCCGCAAAGCCAGTATCAAATCCAATTTATCACCTCATCTTGAATGCCAATCGTCTGAACCTTCTTGACCAATATCCCATGTGAGACTTTGTCAAATGCCTTGCTAAAGTCCTTGTAGATAACATTCACCACCTTGCCTTCATCAGCTATCAACTGTATAAGACAGGTTAGACATGACCAAAGCCATGTTGCTGATCCCAAATCAGTCCCTGTCTGATGAAATACTTATATATCCAGGTCCTTAGAGTAACTTTTCCATTATTGGTGTCAGGCTCATCGGTTTATAATTTTCTGGCTTATTCTTAGAGCCTTTCTTAAACAACAGAGCAACATTAGCTATCCTGTGGCACCTCACCTGTGGCTAAAAGTGTTTTAACATATTGTAAGGCCCTGGGGATTTGTCCACCCTAATTTGCCTCAAGGCAGCAAACACTTTCACCTCTGTAACCTGTATAGGGACCAGGACCTCGCTGCTGCTTTGCCTCATTTCTATAGACTCTGTCTCCGTTTCCCGAGTAAATAAAGGCTCAAAAATTCTGTTTAAGATCTCCCCCCATGTGTTTTAGCTTCACACATAGATCACTACTAGAGGACCAATTTTGTTCCTTGCAAACCTTTTGCTCTTAACATATCTGTAAAAGCCCTTAGGATTCTCCTTCACGTTTTCTGCTAGGGCAATCACATGCCTTCGTGACCTCGTGACTTCGCAATCTCATGACCTCGTGATTTCATTCTGAATTGTTTCTTACATTCCTTGTACTCCTCAAGTATCTGATTTGTTTCTGCCTGCCTAATCCTGCTACGCAACTCTTCCTTTTCCCTAACCAGGGCTTCAATATCTCTCCAAAACCAAGGTTACTTGAACCTGCTGTGCCTTTTATTCTGACAGGAACATACAAACTCTGTACTAGCAGAATTTCATTTTTGAAAGCCTCCCACTTACCAAGTACACCTTTTCCAGTAACAACTTGACCCAATCCACACTTGCTGGTTCCTTTCTGAAACCATCACAATTGGCCTCTCTCCAATTTAGAATTTCAAACCAAGGACCAGACCTATCCTTTTACATAACTGCCTTGGAACTGATGGTATTATGACCACTAGATGCAGTGTGTTCCCCTACACAAGCTTCTGTCACCTATCCTGTCTTGTTGCCTAATAGGATATCTAGTATTATGATGTGCAAAATGTGATTACCTATCAGAGTTTAGAAACAAGATGATGGGAGTGCCCAAACGGATCTGACTATGGTCACCGGCACTTGTCATGTTACAAGTTGGTCACACTCTCGAGCTAGGGATTGTTCAAGGTCAGAATAAAGTTCTTCCTTGGCTTCATCTGCAGCTCACAGAATTGGAGAATGACCGCCAATAACACAGTGAAAGAGCAGGAGAATCATTCTCCTACTCCAGTGGAAGTGTCACAAAAGCATATTCTTCATGACAAAGCTCACCTTGTGAAGATGGTGTTTCTCTTCCAACCTGGCCTTCCAAAAAGTGATCTCAGAGTTATGACAGTCACAGTTCCTGGGCTATTATCATGGAGGAATAGAGATCGGTTGCTATTGGGGCCGACCATAAGAACCCTGATGTTCCAGGTGCCAGACTTCAAACTGAAGAGTGGAAGATGCCTGTACTTTATTTATTTTTAAAGGTGGGGTGCTTATTTCATTTCAGCTACGGAATGGTACCAGCAGAGCAAGGTCTTTGGTGGCAAGTGCGCCCAAGATAAATGGAGACCTGGTCATTCACATGTTTCTCCATACATCCTGTCACAGGCCTCTATTTTTGTTTCTGTCTCTGTTCTACCTGTTTCTCAGTCACTGCTCAGTTAAAAGCCCTTGTGTCTCTAACTATTCCCAATTCTGATGAAAGATACTGACTTGAAATGTTAACTCTGCTTCTCTCTCCACAGAAACTGAGAATTTCTTGCATTTTACTTTAATCTTAGGTTTCCTGAATTCCATTGTGTTCCAATCTATAGCAACTAATATGTAAGAGTTGAGGGGAGAAAGGCAATTAAGTGATTGACTTTGTTTATTGTTTGTGCTGCTGATGCTGTATGTGTTGATAATTTCTTAAACTTGAGAAAGTCTACAGATGCTGGAAATCCAGGGCAACACACACAAAATGCTGGAGGAACTCTGCAGGCCGGAGATCCATGGAACTGAACAAACAGTCAACGTTTTGGACCTTCTTCAGAGTTGGAAAGGCGCCAGAATAAAAAGGTGGGGGGAGGGGAAGGAGGATAGCTAGAAGGTGATATGTGAAAGGTCAAGGGCTGAAGAGGAAGGCATCTGATAGGAGAGGAGAATGGACAATAGGAGAAAGAGAAGGAGGAGGGGACACAGGGAGGTAATAGGCAGGGGTAATAGAAGAGTTAAGAAGCTGAAGAGGGGAGGGGGAGGAATTTTTATTTTACTGGAAGGAGAAATCGATATTCATGCCATCAGGTTGGAGGCAACCCCCAGACAGTGTTGCTCCTCCACCCTGAAGGTGGCCTCATTGTGACACAAGAGGGGTCCCTCCCCTTCCCCTCCTCTTCTATTCCCCACTCTAGCCTCTGATCTTTTCTATTCCCAGCTCTAGCCTCTGACCTCTTCTCGCCTGCCTATCACCTCCTCCTTCCCATTCTCCTATGGTCCACTCTCCTCTCCTACTTGATCCCCTTCTCTCCAGCCCTTTATCTTTCTCACCCACCTTCTAGCTTTCCCCTCCCCCACCTTTTCATTCTGGAGTCTCCCCCCTTCCTTTCCAGCTCTGAAGAAGAGTCTCGGCCCAAAACGTCGACTGTTCTTTCATTTCCATGGATGCTGCCTGACCTGCTGAGTTCCTCCAGCATTTTGTGCGTGTGTTGCTTTTGATCATCTCTGGTTGATATCTGGGCAAAATGTTTTGAGAGCTACTGGTTAAATGTTGTCTTGAAGTCAGAAATTCCACATGTGCCTTTTGGCAAAGATCGCATGTACCAATGATAAACGGTACAATATAATGAATGAGCCGTCTAGACTGTTCAGTGAACTGTGTACACAAGATGCATGTCTTTTACCTGTGATGAGTATCTGATACTTGAATATGTTTGCTGCATACAGTTTGTATTTATACTGTGTCTGAAACAACTGGAAGTACTGGTATAGTGACTAATGCTATCATGAACTCATTTATTCCTGGGTGTGGTTGCTAGGTACAGCAATGATTAACTCCCTCGGTGACAAAGCCTATTTTTATTTGCAGGCATGTAAACAAGGTGCATTGAATGAAATAGCCTCACTTGCAACAGCCTAAGAGTATGCACCAGAACTCTTTTTAAAGAAAAAGTCTCCTCATTCATCTGTAACACTTTCAAGCATAATGTACCTTAACTCAACTCAGCCTCTTGGTCATCAATCAGCAATTATCTTATTTTACTCCAAAGATCCTTTCCAGAAATTTGAGCATCAAAATCTAGGCTGACACTCTGGTGCAGTACGGAGGGAATGTTACACTTCCATCTTAATCAAAACCCTCTTTGCTCTTTTAGGTGAATGCAAAATGGCATAACTTTGAAAAAGAAGGCAGATGCCTAAAAGCAGGTCATCTGATTCCTATATTTCTTTTGGAGTTTGAGGAGATTCGGTATGTCACCAAAGACACTCACAAATTTCTGCAGATGTACTGTGGAGAGCATTCTAACTGGTTACGTCACCATCTGGTATGGAGGGGCTACTGCACAGGGTAGGGGAAAAAGCTGAAGAAAGTTTTCAAAGAACTGCAGATAGTAGACAGAGGGTGTCTTCTCTATCTTTGCCTCTTATAATTTTATTAACTTCTACCAGGTCTCCCTTCAGCCTCCACCACACTAGGGAAAACAACCCAAATCTGTCCAACCACTCCATGTCGCACATGCCCTTTAATCCAGGCTCCATTTTAGGAAACATCTTTTGTTCCTCTCTCGGAAATCTCCGCATCCTTCCTACAATGGGGTAACCAGATGTGAATGTAATACTCCAGATCAAACGAAACGAGAGTCAGCATAACTTCCTGACTCTTTAGCTCATTGCCTTGCAGGCATGCCATATGCCTCTTTTGTTCTTTGCATGCCATCCAGTCAGATCATTCCATACCTAAGTACATTAAAGTTCAGTGGATTCCAGCTAATTGGGACACATTGGAACCAGTACACTTTGGCCCAATTAATCAGGTGGCCCTGATTAGCAGAAGTTTCATGGAAATAGTTAAAAAGGTATTAAAAAAGACAAAATACCATTTACGTAACTGAGTAACAAATTACCATATGTATTTAAATGAAATACAGAACAAATTAGAAAACGACCAATACTACCATAAAACTGAGTATTAGTTCCTAATAGTTATCAACAGGGGAATTCATCTAGTGTACACTGACGTGTTTTTTTGATTATCTGTAAATGAACAAAATTGGTACATGCGCCTAATGCAGAAAACGGGCTGCCTTCAAACAATGCTGTCAATGATTGCATCCTCCAAATCTTCATTTGTATTGTAACATTCAAGATGATTGTCGATGCCTTCAAATTCTTTGTAGGTCCTATTTTCTTGAAGGAGTGAAATTGCTTTATTCTCATACCTGGCCGTTTCTGGCATCTCCAAGCCTGAATGCTTGAAACTGCAGTGAGCAAAACAGTTCTGAATTACAGTTTATTTCTCACCAACTATCAGTGACAAAAATCATTGTTATTGAACACAAAATCACGTAACTGACACAATTTAAAAGCTGTTTGCTGCAAGGTCGGTGTAGTGTTTAACAGGCACACAAATGTACGTGACTGACACCAGTTAGGAATTGTTGGGCAAGTTGCTCCTCCCAATTAAGTGGCATAGTATCCCAAATAGACCAAGGGAATCCTGGCTATTTTCTCGATTAATTTTTGTTCTTTAAGAGTTGTCTCAGATATGGGGCTACCCCAATTAACCAAAATCTACTGTAGTACGAAAGGAAAAGAATAACAGAATGCAAAATACACTGTTCCATTTACAGAGAAAAATGTATTGCAGGTAGGCATATAAGGAGCAAGGGCCATGGCAAGGTAGTTTGAGAGTTCAGGAGTTTGTCTTTGTTGCACAAGAGCTCTCCTTGAACCTGGTGCTATATATTCTTATGTTGGCCAGTTGATGCCCTCACTTAAAGCACCACAGATAGTCTTTGAAACCCATCAGGTTTGTGATGTGGGATGTGCTGCCTTGAGAGGGTGATAAATGTAGTTTCAGAGATCATTTTCAAATTGCTGTAGACTTGAAAAAGTTGCGGAGGGGGACTGATACTAGTTGGCATGAATGATTGCTGCACTCTTTGATTGACAGAGAGGGATGCAACAATATCACAGGACTTTTCCTTCAGATGAGAGATTAGAAACAGAAAACCTACAGCACAATACAGACCCTTCAGCTCACAATGCTGTGTTAAACACGTTCTTTAGAAATTACCTAGGGTTACCCATAGTCCTCTATTTTTCTCAGGTTCATGTACCTATCCAGAAGTCTATAAAAAGACCCTATCGTATAAGCCAAAATCTTGTTGACCTATCCAAGAGAAGGAGACAGGCTTCACAGCTACACTCAAAAGTCAAACAAGGGAGTTACCCTGGCCCAATATTTATTCCTGAAGCAATGTAATCAAAATAGATTTATTTAATAGCACTTTCTGGGAATCTGCTGTGCTCCATTTGGCTATAAATAATGACAACATTTCCAAACAAATTAAATTGTTAATTGCGTTAGGGCATCTTGGGTGATTGAGGAGTGCTGTATAAATTAAACCTCATTACTTATCCTTAAAATGACACATGGTAATGTTTAGTCCAGTGGGTCTATGCTGGCTCACTGAAAAATGCCATTAGGAATAGTCCCACCCTACCGACTACCCACTATGCTGTTAGTGTTTAGGGCAGCAATGAAGGTCCGACATCTCAGAAGGTTTCCCTCTTCGCATAGTTCCTTGGCTTTCACTACTGCTGCTCACTCGTTCTAGGTGGCAGGAATATCGTTTTGCTCAGATATAGAAGGGATTCTTCATTACTCTTTCCATGACTATTTTGTTTTACCAGTCAGGGTTGTTAGCTCTAAGCTAAACCCCTGAAACTGGAGACCCAGTGGACCTCTCTTAGTCTGGCCTCTACCCTTGGACCTGTTTGGCATGGGAGACCCTGCCAAGAGCAAAAACATAAAGGCTTGACTCTAGCCAACATAGCTCTCTGGGTCATTGAAGCACGCAAGCCTCCAAACCACGGCTAGGTTGTGGACCTCTTGGAGGATTAGTCCCACCACCCTCTCCTTATTTCCAAGTACTCCTGGATCTTGAACTCTCTCACACATGCATTAAACAGTCCACTTTAACTTTTGTGGCATTACATCATAGAATAATTTATGTCTGTCTGTCTGTCTGTCTGTTAAAGCAGCCAGATAATTTACAAACATGTCTTTGGGATGTGAAAGGTTACCTACATAGTCAGAGAAGAGATGTAAACATCATTTATGCAACAGCAGAGGTCAGAATCCAGCCCAGGTCCCTAAAGCAGTGAAGCCACAAAGCTTTTGCTCTGGAACCATATCGCCCCACCTGCTAAATATGCTGAGGGTTGCATTGTGCAGTACCACTGCTTTGGGTATGATTTGAGAGTTGATAAAGAACACCATGGACTCATTTGCTTCATCTCATGATATACAATAAATAGTCTGTGAATTTCCCGGTAAAGCAAGGGTTCCCAACCTTTTTTATGCCATGGACCCCTACCATTAACCAATGGGTCCGGGATCCCTGGTCGGGAACCCCCCCCCCCCCCCACATATGCAGTACAACCAAGCTTGTTCACACTAATGTCTGTGAAGCTCTCTTTGTAATGAGGATGGTTCTATCTGTGTGACGAACATATAGATGAAGTACCTTAACATTTTCCAATTTCAAACTGCAGATCAATTCAATTAAAATTTAGTAAAATAGCAAAAACAAGTCCTCTTCATGTGTTGGAATATGAAACATTCCAACATAAAAGGGTTGAATTTACTAAGTTGGACTGAAGGTGAGATGCATGACATTTTGTATCCTGTGACAACAACTTTAGGAAAATGTTACTACACACAAGTTGCGGTAACATGATGCTGCAATCTGAACGGATGGTTAAAGTCAGATCGAAATATAATAATTAATCAGTGCATATAGATCCTCAGGACTCTGGCTCTTAAGATTAAAAGGTAGGTTGGTGGGGGGGGGGATGTGTGTGTGTGTGTGTGTGTGTGTGTGTGTGTGTGTGTGTATCTCCATCTGTCTTCACAGGGATGTTGCAAAGTATGCAACAGAAGCTGGAGTTGGCCATTTGGCCTTGGCACATGACTGACCTTTTAATTCAATGCAATTTTCCTCCTTGTTTGTTCGTTGTGTATTGTGTCATGTGAAGTGGACGACCATGGTCTTTCCATGACCATGATTGGTCTTGGGAAATTTTTCTACAGAAGTGGTGCCATTGCCTTCTTCTGGGCAGTTACAAGCCAGGTGACCCCATCCATTATCAATACTCTTCAGAGATTGTCTGCCTGGCATCAGTGGTCACATAACCAGGACTTGTGATAGGCACCAAGCTGCTCGTACGACCATCCACCGCCTGCTCCCATGGCTTCATGTGACCCTGATTGGGTGGTGTGGGGGGGGGGGGGGGTTGCTAAGCAGATGCTACCATTGCTCAAGGGTGACCTACAGGGTATCTCTACCCTGTCATCCCAATTTTCCTGCATTAACCACACATTCCCCTAGTTTCCTCAATCTCAGAATATTATTCTTGAAATGTAGTGAATGAGATTGAATTATCCCTCAGTGGATAAAGAAAGCAATTGTTTTTGAGGATTTGGAGGATTTTGACAAGATATTGGTGGTACTTTTGCAGTGTCCTGAAATGCCAGCTCTTGGTAGTCTAGGCTGTCACAGTTCTGAAAATGATACCTTATTCTGACCTGTCAAGGGACAAAATTACCAGACAGACCGAGAATAAGCAAAAGCATCCTCAAGGACTCCTGGGGATCACTGGACATGACCATTCAAATTGTTATAGGAGCATTTGGGATGCTTTTGAGAAACCCAAAGCCATATGGTGGGAGCAAGCAGAATATTGTAGAAGGAGGGGTGCTTTGCTGTTAATAAGGGATTAGCCAGGACTATGTTGTGAAGAGTTTTCAATATGCAGAAGGCTGTACCTCCAAAAGAACTACAACTTTGTCATAGTTTGGAGGCTCAATGACCTGGAGAGTCAGGGCTTCATGCTTTGGCTCTTGACAGGTCAAATGGTAGAATCTAGACTAAGAGTGGTCCATCGGACCTCCAGGTCCAGGGGTTCAGCTCAGCTCAGACCCTGACTGGTCAAAGAAAAATGTTACAGGAACAGCAATGAAGAATCCTTTTATCAATGGAAGATCTGCCCTAAACACCAGTGACGTAATGGGCAGTAAGTAAGTAAGAAGTTTGTAGCTGTGTGGACTTCTTTACTTTTCTTCTACCACTTATTTGTGGACTGCAGATGTACATGTCATTGAGTATTTGCAGTGCTAAGATAATAGGTTGTGAGCATTTAGGGAATTGGGGAGACTGCAGATGCTGGAATCTGGAGCAGCACACAATCACCAGCCCCACGGGAGGGGTTCGACTCAAAACATTGACAATTTTTTTCTTCCCATGGATGCTGCTTACCTCACTAAGGGACCTGGAGTATGGTGGTTGGATGGGAAAGTGGACAAGGAGCGGGATCAGACTCAAGGATTCAATAGCCCATGCTTGTGTTTCTGTGTGCCTTGACAGCACCTTTAATGAAATGGGAATATTGTCCTATAAAACAATGCCATGGGACCCTGGGTGACATGGCATAGAAGGGTAGTGTTTACTGTTGCTGCCACACAGTTTTAGTGATGTCAATTCAATCCTAACCCCTTCAATTCAAATTCAATCCTATAGAGTCTTAGACTCTCTCTCTCTCTCCTCCCTCTCTCTCCTCCCTCCCTCTCCCTCTCCCTCTCCCTCTCCCCCTCCCCCTCCCCCTCCCCCTCCCCTCTCCCCCTCCCCCTCCCTCTCCCCCTCACCCTCCCTCTCCCCCTCCCTCTTCCTCTCTCTCTCTCTCTCTCTCTCTCTCTCTCTCTCTCTCTCTCTCTCTCTCTCTCTCTCTCTCTCTCTCTCTCTCTCTCTCTCTCTCTCTCTCTCTCTCTCTCTCTCTCTCTCTCTCTCTCTCTCTCTCTCTCTCTCTCTCTCCCTCTCCCTCTCCCTCTCCCTCTCCCTCTCCCTCTCCCTCTCCCTCTCCCTCTCCCTCTCCCTCTCCCTCCTCCCTCTCTCTCTCAGATATCAAAGACTTTTCCACAGTACTGTTTGCTGATAAGTTTATTGACCACTGTAAATTATCCTACTGAAGGTGGTTCGCAGGGAAATCTAAGGTTAGATGATGGGGGTGTGAGAGGAAATAAGTTAGGGTACTGGGATTGCTGTGAGAACCAGCATTGATTTAATGGGCCAAAACGCCTCTTTCTGTTCCATTTAAAAAAAATACATGGAAAATAAACTATGGGTCTACTTTTGGCCAAGAAATTCATCAGCATAACAGCCTTTCAATAAGGCAAAGAACTATACATCTAGAAATGCTTATCTCCTATCTTAATGTTGATCTTCAATCATCCTTCTGTCTAACAAGAAATGTGTTTTCCAGCACCTTCAGTGTTCAGTGTCTCATAGTTCCAGCATCAATGTTCTTTCTGCTTCCCTTGCTTCACATTCAGCTGCATCTCATCAAGACAGATCAGCAATAAGGACCCCCAACACCCAGGGCATGCTTTGTTCTCACTGTTACCATCAGGGAGGAGGTACAGAAGCCCAAAGGCACGCACTTAATAATTCAGAAAGAGCTTCTTCCTCTCTGCCATCCAAATTCTGAATGGACATTAAACCCATGAACACTACCTCATCATTTTTTTATTTTTTCACTAATTATTTAATTTAATTATTTTATATGTATGTATGTGTGTGTATATATATATATATATATATATATATTTAATATATATACTTACTGTAATTCATGGCTTGTTTTTTTTTAATTATTATGTTTTGCATTGAATGCTGGCACAAAGACAACAGATTTTAAGACATATGTCAGTGATATTAAGCCTGATTCTGATTCTCACATCAGTCTCTCTCAGCAGGCATCACCACCACTTGTGTCAATTGATCAATCTCTCCCAGTCCTTGCCCTGCCACAGAGATTCCCTTTGTTAGTGACACCTTCCACCACGCCCTTCGCCAATTCAAAATGCGTTTGTTTTCTATCATTTCCTTGTTCCAGTGAAAGGTCATCAGCTTAGAATACTTTCTTCGCCACAGATGCCACCTCTCTTGCTTAGTATTTCTCACATTTTCTGTTTCTAAATGTTACACAAACACTTTTTTGTTTTGTGCATTTGGTGGTGGGGGGCTGAGGAAATGTTTGGCATACATGTAGGTCATAAAAATAGCAGAATGCAGAACATAACGTTACAATTACAGAGAAACCGAGGTACGGGAAGATAAAGGAAGTGCAAAGGACACGACAAGGTGGATTGAGAGGTGAAGTGTTCACCTTTTAGTATAAGCGAGGTCCATTCAAGAGTCTGCTAACAGCAGAATAGAATTTGTCCTTGGTGGTATGTACTCTCAGGCTTTTGTACTTTCTGCCTGATGGGAGAGGGGAGGAGAAAGAATGCCAGCAGTGGGTGGGATTCTTGGTTATGTTGGTTGCTTTCATGAGGTAGTAAGAAATGTAGATGGAATCAGTGAAGGGGAGGCTGGTTTAGTATGATGGCCTGGATAGCATTCCCAAATCGCTGCAATTCCTTGTGGTCTGGAGCAAAGCAGTTGCCATACCAAACTGTAATGCATCCATATGAGATGTTTTCTATCCAAAGGATTCAAAGTATATTTATTCTCAAGCTGTGTATGCAATATACAACCCTGGGATTCATGTTCTCCACAGACAGCCACAAAACAAAGAAAACCGTGGAACCCGTTCAAAGCAAAGCATCAAACCACTCCCCACCCCCACCCCCACACATGCAGAAAACTAATCACGCAAACAGCAACAAGAAAGGACAAGTGAAAACACAGGATATAAAAGCACAAATTCGAAAGAGTCTGTATTCAGTGCAGCTCAGACTACAGGCTGCCCCGATTCAAAGTTGCCCGAAATAGCTCGATAGTGACAGGAAAAGGAGCTGCAGTCCGGTCCACAAACCACAGAGCCCGAACTTCAGTACCACCCTCCAAAAGCATGAAGGAAGAGAGAGACCATTTGAACACAGGGGCTAACATCGGGAGCCGCGAGCAACAGGGAGAGAGGCACTGATGGTGCATGTATAAAAATTGGTAAAAGTCATAAGGATAAACCAAAATTCCTAGGCCTTCTGAGGAAATAGAGGCATTGGTTTGGAGAGGAGATCTGGCCTGGAAGATCCTGGCTGATTCTACTGAGTGCCTTGGAACTCTCTTCCTGAAAGGACAGTAAAGTTGAGAATTTGAATATTTTTGAGACAGATGCATGATCTGCCTCCAAAAGGAACTGAAGACTTGCTATGTGTAGAAGGGGATGAGGAGTTGTGGTTATAATCAGATAATGCCGTTGTCGTCTGAATCCTTAGTGCCCAGGTTCTTCTATTAGGGTAGAAGAACCTAATAGGGTTCTTCCATTTCTGCCGGTCTTTCGCTCTGCTGCTCGCTGTTACCCAGTTTGTGCCTACTTCTTTCAGTTCTGCTTCCACAGATCTTCACCAAGTCATTTTGGGCCTGCCCCTACTTCGATCATTTGGCATTCTCATTATATGGCCCAGCCATCTCCATCGTCTTCTTTTCACACAAACTGAGATTGATTCCGTATTGCAAGGTGTTAAGCAAGTCTTGGTTTCTGATCTTCTCAGGCCAGAAGATCTTCTTGATACGTCGTGAAGTTCGAATATTGCAGCATCTACTATGGATAGTTTCTTTGGGTGAAAGAAGATTAGCTGTCAGTCCGAAGATGTCCTGGTGGCTTTGATCTCCGTCCATCATAATTTCTGTTCCCAGTTCTGCATCACTCCTCTCACCGGCATCAATAAATTTCCTTGTTTCGGTTTCTGTAGCGGTAAAGATTTTACAGGGTAGGGTTGCTGGCCCTACACCCAACCCCCAACCTGGAGGACCAGGTGCTGTATTCGTCTGGCCCTTCACCTGGAATCTGCCTAGCAAGGTTGAACCTACCAGGGACTGAAGTCCCAGCTGGTATAGCTCACAGGATCATTAAGGCACACAAACCTCCCCACCACGATAAGGAACAGCACATGGGGAAGATAATCAGATAAACCATAATCTTATTGAACAGCAGACCATGCTTGAGGGGTGAAATGACTCACAACCACACCTAATTTATTTGTTTATGTACTTCAAAGCCATCGGTACCTAGGCCATGTGATCTATTGGTTTGCTGCACATGGAACTGGGGACCATGTGGAAGAAAACTTATCATCGACTTTCATCACTGACTGCTAATGGTCACAGACCAACTGAACGTAGTGGAAGTGAAATATCTTTCAGTTCTGTTAAGGGATGAGGTGTCAGAATCAGAGTCAGGTTTCAGGGCCTCAGCCCAAAATGTTGACTGTTTTCTCTTTTTCATAGACACTGCCTGGCCTGCTGAGTTCCTCCAGCATTTTGTGTGTGTTGCTTAACATCACTGGTATATGTCATGAAATTTGTTGTAGCAGTACATTGCAATACATAATAAAAATTGCAGATTACAGTACAAAGTAAATATTTCAAGAAGCTAAGCTAAATAAGTAGTGCAAAAGGAGAAAAAGAAGTAGTGAAGTAGTGTTCATGAGCTCAGTGTCCATTCAGAAATCAGATGGCGGAGGGGAAGAATCTGTTCCTGAACCACTGAATGCATGCCTTCAGGCTCCTGTACCTCCTCCCTGAAGGTAAAAATAAGAAGAGGGCATGTCCTGGGTGATGGGGGTCCTTAATCATGGATGCCACCTTTTTTGAGGCATCGCTCCTTGAAGATGTCCTAGATGCTGAGGAGGCTAGTGCCAATGACGGAGCTTACTTTGTGCTGCTTAGTTGCCTCTCCTGTGCAGTTGCCTCTCCCCCCACCGCCCACCCTCCACCATACCATATGGCAATGCAGCCGGTTAGAATGCTCTCCACAGTAGAATACTGCTACATCGTATGATATTATGGAGCAGCAGTCATATCCAATCAGTAGAAAGCTGAAATGCCAACTAAGCAGTATCGTGTCTCCTTCAGTTGGGCTTCGGTCAGCAGGAACAAAATGTAAATCAGCTGCTTATGAATACAAGCTTCAGTGACCTCCTTTATGTAACAGCGATAGCAAACTGCAGGACACTGGCCATAGAATCATAAAGTTATACAGCACAGGTCCTTTGTCGCACTGAGTTCACACCGACCATTCACACTAACCTTACATAAATCCCATTTTGCTCTTGACACATTCAAGTGTTCACCCACTCACCCACCAAAGCATCCAGGGTGCTTACAGTAGTCAATTAGCTTGCGAGCCCACACTTCTTCGGGGTGTGGGAGTAAGCTGGAATACAACAGAGCTCAGGTTGAACCTGGGTCACTAGGGTTTTGTGGACTACGTCACTATGTAAGCCATCTTGCTCGATTGCACCAGGAGTCTAATGTGTGAAAGTATGTTGCCGTGTTCACCTTGACAGCCAGTGACAATATGTTTCTTGGCCTAACCTGCAGTTGTTATGGCTGCAGCAGCTGGCAAATTTAATTGGCCAGCTGTTGTGCAGTGTTCTTTGCTGAGGTTTAGGGAGGGGGGTGGTGAATAAGGATATTTAAGATGGTTGATATCATCACTGTGCATCGAAGCAGATGGGTCACTCTGAATGCGAAGAGAGAACCCATTGTTAATTTTCATTGTTGCTTTACTGTAATGGGCTGCTGACAAATAAAAACGAAATAGAGGAAATGTTCAGCAGATCAGGCAGCATCTGTGGAAGAAGTAGTTCACTGGGACCCGAAATGTTAACTGTTTGTCTTGCTGTTGAGTGTTTCCAGGGTTTTCTGCTTTTATTTCAGCAGTATTTTTTTTTAAACTTTTACTGCTTCAGGTTTAAGTTTGTTGTCATAGGTTACACATATCCAGGATGTAAATGCCAATGAGAATAAGCATTCTGCTGCAGGAGCATGATACATTTGAAACATAAATTAACATAAACTTAAATGAACATTAAGTTATTCATAGCTCAGATGTTTTGTAGACTGGGTGTTGAAAGGATGCATTGCATGAAACTCAGAGAGGCTTCTGTGATAGCCTTCCTAAAGCCACCAGAACAAGAAGAGTGGCAGGTTTCTGTGAACACCACAATTCGCCAGTTCCACCAACGTCCTGACTTGAGCATTCAAAAGCAGCTCACTGCTGTCCACTTAAACTGCAATCTAATGTTGTTGGGGGAAATACCTCCAGAATGAAAACAACATCAGTTCAAGGAAGAAGGAAAACATTCAAAGTTCAAAGTAAATTTATTATCAAAGAACATATATATCAACATTCACTATCCTGAGATCCATTTTCTTGCGGGCATTCACAGTAAATAGAAAGAAGCACAATAGGATCGATGGAAAGCTGCACATGACCAAGAGAGCCAAACAGCCAATGTGCAAAAAGGCAACAAATTGTGTAAGTACAAATAAATGAACTTGAAGAACACGAGTTCTAGAGTCCTTAAAAGTGAGTCCATAGATTGTGGAATCAGTTCACTGTTGGGGTGTGTGAAGTTATCCCCTCTGGGTCAAGAGCCTGATGGTTGAGGGGTAATAACGATTCCTGAACCTGGTGGTGGAGGGTCTTTGATGATGGAAGCTACTTTCCTGCGACAGCTCTCCTTGTAACTCAATGGTGGGGAAGGCAATATATCAATGAGGTCCACCTTCTGTGCTGAATGGTGGATGTCAACTAATACAGTAGTTGCTTTGCTGCAATCAGCTTTAGCCTTTCCCAGTTACCCAGTGGTGCACTGGCAGAAGTCCACTTCATGACAGTATCCAGTCATCCCTATGTGTACTTAGACTAGCAGGATAGCAGGGCTAGTGTCCTCCAAAACCCTCCTCCCCTCTGCTTTCTAGCATGCTTGCAAATGATAGCAACTGGAGTAACATATTGTACCCAAAAATATACCAACGTTCTCAATAGAAGAGGACAGGAAAATGAGAAAGAATGGTTTCTCAAGATTGGATGGAATTTGGTTTAAAAAAAAGTTGGATGCTGACAGATCCTTTGCACTCCACTGGTGCAGAAGTTATGAGCTGATCGGAAACATCCATTATGTTGGTCTCTGTCTCCCTTTATAGGTGAATTTATTAGCAACTCTATATTTTCTTTTCTATAATGTGGTTTGAAGTTGAAAAAGATGAAGGAAAGTGGAGGTGTTTCTTGTGAAAATAACCAAATGCTTGAGAGATTTCCACATCTCTGCTGTCTTCTGTTTGCCGAAGTGACGGTCAAATATGCAAGACTGTGTGTGAGATGTTGACAGGGATTTGTCCAGTGATGGTTTTTTACAGTACATGACACTTTATCAGGATATCATCAATGTAGACAGTCCTCCCAGTCAGAACAGTAGTATTTCAATGAGTAAGGCTGAGTGCAAATTAGGAAGTGGCTATTTAAAGCAATCTTTACACAGTTAAATAGAAACAGATTTTGATAGCAGTGATTCGCTGACACACTCACCTTTGTTTGACTGCCCTACATCATGTTTGGTAAGCTGGTCACAGCTCCAGAATCCTTAGCCAATATTGTTTTCTTCCTCTTTTTAATTGAGGTGCAATAACTTAACAGGTTTCTAATATTTGTCAACATGTTAGGCAGTGTCTAAATCACAGGAATGGTGAGGAGGCAATGTATCACAGCTGCCCTTGCCCTGAAACCATTTCCAAAAAGCTGTGGTAACTGGACAGGGTTCTGAGTTGGACTTCTGAATGAATGCTGTCATCTAACTGAGGAGAGTCGAAGATGACTGTGGCAAAGCATCTGCTGTTTGAGCTGACATAGAATATAGAGCATAGAACACAGTGCAATATAGGCTCTCATAATGTCATGCCAACTTTAAGATCAATCTAATCCTTCCCTCCCACATAAGCCCTCTATCTTCCTATCATCCAAGTGTCTATGTAAAAGCTTATAAAAGGTCCCTCTTCTACCACCCCTGGCAGGATGTTCCACGTATCCACCACTCTGTGTTAAAAAAAAACTTGCCTCTGAAATCCCCCCATACTTGCCTTTAATCACTTTAAAATTATGCCTCCTTATGTTAACTGCTACCGTCTTGGAAAAAAGACTAGCTATTTACTTGATCCATGCTTTTTATCATCTTGTACTCTTCTATCAGGACATTTCTCATCCTGCTTCACTCCAAAAAGGAATAAATTAATTCAGCTTATCCTCATAAGACATGCTTTCTGTTCCAGGCAACATCTTGGTAAATTTCCTTTGCATGCTCTCAAAAGCTTCCACATCTTTCCTATAATGAGGCGACCAGACCTCAACACAATAATCCTAGTGTGGTCTAACCAGGGTGTTATAGAGCTGCAATATTACTTTGTGGCTCTTGAAACCAATCCCCAACTAATGAAGGCCAACGCACCATATACCTTAACACATATATGTCAAACTCAAGGCCCGCGGGCCAAATCGGGCCCGCAGTGGTATTATCTTTGGCCCGCGAGATAATATCTAATTACCATTAAAGCTGGCCCCAGTAATCGAAGCGCCTATGGCGTATGATATGGCTAATGCTGAGTTTATTCAGGTACCAGGTTTTCAGGGTTTTTAGTGTTTATTCGGCAGTCTTCTTCATAAGAAACGGAATTTGTAAAGTGAAACACTTTGTAGTTATAGCAGAGACTGAGACACATGAGAGCAGGCTGAAAAAACGGAGGCAACGAAAGCTGCGTTCGCACCCGTCCGACTGATCCGGCCCGCATAAAGCTGCATTTTGCTCAATCCGGCCCGTGACCTAAAATGAGTTTGACACCCCTGCCTTAACAGAAGTTGCAAAGCTGTCAATTTGCAGGACAACTTTGAGAGATCTATGGATATTTACCCCTAGCTCCTCTGCTCCTCCACACTGCTAAGAATCCTGCCAGTAACTCTGTATTCTCCCTTCAAATTCAAACTTCCAAAGTGAATCACTTCATGCTTTTCTGGGTTGAACTCCATTTGCCACTTTTCAGCCCAACTCTGTATCATGTCAATGTCCCATTGTAATGTACGATCTTCTACACTATCCACAACACTACCAACCTTCATGTCAGCTGCAAACTTACTAACTCACCCTTCCACTTTCACATCCAAGACATTTATTAAAATCTCAAAGAGCAGGAGTCCCAGGTCAAATCCCTGAAGAACACCACTGATCACCAATCACTACACAAAATATGCTCCCTCTACAACCATCTTCTGCCTTCTATGAGCAAACCAGTTCTGAATCCATGCAACACGAGTGAATCTGCAGATGCTGGAAATAAATAAAAACACAAAATGCTGGCAGAACTCAGCAGGCCAGACAGCATCTATGGGAGGAGGTAGTGACGACGTTTTGGGCCGAAACCCTTCATCAGGAGTGAACCCTTCAGCACTACCTCCTTCCATAGATGCTGTCTGGCCTGTTGAGTTCTGCCAGCATTTTGTGTTTTTATCTGAATCCATGCAGCCAGGTTTCCCTGCATCCCACCCCTCCCAACTTTCTGAATGAGCCTACCATTGGGAACTTGGTCAAATGTTTTTCTAAAATCCATATACACCACATCAACTACTCTACCTTCATCAATGTGCTTTGTCACATCCTCAAAGAATTCAATCGAGCTCATGAGGCATGATCTGCGCTTCACAAAGTCATGCTGACTATCCCTAATTGGACTATGCTTCTCCAAATTTTCATAAATCCCATCTCTAAAAATCCACTCCAATAACTTACCCACCACTGAAGTAAAACTCACTGGTCTATAATTTCCGGGTTATCCCTACTCCCTTTCTTGAACAAAGGAATAACATTTAGCATCCTCCAATCATCTGGTACAACTCCTGTATCCAATGAGGATGTAAAGATCATCACCAAAGGAACAAGAATCTCTTCCCTCCCTTTCTATAGTAACCTGGGATTATAACCCATACAGCCACAGGGACTTATCTATCCTAATGTTTTTCAAAAACACATTCTCTTTCTCAATGTTGACATGTTCTAGCAAGTCAACTTGTTTTATGTTGTCCTCATAAACTTCAAGATCCCTCTCGCTCGTGAATATTGAAGCAAACTATTCATTATGCACCTCCCTTACTTCCTCCATCTCCAGGCACAATTCCTCTTCCATTCATGATCAGTCCTACTCTCACTCTAGTCACTCTCCTTTTCTTCGCATATGTGTACAAAGCCTTAGAGTTTTCTGTAATCCTACTCACCAAGACTTTCTGATGCCCCTCTTCCAACTCTCTTAAGTAAATTCTTCAGCTCCATCCTGGCTACCTTGTAATTCTCTAGAGCCCTGTCTGATCCTTGCTTCCTAAACCTGAAGTCAGCTTCTTTCTTCCTTCTGACTAAATATTCTAGATCTCTTGTCAACCATGGTTCCTTCACTCTATCATCCTTTCTCTGCCACAATGGGAGAAACCTATCCAGAACCTCATACAAGTATTATATCTGGCAACTGAAGGCAAAGGATGGACTTCATTACTTACTCATGGTAGGGTCAGCATTCATGCCCGTTTCTAATGGTACTTGGAAGTGTGTTCTTATTTTTTTAAGTATGAAAAAATAATTAGCTTCAATTGCCATGGAATCAGATCCTTCTGAAAAGTCCACATATATGCACCTTCAGAGCTAGTAAAGGATGCCTAATTGTGTGAACTATCAGAGAATAGCTGTCATTGATGGGACAGCAAGTTAATTGATTACTTACCCTAACAGTTGGCAAGCTAGAATGTTCACTATATCAAACAAATGTTGGTGGCTGGAGGAGTCCCAACAAGTATTTGTTGTAGACAAAGTGACATGATGATATTTATACTTCACAGTGGTTCTTCTAAGCAAGAGTTGAGTTGCTAGGGGTATTCTTTTCCACTGGGCTGCCTCATTTTGCCCAAGTGCACCTTGCAAAATAGTCATATGGTGAAGAAACAGGCTCTTCGGCCCACCATGCCCATGCTAACCATCAAGAACTCATTTATGGATCCCATTGATCAGCAGTTGGTCTGTATGTAGCTTTTTATTCATTGTTGATTCAAGTATTTATCTAGATAATTTTTAAATGTTCCAAGAATACCTCCATCTACCAACTCTCAGGCAGATTGTTCCAGATTTTGACCACCTTGTGAGAAGTTTTTTCTTCAGATCCCCTCTAAATCTAAATGTGTTCACTAGGCGAGACAACTCTGAGATGAGGGAGGTTTCCATCTACCCTTTCTGTGCACCCTCATCAGATTCCACCGTCATCCCGCAAGCCCACCCCCTCAGTCTCTTTGTTTCCATTAAGATCCCATCCAACCTCTCCTAATTGCAACGTGCCATCCCAAGGAACGTCCTAGCCAATCTTCTCTGCACCCTCTCCCACACACTGAGACCTCCATTCAGCCACTGGGTGACCAACTACAAGGGAGGCAAAGCAGAAGCATTCAGAGTGTGCCGCTGGCAAATCTGTTGTCAACATTTTGGAAGGGTGGTGGGAACAGCATGTTGAAAGCACGCAGTGCAGAACATAGCTTAGGCTTTTCTGTCATTGTCATCAGGAGTGCCTATAGTGTATTGTTTCTTCAGTGGCTGGATAAACAATCTCACTGAAAAAGAGTTCAAAGTATTTTTGTAAATGGGGAGTCAGTCAATAGCTGCAGTATATTTTGGCACAAATAATAGAGAAATGTGTGTGGTCCTGTAAACATTAAAAAGTAAAATCACTAAGGCATGAATACCCAAATCCCTCCAATGTTAGTATCGTTGCTGGCAAGCAGAGAAATAGGAAAATAGTGCAAATAAATGTGTGGCTGGATAGATGGAGCAGGAGGACTTCAGATCCCTGAGGCATTGGAACACTCCCAAGGGAGGTGAGACTTTTTCACACCTGATGAATTGCATTTCAATGGAAATCAAGACTGCAGATGGTGAAATTTTAAGTGAAAGGAGAAAATGCTGCAAATGCTCAGTAGGTCAGGCAGAAACCATGAAAAAAGAAACAGTTTATGTTTCAGGAACATTAACATTGCCACAGAGACTGGTTGACCCGATAGATGTTTCCAGCATGTTTTGTTTTTATTTCTGCATTTCAATAATTAGGATAAATCTCCCTGAGGGAAAGTTTCTATGCTGTTGAGAATAGTGAGGGAGGAGGGGTTTAAACTAATTTGGAAAGCGGATGAGCAAGGTACTGAAAAAGGTCAAAAGAGATCAGGAGGAATGGGTAATACTTGAGCAAGAAAATCATTTAAATCATTCCAGACAAAGAAAGTGTTCAGAAAGTATGGGTTAAATAGTTAGCCATATGAAGTTGTGTACGACAGTAAAAATAATCTTCGAGCGTGAAGCCAATTTCATTATGGTAAGAACAAATTTTGCTTTGATAAATTGGAATCAAAGATTCACAGGGATATTTCAAAGGGGTTGTGCAGGTCAAGCTTTTTACACAGTGATGGATGCCAGGGCAAAAGGCAAAATAACTGGAGAAGGATATGGAAGAATCAATTAGTTTAGATACGCATTTAATTACTAGTTTTGTTTGGTACAGTATCCTAGAGTCATAAAAAAGTACAGCACAGAAACAGGCTCTTCAGCCCATCTAGTTCATGCCGAGCCATTTAAATTGCCTACTCCCATTGAGCTGAACCCAGGTCACAGACCTCCATGCCCCTACCACCCATGTACATATCCAAACTTCTTGTAAACATTGAAATCAAACTTGCATGCACCACTTGTGTTGGCAGTTCATTCCACACTCTCATCACCCTCTGAGTGAAGCAGTTTCCCCTCGTTCCCCTTAAACTGTCCACCTTTCACCTTTAACCCATGAACTCTAGTTGTAGTCCTACCCATTGCTGTACTGTTCTATGTTCTGTGTTCAATGTTCTAATCTGTCATTGAATAATAGGAGGCCCAAGAACTGCCTGTTTCAGATATCATCTTGCTGTTTTTCCCCACAAAAGAAAAAGATAGGGAAATCAAAGCGTAGCATTCTCTAGCTGGCTACAGATAGTCTACAAAAGCAGAAAGGGGACATGTGTTAATTGTAAGGTGTCAACACAAATGGGAAATGTGTATTTATAGAAAGTTCAGAGAGAGGCTTAAAAAGTAGAAATATGTAGAACAAAGAGAGTGACAGAAATGGTTGGCAGCAAAAATAAAAAGGGAACTTAAATTATTCCATAGTTATGTAAGCAATAAACAAGTAATAAGCAGAGAGGTAAAAATGACTAGAGACAATCTGTTTGTGGCATGAATGAACTCATGGAGAGGCACTGAACTCATGTTATATAGAAATGATTTGTTTAACAAAAAGAGCAGTGGGGGATCATATTGAAACACTCTTGTAAGAAGGGGCCCATTCAACCCAATATTACATGACATTTTATATGCTAAAGGTCAACGGTAACAGCAGGACCATTACAGTGTTTCTACAATACCTCCTTTGAATTACATATAGTTTTCATATACCTCCTCCTTCTTTGTACCCACACTCTAGACACCCAAAATGAATATTAATCGGCATTGTTTGGTTTTTAATCAACTCCAGTCTGCAGCTCCAGTGCACTATTGTTCAGGGCTGCATTTTAAATTCAATCTATAATCCACATGCAGGTCTGGAGACTGGTTGTTAGTGAAATTAATATTTGGTATATACCCGAACACTCTAATGATACTTGTCAAAGAAGGATGAACATTACATTGGGGAATAATGAGGTGAAATGAGATGTGCATAGATGAAAATAGAAACCTGCAACTTCTGCTTTAGATCTGAAGTAGATATATGCACAGAGATAATACTTAACTCACTCTCTGTCCTGCATTTACATGGACAGTCAAGGGGAAACCAAGTCCCATATAACAGCTGAAGTTAGGGAGGGAGAGCTGTGCACCATTCTTTTGATTTCATATTAAATTAATGGATACAGTATTACATTGGAATTGAAACATCAAACACCAATTTTTCTGATCTGCATGAATTTTCCTGGAAAAAGATTATAAAATTAAAGCTATCAATAGGGGCTCAGTGGCATTTTGAAAAGGGCCAATGCAGTTCCCACTGAGAGTTTCTATACGGTTTTCATCTGCTGTGTTGACCATCATCTAGATCTCAATTTTCAGACCTTAAAGAGCCTTTCACCTGGTAGCACAGAGCAACTGCAGAAAAGCTTGCTATAGAACTGAGAAAAAAATGTGGAGCATGGAACAATACCACACAGTACAGTCCCTTTCACCCACAGTGTTTTGCCGACCCTTTAATTTTCAGGATCAATCCACCCTTCCCTTCCACATTGCCCTCCAGTTTTCTTTCATCCATGCGCTTATCTAAGAGCCTCTTAAATGTCCCAAATGTTTCTGCCTCTACCAGCACCCCTGGTAGCACATTGCATGCATCTACCACTTTCTGTGTGTAAAAAAAACACCTCAGACACCTCTCCTATTCTTTCTTTCAACACCTTGAAGTTATTCCCCCTTGTATGTCATCCTATCATCTGCACTTCCACCCTAGAAAAAGTCTCCGGCTGTTCACCTGATCCATGCCTTGTATAATCTTGTACATGTCTAGCCTCCTTCACTGTTGTGATGAGGCCACATTTAGGTTGGAGGAACAACACCTTATATTTCGTTTGGGTAGCTTCCAACCTGATGACGTGAACATCAATTTCTCAAATTTCCCATAATGCCACCCTCTCCCTTCACCATTCCCCATCCCCTCTTCCCTCTCTTGCCTTACCTTCTTGCCTCCCATCACCTCCCTCTGGTGCTCCTCCCCTCCCCTGTCTTTCTTTCTTCCAAGGCCTTCCATCTCTTTCACCAATTAACTTCCTAGCTCTTTACTTCATCGCTCCCCCACCAGGTTTCACCTATCACCTAGTGTTTTTCTGTCCCTTCCCCCACCTTTAATATCTACTCCAGTCCTGCCAAAGGGTTCTGGCCCAAAACGTTGCCTGTACTTTTTTCCATAGATGCTGCCTGGCCTGCTGAATTCCTCCGGCATTTTGTATTTGTTACACAACTATCAAGTCTTTTTTTCTCATCCTCTTTCTCTCCAAAGAAAAAAGCCCTAGCTCGCTCAACCTATCTTGATAAGATCTGCTGTTTAATCTAGCCATTATCCTGGCAAATCTCCTCTGCGCCCTCTCTGAAAGCTTCCATATCTTTTTTCGATAATGAGCAGAACTGAACACAAAACTCCAAGTGTGACCTAACCAGAGTTTTATAGCACTGGAACATTACCTCGTGGCTCTTTAATTCCCAACTAATGAAGACCAAAATACTGTACTCCTTAACCACCCTGTCTACTTGTGCTGTAACTTTGAACGATCTTTGGACGTGAACTCTAAGAGCTCTCTGTTCCTCCATACTGTTAAGAATCCTGCTGTTAACCCTGTATTTCTGTCTTCAAGTTTATCCTTCCAAAGTGAATAATCTCACACTTTTTGAGGTTGGACTCCATCTGCCACTTCTCAACTCAGCTCTGCTCCTGTCAATGTCCTGTTGTTTTCTGCACCATCCACATTAGCCCCACAACACTTTCCCAGGTTTATCTGTATTACCATTCTTGGAGGAGGGTGTCAAAGAGTAATTTCCAGTGTTTGCATGCAGTGTAATTCCAGTGATCCGTGAGCGATCCCATACTATTGTCAGACACAGACAGGTTGGTTTGTATTATTGACCTGCGTACTGAATACAATGTTAAGCTTTTATTTGCATGTCACCCAGGAAGACAATGCCATTGTGTACTAAGCACATCAAGGTAGTAAAACCAAAATAATTCATGGCATTCATTGTGTGGATAGCCAGAGGCTTTTTCCCAGGGCTGAAATGGCTAACACAAAGGGGCATAGTTTTAAGGTGCTTGGAAATAGGTACAAAGGGGATGTCAGGGGTAAGTTTTTCACACAGAGAGTGGTGGATGTGTGGAATGCACTGCTGGCGATAGTAGTGGAGGCAGATAGGTACATGGAGCTTAGAAAAATAGAGGGCTATGTGGTAGGGTAATTCTCAAGTCAAGTCAAGTCAAGTCACTTTTATTGTCATTTCGACCATAACTGCTGGTACAGTACATAGTAAAAATGAGACAACGTTTTTCAGGACCATGGTGTTACATGACACAGTACAAAAACTAGACTGAACTACGTAAAAAACAAAAAAAAACAACTAAGTAGACTACAGACCTACCCAGGACTGCATAAAGTGCACAAAACAGTGCAGGCATTACAATAAATAATAAACAGGACAATAGGGCAGTAAGGTGTCAGTCCAGGCTCTGGGTATTGAGGAGTCTGATAGCTTGGGGGAAGAAACTGTTACATAGTCTGATCGTGAGAGCCAGAATGCTTCGGTGCCTTTTCCCAGACGACAGGAGGGGTATGAGGGGTGCGTGGGGTCCTTTATAATGCTGTTTGCTTTGCGGAAGCAGTGTGTAGTGTAAATGCCTATGATGGTGGGAAGAGAGACCCCGATGATCTTCTCAGCTGACCTCACTATCCACTGCAGGGTCTTGCGATCTGAGGCGGTGTAAGTTCTGAACCAGGCAGTGATGCAGCTGCTCAGGATGCTCTCAATACAACCCCTGTAGAATGTGATGAGGATGAGGGTGTGGGAGATGGGCTTTCCTCAGCCTTCGCAGCAAGTAGAGACGCTACTGGGCTTTCTTTGCTATGGAGCTGGTATTGAGGGACCAGGTGAGATTCTCCGCCAGGTGAACACTAAGAAATTTGATGCTCTTAACGGTCTCTACCAAGGAGCCGTTGATGTTCAGCGGGGAGTGGTCGCTCCGTGCCCTCCTGAAGTCAACAACCATCTCTTTTGTTTTGTTCACATTCAGAGACAGATTGTTGGCTCTGCACCAGTCCGTTAGCCGCTGCACCTCCTCTCTGTAAGCTGACTCGTTGGTCTTGCTGATGAGACCCACCACGGTCGTGTCATCGGCGAACTTGATGATGTGGTTCGAGTTGTGTGTTGCAGCACAGTCGTGGGTCAGCAGAGTGAACAGCAGTTTCTAGAGTAGGTGACATAGAATAGGCACTACATTGTGGACCGAAGGGCCTGTAGTGTGCTGTAGGTTTCTATGATTCTATGTAATATGCAGAAGGCAGTGCTACAGTTCCGGGAAAAGGTGCTGTGCTGGTAGACAAAGTGCAAGGACCGTGATGGGGTAGATTGAGAGTTTGAGCCTGACAGACATTGTGGCATAGACCATCCAGGGGTTTCCAACCTGGGCTCCGTGGACCTCTTGCTTAATAATGGTATGAAACAAAAGTTTGGAACCCCTAAAGGGAACAGACAGTAATGTTTCTGATCATGAATGAAGCAAGTCCAGAAGATGTTAAGTCAGTATCACATAATGACATCCTTTAGTTCATGTCTCTTTGCCAATTTGCTGCAGATTTGCTCCTTGTTTTTATTTTCTGTGCATTTCATTAAATGAAAGTTGTAGCTGGTACTTTAATGCACCAATTAACTCTGATAATCATGGAGGGCTACTGTGCAGGTGATGACAGTGTTATCTGTGCAAAAGGTGCTGGGAAAATGTCACTTGCACTAAGTGGGTTTCAAGTGCAGAAGCCCCCAGCCTATTTCTCAATGGATTCCACTCTTCCTGGAAAAGATCACCATGATCAAACCAGTGGAGATTGCTTTTATGCTCAAAGTTCGAAGTAAATTTATTATATATTTCATTATATACAAGCCAGATTCATTTTCTTGTGTGCATACTCAATAGATCTATAGAATAATAACCATAACAGAATCAATGAAAGACTACACATTAAAAGAAACCTGGATAAAAGGATCCAATTTTGTGGCAAATCTTCCTCTTCCTCTTCATGCTGCAGGCTGAATCCTTACTGTAAAGCTGTGTTCACATTATGTATTGCCTGCTCGAGCCACCCTGTTTACCGCAAGCAGCATTCCCTGAGCGGGAAACATTTCAATGGACACCAGGTTATGGCAAAGGAGTTAGCGATGATCAAAGGTCATGTTTTGATGAGGTATTTGAAAGTAGTGAAAAGAGAGAGTGGAAATATTCAGGTCAGAGGATTGTGTTCCTCTTGTCCTCCAAAAGAAAAAGTTTTAAAATTTAAGTTATTGAACCATGAAGAAGGAGAGACATTGTCTTTATTATTCAGTTCATTGCAACCCTCTTTAGTTATTGATCCAGTTCCTTTTGGAAATTGCTACTGTGTTTGCTTCTTCCGTCAGATTAAGCATTTCCTAATATTGTTATTATTCTCATACCCTTTTGATTTTGAGCTCCCATCTTAAATGTCTTCCTAAGCACAGCTGCTCCAAGGGGAATAACCAGTCTCTCCACTTCTTGTCCTGATACCACACTAGTATTTTGCACATTTGCATTTTCTCTCAGGCCTTGTTATCCTTGTGCGGCTTAGAAATTCAATTTTTCCTTACAATATAGGCGGCCATTTTTCCTCACTGCGTAACTTTTACCTGTGGATTATTTTCCTCCCATTCCCTCTCTGCTAGATTCTACACTCACGTATACACTATGGATAATTTCTAGTGGCTGAATTAACCTACCAACCTGCCAGTGTGTGGAATGTGGGAGGAAAACAGAGCAACTTGGGAAACCCAGGTATGATAGGGAAAATATGTAAACTGCACTGACAGCACCAAAGGTCAGGATTGAGCTCATTGGAACTCAGAGATGCAGACTCTATTACTTATGTCATCTGTCTGCCCAAAATTTGCTCTCACTGGGCTTTAATGAATCCTTTTTAAAAAATTTGAGCACCATTTCCTTTCATCCCCTCTGTTCTTTGAGTTGTAATTATCTGCTCAATCTTAAACCCTTAGTCTTGTGCCTCCTTGAGAGTCATACCATTTTGTCTGTGTTGTTATAGTCTTTCTTCTAAAACTATTCATAAGAATATTATTATGAAGAATATTGGGGTCCTTGGCAGAATACAGAAGCAAGGAACTTTCAATGTTATGCTTCTCACTTCATGTGAGGTCTTTTAGTCCATCTAGTCTATGCTGACTCTCAGAGAACATTAAAACATTAGAAAGCTTTTTTACAAGAACAGGCCATTTGGCCCAACAAAGTTTCCCAAATTCCTATTCACATAGTGTATTGAAATAACAATCGAGTTTGGATTTGAAAGTCTCTACAGTACTACTCTCAACTGCACAACTAGGTAGTTTGTTCCATGTGTCCACAACTCGCTGTGTAAAGAAATGCTTCCTGATGTTAGTCTGAAATCTCCCTTTAACCAGTCTCCACCTATGACCCTGGGTCCTCCTCACTGCTGGATTAGTTTTGAAGAATCCACCTTACTTATACCCTCAATGATTTTGAACACTTCTATCATTTACTAGAATGTTACCTGGGTTCCAGCACCTAAGTTACAGGGAAAGGTTGAACAAGTTAGGTCTTTATTCTTTGGAGCGTAGAAGGTTGAGGGGGGACTTGATAGAGGTATTTAAAATTTTGAGGAGGATAGATAGAGTTGACATGGATAGGATTTTTCCATTGAGAGTAGGGGAGATACAAACAAGAGGACATGAGTTGAGAGTTGGGGGCAACAGTTTAAGGGTAACACGAGGGGGAATTTCTTTACTCAGAGAGTGGTAGCTCTGTGGAACGAGCTTCCAGTAGAAGTGGTAGAGGCAGGTTCAGTATTGTCACTTAAAGTAAAATTGGATAGGTATATGGACAGGAAAGGAATGGAGGGTTATGGGCTGAGTGCGGGTCAGTGGGACTGGGTGAGAGTAAGCGTTCGGCAGGGACTAGAAGGGCCGAGATGGGCTGTTTCAGTGCTGTAATTGTTATATGGTTATATGGTTATCATGTCTCCTCTCATTCTCCTCTCAGCTACTTAGGTTAAAAAGATTTAATTATTTCAATCTTTCCCATTTCAAATGTTCTCCTTGGGACAGCTGTGCTTCAAGACGAAATTTGAGGGAAGAGTTCAAAATCCAATACCTCCATTTATTTTCCTACAACCTATTCTCTTTCACATGGCAATCAACTGTGCACCCCCCCCCCCCCACAACACACACATGCGCACTTATTTCCAAAATGCTTGAGCCCAGAAGTATTTCAATTTTTGGATTTTTTCTGATTTTTGAACTAGAATGAGATAGTTTAGGATTATCATAATTTCCAACTCTGAATTTATGTGCTACTGGTAAAGCAGTCTTTGTATCCTTGTCTTACACTTGTTCTTCACATACAGTGGCATGCAAAAGTTTGGGCACACCTGGTCAAAATTTCTCTTACTGTGAATAGCTAAGCAAGTAAAAGATGACCTGATTTCCACAAGGCATAAAGTTAAAGATGACACATTCCTTTAATGTTTTAAGCAGGATTACTTTTTTATTTACATATTTTGCAGTTTCAAAACAACAAAAAAGTAAAAGGGCCCAAAGCAAAAGTTTGGGTACCCTGCATAGTCAGTACTTGCCCTTTGGCAAGTATCACAGCTTATAAACACTTTCTGTAGCCAGCTAAGAGTCTTTTAATTCTTGTTTGGGGCACTTTCACCCACTCTTCCTTGCAAAAGGCTTCTAGTTCAGTGAGATTCTTGGGCCGTCTTGCATGCACTGCTCTTTTGAGGTCTATCCACAGGTTTTCGATGATGTTTAGGTTGGGGGACTGTGAGGGCCATGGCAAAACCTTCAGCTTGTGCCTCTTGAGGAAGTCCATTGTGGATTTTGAGGTGTGTTTAGGATCATTATCCTGTTGTAGAATCTATCCTCTTTTCATCTTCAGCTTTTTAACAGACGGTGTGATGTTTGCTTCCAGAATTTGCTGGTATTTAATTGAATTCATTCTTCCCTCTACCAGTGAAATGTTCCCCTGTGCCACTGGTTGCAACACAAGCCCAAAGCATGATTGATCCACTCTCATGCTTAACATTTGGGGAGGTATTCTTTTCATGAAATTCTGCACCCTTTTTTCTCCAAACATACTTTTGCAACCAAATAGTTCTATTTTAACTTCATCAGTTAAAATCTAAACAAGCATGATGCATTTTGAAAACAAGTCCATATCTTTGTTTATTTCATGATCAGCAAACCGTTAAGCAGCATATTTTCACTCCGACGCTGAGGAATCGAGATCTTCATTTTTCAATTTTGCATTGTTTTTCTATTTTTCATAAACTTCTCTTCATTATGTATGTGAGGTCTCTTCAGAGACCTGCACATTGCCGGGGAACCTTCCCAGGAATTTTCAATTTGTGGTGTCACATCAGCACTCAACGACATTTTGAATTTTGGTGGTTTCTGATCTTGGAATTTCAGATAAGGGGTACTCAACATGTCCTAGTATTTGCTAATTAACCTACCAATCAGTATGTTTTTAGCATGTGAGGCAACAGCAGAGCACATGGGCAAAATTCACGGGGTTACAGGAGTAACAGCCAAATTCTTCATTCATAAACAGAGGGTGAGGATTGAACCCAAGTGAATGGAACTGTGAGGCAGCTGCTCTACCAGTTGCACCACTCTGCCACCATTGAGTTGTATTAAAGATCTCCAAAGCACTTGTGAGACACCAGGTGGAACATAGTATCTTACCTAGGTACTTGAAGATCTTAATTGGAGTGCAGATGAATTATAAATGTTAGTTTCCACCAAGCATGTGAGTAGAGAAGACTAATTATTGCATAAAACTCCACTAATTCATGTAGCAATTTCAAATGTCAAGCCTATTGTTAGAATGTATTGCAAAACTAAATAACAGGAACTAATAATGAAACCAAGTAGAAAATATTGAATTTGACACTGGTGGTTTGGTTCAGAGTTGGTGGTGGACCACACTGAATCATTGTTGTCCTTGTGTTGACAGCCTGCTCAAAGCAATTCAAGCTATGAGATTTTAAGGATGATGACTAGGAAATCCTGAGTTAGGAACAACTTAAATTACTATAATATCTCAAAGTTTAAAGCAAAAATAAAGGTTCACCCAGCTCCTCTTCCATAGAAACTATTGTTAGAAACTACAAAACAGCCAAAGACATTGGTGAGGACTAATTTGTAGTATTGTGCGCAGTTTTGGTCACCTACCTGCAGGAAGGATATGAATAATATTGAAAGAGTACAGAGAAAATTACAAGGATGTTGCCAGCACAGGAGGGCCTAAGTTCAAAGGAAAGGTTGAATAAGTTAAACTTTATCACCTAGAATGAAGAAGATTGAGGGGAAATTTGATAGAGGTATACAAAGTTATGAGGGTTATAGATAGGATACATGCAAGCAGACTTTTTCCACTGAGGTTGGGTGAAACTAGAGGTCATAGGTTAAGGGTGAAGGGTGAAATATTTAAGAGGAACATGAGGGGAAATTTCTTCACTCAGAGGGTGGTGAGAGTGTGGAATGAGCTGCCAGTGCAAGTGACGGACACAATTTTGATTTCAATGTTTTAAGAGAAATTTGGTTATAACCCCAAGATTCTTTTCCTGTGGGCATACTTAGCAAATCTATATAACAGTAACTGTAAACATCAGGAAGTGTAAACTGCAAACTAACTGTGCAAGTGCAGATAATAAATAAATAGCAATAAATTACAAACATGAAATAACGAGATAGAAGAGTCCTTAAATGCTTTTCTACAGTAATGTCTCAATGGTTGGGAGGGTTATATACTGGGCCAAATCCTCTACCTTACGTAGGATTTTCCACTTAAAGGCATTGCAGTTCCCATACCAGGCCATAAAGCACACTTTCCACCATGCTATCTCACAGTGGATTAGGCGTTATCTAAATCATTGGACTTTGAGGACCATTTCCAAACAGAAAATAGATGAAATTCTGGCCAGCATTTTCATCTACATGATGTACTTATGCAGGAAAATTCTAAAAATTTAGTAACAACAAGCAGACAACACTGTTGGTTTGAGATATTTGCTTGGTATTTAATGTCCGATGAAAACTTGACCAAGTTGGGACTTGCTTTTGTGTTAAAAGCTTTACATTATCTGGGCCATTGCTGGAGAATCTGAAGCATTAGGAATACATACAAAATGCTGGAGGAACTCAGCAAGTCAGTAAGTATCCATAGAGATGAACAAAGAGTTGATGTTTTGGGCCAAAACCCTTTAACAGACTGCAAAGGAAGGGGGCACAATCCAAAATAAGATGATGGGGGGAGGAGGAGGAGTATAAGCTAGAAAGAGATAGGTGAAGACAGGTGAGGAGGGCCTGATGAAGAGTCTTGGCACTTAAAAGTCAACTTGTTCCTTTCCATAGATGCTGCATGACCTGCTTGAGTTCCTCCAGTATTGTTTGGGTGTTACTCTGTGAGGGGCGAGGTAGGTGGGTGGGGGAGGGGAGCTGAAGTGAGAAACTGAGAGGTGATGGGTGGAAAAGGGCTAGAGGAGAGGAGAGTGGACCATGGTGGGGTATCAGAGGGAGATGACAGGAGAAGAGGTAAGAAGATAGACAATGGGGAAAGGAAGAAGAGAGAAGGGGAAGGGAGAAATTGCCAGAAGTTAGAGAAATCAATGTTTATGCCATCAGGTTGGAAGCTAACCAGATGGAATAGGAAGTGTTGCTCCTCAAACTTGAGAGTGGCCTTATTGTGGTAGTAGAGGAGGCCATGGACGACTAGATGTGTTGAAGGGCCTGTTTCTGTTCTATAATGTTCTGACATGTCCAGAGTGGAAATGGGGATTGGAATTAAAATGGATGGCTACCGGGAAATCCTGCTTGTTGTGGATGGAGTGAAGATGCTTGACAAAGCAGTCCCCCAATCTATATCAGGACTCAGTGAACTGGAAGTACACAGATACAGTAGATGACCCTGACAGACTCGCAGGTGAAGTGTTGTCTCACCTGGAAGAACTGTTTGGGAACCTGAATGGAGGTGAGGGGTAAGGTTCAAGTAGGAGAGAGGAGTGCTGAAGTTGAAACTGCTGATGTCTAACTCTTTGAACTGACTGCACTTCACTCTCTTCACACTAATCCTAACCTCACCATCATACCTGCAGATAAGGAGGGTGCTCCTGTAGCCTGGTGGTTTGACCTCTCCCTTGCTGAGGTCAGGCAGCAGCTCTCAGATACCTCCTCTTACTCACCCCTTGAAGAGAACCGCACGCAGGACAAACAAGCCACTGTGTCCCACACCACCACCAATCTCATCAACTCACAAGATCTCCAATTCATAGCCACCAACCTCATAGTTCCCTTACCCCCTACTGCTACTTTCTATCTCCTCCCCAAGATCCACAAACCTGACTGTCCAGGTACCCCATTGCTTCTGCCTGCTCCCGTCTGACTGATGTATCCGTACACCTCAACTCCCTCTTCCCACCTACATCCATGACACTTCATGTGTTCTCTATCTCTTCAACTTTGCCAGGTCCCTGATCGTCTCATTTTCACGCTAGATGTCCAGTCCCTATACCCATCAAAAAGTCTTAAAACTCTCCGCTTCTTTCACTACACGTTCCTCCATCGGCAAAACTGGTCCTCACACTCAACGATTTCTTTCAGCCTCTCCCGCTTTCTCCAAATCTAAAGTGCAGCCACGGGCATCCACACGGACCCCAGCTATCCCTGCCTTCTCGTTGGCTATGTGAGAAGGATAACACTCTCAACTCCTCCTGCACTACATTGACAGCATTGGTGCTGCTTCAAGCACCCATGCTGAGCCTGTCAATTTAATCAACTGTCTCCAACTTCCACCCTGCCGTCAATTCACTTGATCCGTTTATGACACTCCTCTCCCCTTTCTCGATCTTTTTGCCTCTATCTTCTCATCTTCAAAGGGATCCTACCATTAAACATCTTTACCCTCTCCCCCCCCCCCCCCCCCATACTCATGGCTTTTCACAGGGATCGCTCTCTCTGTGATTCCTTCATCCATTCATCCCTCCCCATTGATCTCCTTCCTGGTACTTATCCCTATAAGTGGAAGTCATGCTACACCTGCCCATTCACCTCCTCCCTCTCCTCCATTCAGGGCCCCAAACAGTCCTTCCACATGAGTTAGTATTTCACCTGTTAGTCTGTCAGGTCATCTACCATATCCGGTGCTCCCTGTACGGTCTCCTCTGTATCAGTAGACCCGACGTAGATTGGGGGACTGTTTTGTCAAGCACCTTCACTCCATCCGCAATGAGCAGGATTTCCCAGTGCCAACAATTTTAATTACACTCTCTTTTTCCATTCTTACATGTCAGTCCATGGTCTGCCACAATGAGGCCACTCTCAAGTTGGAGGAGCAACACCTCATGTCATCTGGGTAGCCTCCAACCTGACAGTATAAACATTAATTTCTCTAACTTGCGGTAAATTCTCCCCCATCTACTTCCATTCCCCATTCTGTCTTCCCCCTTACCTCTTCTCCTCACTCTCTTATGCCCCTCTTCCTTCCCTTTCTCCCATGGTCCACATCCATTGGATTTTTTTTCAGCCCTTTACCACCTATCACTTGCCAGCTTCTCACTTCTCAGTGGAGTGTTGGAGATAGCAGTGGAAATTCTACTGTTGTACGGACCAAATCCAGAGGAATATCTATGTCTACTACAGCCCACGGAGACCATAAGCCAAAGTTTTGACGTCTGCAATGGGTTCAACCATCACCCCTACCCCTGTGCTCACAAACAATTATACAAAGTTTCATTTGAGATCCTCACAAGTTATCCAGTCAGTGAGGTTCTCCATAAAACAGTCAAATTGTTAAGACTATTAGAGCCAAAATTTGGTTGTTAGACAGTTGAGCTTGGATATGTAAACCCTGCTACTGACCGCAAAGCTCCAACTGGCATTTGGAGATGAGAAACATTGAAGCATGCTTCCCTTTCCTCTGATTGGGAGGGTAAATCATAGGTTAGAATTGTTTTGTTGTAGTGTTCCTGTAATGACTAGTGGCGATTGTTCAGGCTTCCCTGACCAAGAATAATTTACATTTATGGAGACACAATGACTGCAGATGCTAGAATCTGGAGCAACAAATGAACCTGTGTGCTCTTCCTGCAGGCTGTAACTTACATTCCTACGTCTCTGCTGCATCTACTCCCAGGTTGAGGCTTTTCATTCCAGAACAAAGATGTCCTCCTCCTTCAAAGAAAGGGCCTTCCCTTCCTCCATCATCAAGGCTGCCCTCAACTGCATCGCTTCGACTTCGTGCACGTCTGTGTTTACCCTATCCTCCTGCCACCCTCACAGATAGGATTCATCTTGCCCTCACCTACCACCCCTCCAGCCTCCACGTCCAGCGCATAATTCTCCGCAACTTCTGCCATCTCCAACAGGATCCCACCACCAAGCACATCTTTCCCTTCCCATACCTCCACTTCCTGCTTACTGCAAGGATCGGAGTGATTCCATTTGTCCCTCCCCACTGATCTTAGCATTTGTTCCACTTGCAAGGATACATCTGCCCCTATAACTCCACCCTCTCTACCATTCAGGGCCCCAAACAGTCCTTCCAGGTGAGGCAACACTTCACCCATGAGCCAGTTGGGGTCATATACTATGTCCGGTGCTCTCAGTGTGGCCTCTTGTGTATCGGTGAGACCCAACATAGATTGGGAGACTGCAGAAAAAGCGGGATCTCCCAGTGGCCACTCACTTTAATTCCACTTCCCATTCCCATTCCAGGATGTCTATCCATGGCTTCCTCCACTGTCATGATGAGGCCACACTTAGGTTGGAGGAACACCACCTCGTATTCTGTCTGGGTAGCCTCCAACCTGATGACATGAACATCAATTTCTCAAACTTCCGGTAATACCCCTCCCCATTCCTTCTCTCAACTTGTCTCCTTGCCCACCTATCACCTCCCACTTGTGCTGCTCCCTTTTCGTTCTTCCAGGGTCTTCTGTTCTCTCCTATCAGACTTCCCCTTCTCCAGCCCTGTATCTCTTTAACCAATCAATTTCCCAGGCCTTTACACCATAATTGTTTTCTAAAGAGCAAATAGGCAACTCTGACCTCAATTTCAACTCTGTAGACTGCATCAATATAGAAATGGCAGATTCTGACTTAAAATGACACCAAACTGATATTTGTGATAAAATTACATTGCCGATAAAGGAAGGCACAGAAGGAAGTAGGTTTGTCTCTTATGCAAGGTGGACGTGAATGAGACTTTTTGGAATATCGATTCAGAAAGCTAAACTTCTGTCTACAGGAACCAAGAATTGGGCAACTAAGCTTGGGATTTTGTTTTAAAGCCAATATTCAAAAAAGAAGTCTTGCCTACTTCTGAACTGGAGCTGAGCCATTAAAGCCAGATGTCATAAATCATAAAAAGCTGAAAATCTGTAGCAGGTCAAGCAACATTTATGGAGAAAGACACTGCCTTTCATCAGGACAATATTATCTCCAAGAGGACTCCAGAGACATTTTTACGCACGGCTTCTCAAGGTACACATAATCTGAGTACACGTCATTAGGACAAAATAAACCCAAAATGAACTGTAGTTTTGATTTTTGATGGGTGATATCCATGTGATCATGAAAACTCAACACATAGCTGGGGATGTATTCAGCAGATCAATAACTTGAGATTGCAGTACTCTAAATACACCCTCAGTGAGGTGCATTATTCTTATCAACAATTTATTCTGAACTTTTTCCTCCAGGGAACTATCAAAATGCCAACTTTGTTGGTTGTGCAAGTGCAACAGTACACAATGTACATTTAACAAGACACTATTGCAATAAATGCATCACTGAATACTTGGGAGTAAATCCATATTTCAAATCCTTATTGCATTCTTTAGTACAACCACAGTGTAATGCATTCAAAAACATTGATTTGGAACTGAAAGTACTTTCCACCCACTCGGATGAAATTTAACCCAATTCAGTTTCAAGCTGTCATGTTTTTGTTTCCCTTTGCAGTTTAAAATAGTTTTTGTATAGACAATCTAAGATATTAAAGGTTATGCACCTTAAAATAAACAGAAATAAGACTCACATGATGTCTGCAATAAAAAGTACATTTGGTCACAAGTTGTGCACAATTATTCAGTTCCCAACTTAACTTTGAAGCTTTTAGTGAATAATGGTTTTGTTCAAAAATACACTGAAACCCACTTTCAAGTAAATAATATGTGGATGACAGTATTCCACTTGGAACAATTGACCATGGAAAGAAAAACATCCTCAAGAGCGGGGGATCCTAACCTTTTTCTTTATGCCATGGAACCCTACCATTAACCAGGGGGTCCGCAGACCCCAGGTTGGGAACCCCTGATCTAGAGCTATCAACACATCCATCATCTTTCAGAAGTAAATGTCCTTCCTGAAGTCATCTCTTCTTTAGATGATATGGTGGTGGAGGCAAATACATCAGAGGCTTTTAAGAGGTGTTTAGATAGGCACATGAATGGGAGGGAGATGGAGGGATATGGACATTTTGTAGGGGAGGGGTATTTGTTTTTGATTTACTTTTTAGCTGGTTCAGCCCCACATTGCGGATCAAAGGGCCTGTTCCTATGCTGTACTGTTCTGTAAATCTGTTAGATAGGCAATGTGTCATATGTAATCTATTGATGGTTAAGATCTAGGAACAGCTACTTGTTCCACAAAGTTATCTTACCAAAATCTGAGTGCAATTCCTGGAGAAACATAACAAAGTCTCATATAAGGCATTATTAACGAACATGATTCTGCACAGAATGGGCAGTGGTACTCAGCAATGGTTTGGTGTTTGACTGCAACAGAAGAGTTTGATTGAAAATAAAGGAAGGTAAATACTGTGCTTGGAAGTAATAAGTACTATATCCAGGGATTGGTTCTGGACCTTCAACGTCCACCATGAAAGATGAGGGCAGTTCAGCCAAGTTTATAGAGACTATTGATTGAGATGGAATGGGAAGTTAATGTTGCCACAAGTACATATTGAGCAAGTGCTCCATAATATAGAAAATTAAATCAAAGTTTAACATTAAGATCTCTGAACAATGTGTGTGTATGTAAATTGATTTAAACATTATATTTATTTTGTATGCCATCCATATAGAAAATTCCATTGCACCAATGCATAGCAGTAGTGCAAGGGAAACAGTAACGATGTAAGTGTTACAGTTAGAGGAAGTGCAGTACAGGTAGACAATAAGGTATATTTTCTGAAGTGAGATGAAATTAGGAACTGCAGTCTGAAAATCTGTGGACAGGATGCAAGTAGGTTTATCTGTGAGGCTGTTGGAATTCCAAAAGGCTGGAAGATCGAAGGTTTGTGTTATAGTCAGAAACAGTATTGACACTGCATAATGGGTGTGACTGCCTTGCCCACGTGCTTTAAAGCTTCTACAAGCTTACTGGCTTGTATTAAGACAAATGAGTTGAGGACCAAAGGTTGAGGGATGGGCAAGAAATGTTTAAAAGGCGTTAGTGAGACTAACGCAAAGAAACTGCATTGTCTGCTGCAAGTATAGGAGAGTATAAATGAAAAATGCAGCCAAATTGGTGATCTAGGAACCTCTTTTGGTAGCAGAATTGGCCAGTCTCTGCCTACAAATGCAAATGAGATTGGTAAGGATTATGAATCTAGGACTAGAGGGCATGACCTCAGTATAGGGGGACATCCATTTAAAACACAGATGAGGAGAAATTTCTTTAGACAGAGGGTAGTGAATCTGGGATGTTGCCAGAAGCAGCTGTGGAGGCCAGGTCATCGGATATATTTAAAGGCAGAGGTTGACAGGTTCCTGGTAAATCAGGGAGTGAAAGGTTAAGGGGATAAGGCAAGCAAATGGAGTTGAGAGTGATATTAAAGCAGCCATGATGGAAAGATAAAGTAGACTCAATGGGCCAAATTGGCTGACTTTGTTCCTATGTCTTAGGGGAAAAAACACAAGTGGTGGGGCATATTAGTCATTAATTAAACAGCAGCATGTGCAAATAGCATGTATCACATCTGATGAAAGGTCAACCAGAGACAGTAGTAGTCTTGTTCTTCCCCCTCTTGGCAGATGCTGACTGATCTTCTGAGTGTTTCCAAAATGTTTCTACTTTAGCTTTTTAGCATCTGCAAACTTTCTGCTTTTGGATTATTACTCTTCTTGCAGGATAAAATTTTTAGAGTCTAGGAAATGGAAGAATTTTTTTCCCCTGTGGCTGAAAACAGAAGCTTTTTGATACAAAATAGAAATAAGAATCAAATTATTATAGATAGTTGTTCTTGGTCCATTCATACATTTTCCCCATTGCCTTGACACAGCTTAGTGCAAATGAGTGCTGAAGGCCCCGAACTCTGCTAGTATTGTTCACACCAGTGTCTGATGCTAATAAAACTACAGAGGATTAAATGCAAAGCTATATCGAAAATTCAATTTATTGTAAGAAAACCCTGACTTCATTGTTAAACATACTTTCCGAAGATGCAGGTACGTACAACATTATTGCACAGTTAAAAATGTTAATTCCCCTTCAGATATTTGGCAAGTCATCAGTGCAAGGAAGGAAAATAAAATTAAAATGCAGGGCAAAAAAAAAACAAGTACGTTTTTGCAGGCTGAAGGACGGGTAAAAGCCAGGGGGTAGGGAATTGTTTAACATTTTGCTACATTTAGACTGGGTCATCGAACATAATGTTTGAAAATACAAGAAATTAAATTACAAGCAGAAACAAATCACTAAAAACTGCAGCAGAAGTGGTGAAGTAGGAATATGGTGGAGAAAAGAGGGAATGGGGAAACAAAGTAGAAAAACACAAAGACTTTCTACGTCTAATAAATAGTTCAAATAACTTACAATTATTACATTTCTAGGCATCTCAAGGCTGGATCATTTTCAGTTACATAAGAAAAGAGTATATTATAAAAACAATTCAGATTGTATTTGATTGTTTTGGGGGAAACGTACGAATACTCTTGATATTTGTTGGCTCAGGTTCCACTAATTGCAGGAAACATTTGCACAATGCATGTGCTCAAAATTAATCCACCACCTTCTCACAACGTCACTTAGACGAAAAGGTTGATGCCTTCCAGTGCGGTAAAATGACGTGCTCTTAGCGCCACAGTTTAACTCTGTCCCATCAGAATACCGCAGTTTGATGCCAGGATGTATGCAAGTCAAGACAGAAAGCTTTAATTTTCCAAAGGGAAAAAGCAAAGATTGAAATTGTCAGAACAAATCTGTCATTTGTTTTTGAGTTGGCGTACTTCATACGCTGTTGATTCACCGCCTGAACAATATGCTTATCCAGTGCCGAATACTTGTGATCTGGTTATTAGGTGGTCGATGGGCCCTCGCACGTCTGCGATTAGGTGCCTGCAATCACAAGGGAGTCAAAGTTTTAATATTAAACTTCTGAAAAGTTACCCCAGCCACTGCAATTTCTCCACCCTCACCCCAAAGGAATAGTCAACCTATTTTTCGTTTAAGTATTCTCAGTTCTTTAAAATATTACCAGTTCATAGTCATCAAGTTTATTTAAGCATTTTGAAAGTGTATTTACAAGAAATTAAAACAGTATGCTGAATAGCTACTTGAACCATTCAGTAATGTCACTGCTCCCATAACCCCCCAGTTCCCTTATTCAGCAAAAATCTGTTGATGTCAGTTTAGAATATACCCAATGACCATGTACTTACAGGTGTACAAGATAGGAGAATTTCAACCCCTAGTGAAGATATCACATTATTTAATTTCTGAATAAACAGACTTCCAACCCCACGTTCTAGAGATCCCAGCAGAAAGAACCCTGTCCCTCCATTTCACAATCCCACGTTTCAGTGAGACCTCAGAAGGAGATTTCTAATGGGCATATTCAACGACATCTCAAACCAACTGTGGCTTAATTTTGGCCTGATGCATTTTAATTCAAAGTACATTTATTATCCAAGTATGTATACAACCCTGAGATTAGCCTTCCTTCTGGACCTGCAGCTAGGAAGGACTCTTGATCAAGGCCTCTTTGGTGGGGTGGGGCTCCTGCTGGCACGAGTTGGTGGGGGGGGGGGGGAGATTTGATGCTTTTGCTGCTGCTTGTGCGAAGTGTTGGGGAGGGGGCTTTGATGTTTCTATCTTTCATTCTTTGAGGTTTGTTTTGTGGATGTCTGAAGAGTGCAATTTTCAGGTTGTAAATAAATCTTTGAACCATTACTTCAAAAGTTGGAAATTAGAGACTTAATTTGCTTTCATGCAGTGCTTTTCACACAAATCAGATGTCCTAAATTTCAGCGCTAATTAGCTTACTGCTGGCATTGAATCCTTGTCATGAAGGCAAAAACAGTTTTCAATTAGTGTACAACATGGTAGGTACTGCAGACAGGAGAATACAGACTGACCCATTCCTAGTCATGTGGTTTGAGGGATGACTAAATGTTAATGAGCAAAGCAAATTAACTTTTCATGTCCACCTCAACAGCACATCAAACATTGTACAGCCCTCTCTTTGGACCACTAGTTTCAACACAAATTATGTGTTCAATCCCTGAAATAGGCTGGATCAAACACAAGGATGACCCAAGCTGAAAGGTTATCTTACTAGAGACACCAGCACACAAAGCATTTAAGCAACTCTTGCCATATTTTTTTAGACCATAAGATAAAGAAGAATTACTTCATTCAGTCCATTGAGTCTGCTCCACCATTTCATCAAGGCTGATCTACTTTCCCTCTCAGCCCCACTCTCCTGCCTTCTCTCCATATCCCTTCATGCCCTGACTAACCAAGAATCTATCAACCTCTGCCTTAATTGTACCCAATGACTTGGCCTCCAAAGCCATCTGTGGTGCCGAATCCCACAGAATTACTACTCTCTGGCTGAAGAAATTCCTCCTCCTCATCTCTGTTTGAAAAGGGTGAACTTTTAATCTGAGGCTGTGTCCTCTGGTCCTGGACTCCCTCACCAAGGCCCTTAACGTTCGGTAAGTTTCAATGAGGTCACCCCTCATTCTTCTGAATTCAGTGAGTACAGGCCCAGAGCCTTTGTTAAAACTAAAAATAGTGAATAGAAATTAAACATCAAACAATGTATAAGCATAAAAATACAGCAATGATATGAAATAATTTACATCTTACTTAGCAACACACACACAAACTGGTGGAAGAACAACAGGTCAGGCAGTATTAATGGAAGTTGATGCTTTGTGCTGAGACTCGTCTTCAGGTCTAAGGAGGAAGGGAGGAAGATACCAGAATAAAAAGGGAAAGGAGACTAATTATAAGGTGATAGGTGAAACCAGATAGATGGAAAATGTCAAGAGTTGGAAAAGGAGGAATCTGATAGGAGAAAGGGAGGGAGGGTGGGTCCCAGAGGTAAGTAACAGGCAGGTGAGAAGAGGGTAAAAGTTCAGAGTGGGGAATAGAGGATGGGGAATTAGTTTACTGGATTTGTTTACATCTTATTTGATGGCTTTTGAAGTCAGCTTGTTTTATAACTAAGACTAAGGTTTTTGTCAGATGAGCTTGGTATAAGTATTATATCTCACAATGTCACAGGAGGTCGGGATGAAGTTAGTAGCTGGGCATTGGGGCAACAATTCTGGCAAATAATCATGAACAACCCCCACTACTTTCTCCCCAACAATGTTATACAATCAGTTTCCCTTTGAGACACCAATCCAATAATTTCAGCACAGCAGTTTCCAGCTGTGTTTTTTGGCAGACCCTTTATCATAAAAATGAGAATTTTCATTGTTAATGTTTGGTCACCAACCACAGAGTTCAGGTTTTCTCTGAACATACTGCCTTTAAAATGCATTCATTCCCTTTTCACCCTGATATCAAAGTACTGCTGTTCTAAAATACTTGAGAAATGACAGATACATGCATTTAACAAGCAAAGTATGTCAAAATAAATCTCAAGAGCATGTGTCAGGCAAATTTCTGAACGAGGGAGAAGATAGTTTTGGCAACTTCTCTGAGCCTTGATTATAAATCATACACTACTAGGGAAAAGCAAATGAGGAATAAATGGGACCGAATTTCTGGTGTGTGACACACTTCTGAACATCAATGTCCACCCCAACCCCAACCCCAACTCAGAAATACCAACTTAGCACGTGTCATAATCAGAACATGATTTCTTGTCTGGTCAAGCACAGCGTGTGTAGTGCAAACTCCTGAGGCTCCACTGCTAGGCATTTCCAGGGCCACCACATTTTCAAAGTGCAGCAGCAGATCCCGCTATGCTAAAGGCGTATCTCATCTTTTTTACTTCAAGGTTATCTCAGCATATCACAAAACCTGACCCCATACCCACTGATCAATGCTTACGTCAAGCTGGGGTCTCCATTTCAGTCAGAGCCCATAGGAACTCAACCCCGCCTCACTCTCCCCAATCACAGAAAAAGTATCTAATTTTCCTCATTCACAATCCAAACCTTGCTCACCAACACCACCTCATCCCTTTTCTGCTTAAAGGACATTATGTTCCTGTGATGTGTTGCTTCAAGAAAGTTTTTCATTACACTTGTACATACATGAACTTGTTAACATAATAAACTCAACTTTGACTTTCCAGGTCACCATTTTTGGCAATCTGTTTTTTTGTTATACAGAAGTGCCTTGCAAATTGTATCATCCTTTCAGGTTCTACTAAATTTAATTTAATTTTAGTTTTCACTTTGTTGTCATGCTCAGGTTAAAAGTAGTTCTGGTGTGAGGGGGCTGGCCTGTCTTCCGAAAAAAAAGATTGAGGAGGTCGGGGTTCTTTGTTGCATGTGGTACGATGAGTGTTACATTAAGAGTTCAATTGTGTAGAAACAGACAGCCCTCCCCAGGGCAGAAAGGTTTTAGCGAGACAGGCAATATAATTGGAGCCAATGGTTATTTAAGAGTACAGTGGCCTGCAGACGTTTGGGCACCCCTGGTCAAAATTTCCATTACTGTGAATAGTTAAGTCAGTAGAAGATGAACTGATCTCCAAAAGTTAAAAATGAAACATTCTTTTCAACATTTTAAGCAAGATTAGTGTATTATTTTTATTTTGTACAATTTTAGAGTGAAAAAAGGAAAGGAGCACCATGCAAAAGTTCAAGCACCCCAAGAGATTTGAGCTCTCAGAAAACTTTTACCAAGGTCTCAGACCTTAATTAGCTTGTTAGGGCTATGGCTTGTGACAGTCATTGTTAGGAAAGGCCAAATTTCAAAGCTTTAAATACCCTGACTCCTCAAACCTTGTCCCAACAATCAGCAGCCATGGGCTCCTCTAAGCAGCTGCCTAGCACTCTGAAAATTGAAATAAATGATGCCCACAAAGCAGGAGAAGGCTATAAGAAGATAGCAAAGCGTTTTCAGGTAGCTGTTTCCTCAGTTCGTAATGTAATTAAGAAATGGCAGTTAACAGGAATGGTGAGGTCAAGAAAGCCAAGAAAACTTTCCGAGAGAACTGCTCGTAGGATTGCTGGAAAGGCAAATCAAAACCCCCGTTTGACTGCAAAAGACCTTCAGGAAGATTTAGCAGACTCTGGAGTGGTGGTGCACTGTTCTACTGTGCAGTGACACCTGCACAAATATGACCTTCATGGAAGAGTCATCAGAAGAAAACCTTTCCTGCGTCCTCATCACAAAATTCAGCGTCATAAGTTTGCAAAAGAACATCTGAACAAGCCTGATGCATTTTGGAAACAAGTACTGTGGACTGATGAAGTTAAAATAGAACTTTTTGGCCCCAATGAGCAAAGGTGTGATTGGAGAAAAAAGGGTGCAGAATTTCATGAAAAGAACACCTCTCCAACTGTTAAGCACGGGGGTGGATCGATCATGCTCTGGGCTTGTGTTGCAGCCAGTGGCACGGGGAACATTTCACTGGTAGAGGGAAGAATGAATTCAATTAAATACCAGCAAATTCTGGAAGCAAACATCACACCGTCTGTAAAAAAGCTGAAGAGGAAAAGAGGATGGCTTCTACAACAGGATAATGATCCTAAACGGACTACCTCAAGAGGCGCAAGCTGAAGGTTTTGCCATAGCCCTCACTGTCCCCCAACCTAAACATCATCGAAAATCTGTGGATAGACCTCAAAAGAACGGTACATGCAAGACGGCCCAAGAATCTCACAGAACTAGAATTTGCAAGGAAGAATGGGCAAAAAACCCGCAAACAAGAATTAAAAGACTCTTAGCTGGCTACAGAAAGCGTTTACAAGCTGTGATACTTGCCAAAGGGGGTGTTACTAAGTAATGACCATACAGGGTGCCCAAACTTTTACTTTGGGCCCTTTTCCTTTTTTGTTATTTTGAAATTGTAAAAGATGGAAATTGAAAAAAATAATCTTGCTTAAAATATTAAAGAAATGTGGCATCTTTAACTTTATGCATTTTGGAAATCAGGTAATCTTTTACTTGCTTAGCTATTCACAGTAACAGAAATTTTGACCAGGGGTGCCCAAACTTCTGCATGCCACTGTAATACTCAAGCTGCTGGCCTCCTATACCTACACCATTTACAAGCTCAAGGACTCTGCATGCAAAATAAATTATGCATATGCTCACATCTATTAAGGTGAATATAGCAACTATCTTGTACACAACTTCTACTGGAGGGGGGAGTAATTGATGTCCATTTAAAAAAATATGGCGGGTTAAATGTCTGCCAGAAAAACTGTTATTCCCAGCATTAGAGAATCTTTAAGAACAGACAGAACCTCATCTTAAGTCCTACATTCAAAGGAATTGCCGAGTTAACAGTAAGCACCACCATATCAAGTTAAACTTCAGTGCAGGGCTTGACAAACAACTGTGCCATTGACACTCAATGGCCCAACAATGACTCAGTGTCCACCTTATAATTTATTTAACAATAATGTGTACAAAACAGCTCTATCGTATTTAGTTGTGTTGCCTGGGGTCTATTAGGAATGGGGATATATTTCAAATTATGCTGAAGACACTAAACTTAGCAATTTAGTATACAGAGCAGAGCAAAGGACTTCAGTCTTGTGACATACTGTGAAAGTAGTTAACCCAGTGCAGTATGATTTGCCCGAAAGAATATGGAACAGTACAGTAAAGAACAGGTCCTTCATTCAGCCCACCTTGTAATCTGCACTAACATCAATCTAGCCCTCTCTTTCTCCTTCAGCAATGTGATCACCTAAATCGTACAGTTTTAAAACAGCTACAGGATCAGAGACTTCGGATTTGTGTTAAATCTCTGAAGACAGCAGGACAAAATCTGAAGGCTAAGTAATAAGGAATCCTTGGCTTTAGAGACTGAAGCAGTATAAATCAATAAGTTGTGCTTCTGTGTTTTTGTTGAATAAAAGCTTTTGTTTGTCTTGGTGTCGCATACATAGGCCCCGCACTTCAGGAACAATAACAAACCCTCAAGAGCGTACAGAGGTGATTTACTAGACTGGTATCAAGGATGCTTGGACTAATCAGTAAAGATGAAGGGGAGATTCCACATAGACGTATAAAATTATGTTGGCTATCAAGAAAGCAAAATAAAGGGAAACTATATGCATGGAAAGCTTGTAACCAAAACAAACAGATTTCAGACGAATGCAAAAATAGTTGAGCTGAGTTAAGGAAATAAATGTCTGGTGCAGTTTATCTTACAATCAGGAGCACACTTCCTGATGGGCAATGAAAGAGATTCAATAATATCTTTCAATTGGCAATTGATTAAAAGGGATTGGGCAAAATGGACAGTTTTAATCAGAGACCCATTTACCATTATTGTCAAAGAACAAGAGGCAAAATTAATAATTCCCTCGCATTCAAAAACAGTATTGAAGAAAGCTGACATGTGCAGGATTGTGGTGACAGGAACTAACTGGGCAGGATGGTAACGTACGACCTTTATTATTCTAAGATTCTTCCGCACAGCTAGCTTGCAATATTTTCCATTGTTGCAATTTGGATGACAATAAATAGATTTAATTGCAGAAAGCTTATTCTGTTTGGCAGCACAGTTGCAGTGACCACGACCCTGCAGTGCTGTCTGTGTGACAACATGGCCTCCACCCAGGTGTTCCTATTCCCTCGCCACATCCCAATGACAAGCCAGCTGATGCACCAATTGTCCCTAATGTAGATGGGTGGCAGGAAAATTGGGGAAAAAGCTGATGGGCATGTAGGAGAGAAGAGAATACAAGGGAAATGCAATGAAAAAATACCATTAGTCGCCAGTAATATTCTGATCATGAAATAAATTAGATCAGATGGACTATAACATCAATCCCCTACCAGTAGCTAGAGTCAACATTGACAATAAACATTGATAAATGAAAAAAACAGACACATAGATTTGGTAAATTGTTGTGCGCCTGTGCTGTAATGATTGAAGCATCAACTTGCATTTCTTCAAATGTGACCAATGTCATTTCCAGACTCAATAATTCAAACATTCTTCATGCGGTGCTTCTATCCTCTAGAAACCAATATATCCAAAACCGTGCTGCCTGCAGCTCGATTCTCAACCAGAAGCACCATGGCTGTTGGAGCTCATAATCTCAACAACTGGACACTATTGCATGAAACAGCTGAAGACGGTCTGACACCCAACCACCGTCAGCTACTTTATCAATGAGTTACAGTCAGAGGGGATACTTATTGATGATTATACCATGGTCAATTCCATTCCTTCTTCGGTATATGAAGACAGTCCATGCCCGCACACTGCAACATCTCAACAACTTTCTGGCAAGGGCTGGTGAGCAGCAAGTAACACTTGCATCTCAGAACTAACTACTAACTCCAAAGCAAGCAAAGTCTTAACACCTACCCTTAACATTAAACAGCACTACCACTGGCAAATCTCTCACTATCTCACTACCCTGGTGAGGGGTACGGTTACCGCTGACTGGACAGCCACACACAAATGCTCTGCCTATAGGAACAAGTCAGAATCAGATTTAATATCACTGGCACGTGTCATGAAATATGTTGACTTTGCTGCAGCAGCACAATGCAATACATAATAATAGAAATAAAAATGAATTACAGTAAATACATGTATATAATAGTTAATTTAAATTAGTAGTGCAAAAATAGAAATAAAAGTAGTGGAGTAGTGTTCATGGGTTCAAAGTCCATTCAGAAACTGGATGATAGAGGGGAAGAAGATGTTCCTGAATCACTGAGCGTGTGTCTTTCGGCTCTTGTACCTCCTCCCTGATTGTAGCAATGAGAAGAGGGTATGTCCTGGGTGATAGGAGTCCTTAATGTGGCCCCTCCATACCAGTTGGAATGCTCTCCATTGTGAATTCCCTATCAAAAAGCATTATGATATGCAGCAGTTAAAAGTGGCTCAACCACCAACTCAAACAAAGCAAGGGATTGGCAATAAATCCCAGCAATGCTGTATTCCCCAATCTCAGAAGGTCCATGTAGGATAAAACTTAAATAGCTCTGAAAGATACTGTTGTATTGAGGTGGAGGCTGTTGAGAGAATAGCTATAAGCATAAGTAAAGCAAGGGCAAGAGGCAATTGTCCTTATTCCTGAGTTCAGTAAGATCATGAATGCTGCACTACAACAATCCAGCTCACTCTCAGCATCTCCTGATTTCCAAACATCTGTTCATCTCAGCCTTGAAATCACACAATAACAAGCATCGTAATGATAAGGCCCACAACCATCTGTGCAAACAGAAATATTCTCATCTTAGTCATACCTTGTGAGCTTAATTCTCATCTCCGAACAGGGGTTTTAAAAAAACCCTCAACATCTACCCTACTCACTGCCCTCAAGAGTCTTTGTAGGGTTTCAATGAGATTTCTTTGTTCTAAACTCAACAAGTAAAATTCTATCCTTCCACTAATCAAGCTCTCCTTATAAGAAAAGTATGCTAAACCACCTCTAAGAGAAGTATATCATTCATTTGGCACAGATATTAGAAGTACATAGTACAGGTTTTCCCCGCTATCCGAAGGTAGTGCGTTCCTATGAAATCGTTTGTAAGCCGAAATGTTGTAACGCGAAGAAGTAGCTACCACTAATTTATATGGGAAAAATTCTTGAGCGTTCCCAGACCCAAAAAATAACCTACCAAATCAAACCAAATAACACCAACATATAGTAAAAGCAGGAATGACATGATAAATAAAATAGAAATATTGTATGTACGGTGTAGTTTCACTTGTCAAGATCGGGAAGACAGCGAGCCAAAATGGATGTGGAGAAAAAAAAGGCACGTACACACAAACGCATGTACATGCCTATGCACGTACACACGCACAAGGCTTCACGGTCATGGTAGACTTTCTTGGGGTAACACTCGTATAAAACGGGCGTCTTTTTTTCGTAAAAGTGAAAATCCTCTTTGGTTAGCAAAAACAGGTACTAATGTAGGTCTTTTGTAACAGCGAGCTGTCGTAAAGTGAACGTTTGAAAAACGGGGGCCAACTGTACTTCAGGTGAGGGAAAGACGAGTTACAAAATCCTAAATCACTGGCCAAAATCTTATTCAACTCTGTTAACCTTAACTCATGTAATTAGATAGATAGATAGATAGATACTTTATTCATCCCCATGGGGAAATTCAACTTTTTTTCCAATGTCCCATACACTTGTTGTAGCAAAACTAATTACATACAATACTTAACTCAGTAAAAAATATGATATGCATCTAAATCACTATCTCAAAAAGCATTAATAATAGCTTTTAAAAAGTTCTTAAGTCCTGGCGGTAGAATTGTAAAGCCTAATGGCATTGGGGAGTATTGACCTCTTCATCCTGTCTGAGGAGCATTGTATCGATAGTAACCTGTCGCTGAAACTGCTTCTCTGTCTCTGGATGGTGCTATGTAGAGGATGTTCAGATATCCATAACGACTTGAGATCCAATCGTCCTAAAGCAGTTTTCAGAATTGGCGCTAACCAATTACATTCTATAACGATATTCTAAAATATATGTCTATGTTTTATGATACCTGCCCATTTCATGTGATTATATCTTGCAAAGCCAACTCAGCAATCACAGTGTGTGGGAGGGGAAGGAACGGACAGCTTCTCTATCTCTCGCTAGGGAGCATGGAGTGCAACAGCAGCTGGTGTTTGTGGCTCTGTGGTATTGGCTGTGAGCAAGATTTGTTTGGCACAAAGGGATTGTGATAACAACTGGGCTTTTCCCCTGCAGAAGCAGAGGGGAAACATACTCCGTGTGCGTGATTCCTGTGGAAGCAGTTATGTGCAGTCCAACCACAATGGCAGATTTTTATCTCTTTAAATAATACATTAATGTTTAAAAAGTCCGGCATTGTTCTCCAAGTACCCTCATACTAAATCCACAGCAGACATATTGCTATGATTTGATAGTGTGGTGCAGCTGTAAAGTATACTTTAAATATGCTCTATCGTTTCTTGCAGAGAAGTCGACTATTCAGCCTGTTCCAGTTCCCTAACTGAGCCACCAACTACACCATCTCCACAGAGCTCTAACCTCCAAGAGGACCACAACCTTGCCGTAGGGTTTGGAGGCTTGCGTGCCTCAATGACCCGGAGAGCTATGTTGGCTGGAGTCAGGGCCTTGTGCTTTGGCTCTTGGTAGGGTCACCCATGCCAAACAGGTCAAAGGGTAGAGGCCAGACTAAGAGTGGTCCACCGGTCCTCCAGGTTCAGCTCAGGGCTAACAACCCTGACTGGTCAAAAAACAATTGTAACAGAAACAGTGATGAGGAATCTTTCTACATCTGTGTGTGATGGTATGGACAGACAGAGATGGAGGACCTTCATTGCAGTCCTAATTGCCAGCAGCATAATAGACACTAAAAAAAAGCTATAAATTTACTTAAGTAATTATCCAATGTTACTTTGCCATTACTCCTTAACCACCCTTTTGGTAAATGAATTGTAGGTTAAAGGGTAGCTCTCCCCAACTTTTTTTGGCAATCATTTTAAATCTGTCATGATGAATTCTAATGCCATTCAATTCCTCTCTATCCAATCCATAAGCAGCTCTCAAACCTGAACAATGTCTTAAATGTCTCCTTAGCCATTTGCACTGAGGAAACCAACACCAGCCGCTCCACTTTTTAATCAAATTCCACCATTATTCTGTTAAATTTTGGGTCCTCTTCTTCCTGAGGTGCCATGGCCAGAAATATCCCAGCTGGAAAGTAGCCAGAGATTGATAAAGTTTTATTTGTTCCACATTAGGGATATAACAGGGTATAAAATTAGGTGGCACAGTAGTGTAGCAGTTAGTGTTACACTTAACGGCACCAGTGATTGGGGTTCAATTCCCACCACTGCTCGTAAGGAATTTGTACCTTCTCCCCGTGACCGTGCGGGTCTCCTCCAGGCACCCTCATTTCCTTCCACATTTCAAAGATGTACGGGTCAGTAAGTTGAGGGCACCCATGTTAGCAGTGGAAGCATGTGAGCTTCCCCCAGCACATTCCTCAGCCTGTGTTGGTCACTGACGCAAACAATGCAAGTCATTGTATGTTTCGATCTACATGTGACAAATAAAGTTAGTCTTTTAAACTTTAATTAAAACTTAAATGAACAACAGGCAATCCAAACCCAACATGATCCAAACACAATCCCAAATCCTGTGGTGTTTAAAAAGGGAACTGGCTTCAATGTTAGATATTTTATCTTGTCACTTATTTCAGCACATTCATACTGGGCTTATGGAGTTCCACAACACGAATCAAGCCTTTCAGCCGCTGAGTCCTGTGGATTGCCCTCTTTTCACACATTCCACATTTACCCCATAGTCCCATCAGCTCCTTCCAGATTCTATCCCTAAAGGGGGCCGTTTACTGTGCTCAATTAACCTACCAACCTGCAAATCTTTGGCACGCCCAGAGGAAACCCACATTACAAGGCAAGCGCCATACGGACAGCAACTGGACCTGGGTCGGGACTGAACCTGGGTCACTGGAGCTTAGGCAGCAGTTCTACCAGCTACTGCAAAGTCAGCATGCCAAGGACATAGAAACCAAGACCCCTAACAGGCCCATTTTCCATCTGAATTTAAACAAATTGTCAGAGTGTTAACAGGTTATTTGTTTTCTATTTTGTGTTCTCATTTTCAAAGGTGGCAATATCACACTGCACCAGACTGCCTTTTGAGCTTTAAGTGCCAAGCAGATTTATTGAACTGCAGTGAAACAGAGCAATAAATGAGGGTACTTAAAGATCATTCAGATTTCCTACCATAGGAAATAATAAACATTTTACAATTTTATGTATTTCTTTCTTTACTGCACTTACAACTCTAAAAACTGCCTGGCCTTCCTAATTCTCTTGCAAGGCTCCAGTTACATATCCACATTAAACAGAAAAAAAACACGAAGAAACTGGAAGAACTGCATATCCTGTAGCCCATTCCACAATCTCAAGATCTTTCACAGCAGATTACAGTCAATTAAGTACTTTTGAAGTACACTTACTGTGTTGGGTAGGAAACAGTAAGCACCTGATAATGATATATTTTTAACATAATACTGGCGAAGGAACAAAATATTGGTCAATTCACTGGGATTAATTCTACTGCGGGCAGTCCTCAGGTTATGGCAGGGATGCATTCCTGAAGACTGCTCATACATCATGAGAACAAAAACAGTGTGTGGGAGAGGATGACATTAGCAGCTGTGTCGGGAGCCGGGACAGCAAGCGAGCAGGTGCAGGAAGAGTGACCATCAGCCAGCCTCACTGACTCAGAGTGAATCTGCTTGACCCAGCCCACAGTTGCTATGGCTTTCAGGGTGGGGGATACGCAGAAGTCTCACATTCCAACTCGGCAGAAGATGACTGCAGTGCCTTAGCAGCTGGCAAATCCGTCCCCACTCATCTGGTCTCCCAAATACTCCTTCATATGCACAGGGGAGCATGAGTCAGGTGTCCTGTAACCCGGGGAGCACCTGTGCTCTTTAACCCTTGCCTTGCACATCTTGCATCCACTTGGGAGAAACGACAAGACTTCATTTTAACATATCATCCAAAATCAGGTCCTTAGTCAATATGGTCAATTCCAGAGATGAGCAACTGAACTGTAGCTCATACTGATAAAATACCTGTATACTGTGGTGTTAAAGCAGTTATTAGCATTTCAATATATACAAAAACCAATGAAAATGTCCAACATGACAATTTGCTTTGAACTCATGAGGCAAATAACTGAAGGCATTAAATCCAGCTCAGCAAAGATATGGGGTGTAAAACAAGCTTTTAAATTACACTTGCACCTTGTCAGGGGAAATATTGCACTGTTCACTCAATTGAGAAGCTTTGCTTTTATTGGTATTGTTTAAATTGTAAACTAAATTCTTATCTATTCATAATTCATGAACAACAAATCTAAAGGTAAAATTCTATTTTACTACTACTGAAAATAAACTGTTGGATTCTCTTCGTATTGTGCAGTTGCACTTTTTCTTTGTTAGTATTCCATCTCCTGCATCTATCTCGGATTGAGTGGATTAAGTTTTCCTGACCGTTATCTCTGCTCACACTTGATTGCACAGCCAAACACCTGGGCAATCACATCAAGGCACTGATGACAGGACAACAGTGGGGCTCATCACCAACAATGATGAGACGGCCTACAGAGGGAGGTGGAAGAGCTCGTGACCTGGTGCCAGGCAATTAACCTCTTCCTCAATGCCAAGAAGACAAAGGAGATGGTTATTGACTTAAGGAAAACTCGCAACAGCTCCATCCCCAGTTTACATCAGCAACATAGTGGAAACTGCAAGCGGTTTCAGTTTCAAACTCTTTGGGAATGTACATCACACCTAAGCTCCCATGGTCACAGAAGGCATCCTACACAGTCAAGAGAGAGAGCTGGACGATGCACATCATGCTACAGCTATGCATAGAGAACATCCTGACAAAATGCATCACAGCTTGGTAAGGAAACTGCACTGTGGCAGAAAGGAGGGCTCCACAACGGGGAGTCAAAACTGCCCAACGCTTCACTGGCACCAGCCTACCCGCCATCAAGGTCATGCACACAGAAAGGTGCCGGAAAAGGGCCAGTAACATCATGAAGGATCCCACTCACCCTGCTCATGGACTGTTGGTCCCACTCCCATCAGGAAGGAGGCTATGTAACATCCCTGCCTCAAAAACAGTTACTTTCCTCAAGCAGCAACATTCACTAACTCCACCACTATTATTTCCCATCAGTCACCTCATGTAGAGTCTATTCTCACTATATGGACATACTATCTATGTATGAAAGCAATCTTATGTATCTATATTTATTTATTGTGTTTTTTATATTACTGTGTCCAGTATCTTTTGTGAATTTTTGTGGTGCTGCACCAAATCCAGATTGACAATTATTTCATTCTCCTTTACACTTATGTACTGGAAAGGGCATTGAACAATCTTGAATCTGTCAGAGGCTGCAAGCTGTCCCGAGTGGCATGACTAAAATCAATCATCCACCTCAATGAGGAAGCAGGAAGTGTGAAGGAGGGAGAATACCACCAAAGCTCTGGACTGGTGCTTCAACAAAGAGCGGGACTTCGGCAGAACAAGAAGCATAGTAAATGTATATTGGGATTGGAACAGGTATGGGGCAAAGCAAGAGGCAAGGTTTGGTACTTGCTGCAGCAACATCAAAGTTGGCGGTCAAGAAGAATCTTCTTACAATTGTAGTGCATTCCTAAATGAACCTGGTAAATTTACTCTGCTGATGCAGTTGGCAATGCAAATGCCACAGGATGCAAGTCAACAGTACCATTCCTCCTATTAACTGATAAAAATTATAGAGTGAAGTAGTTTGTTCAGGGACACAGTGTAAAGCACAGTCTTAAATCAAACACCAAACCTTAGAATTTTATAGCACTGAAGGAAGCCATTCAGCCCATCACTTCCTTGCCAGAGAGCCAGAAAATATTGCTGGCAGGTCTAACTTGCAACTTACAGACATAAACTCACAGCCTGAATTTGAATGGGACGTGCAGGAAATGAGTAAAATATCTCATTCACCACAAAAAGTTTTCAACTAAAAGTTTCAGGCTCTCAGATGTTTCATTCTTGTCTGTTTCCAACAAAGGACAGACGGTAAAGTGACAGCAACAAAACAAATCCATTGTTAAAGTCCTTTATCTGTCCTGGGAACAAGGACTAAGGAAGTCTGTTTATTCATGACCCTGAACTCTCCATTTTCAACAACAGTTTTATTATTCGGTCTCATGGCACATGAAACAGGTCCACAAGCCTTTTGTGGGTCACTGACCAAACCCACCACCACCTCCAATCTCATTGCAAAGAAACAATTACTTCTGAAGTAACAATCAGTGAGTAACATCAACAATTTTGTTTTTATTCACACAGCGTATGTGGGTGTCATTGGCAAGGCCAGTACTACTGCCCATTTTGATTGCCCTTAAATATACTATACTATTTCATATCAATCGAAAGTCATATTTTGGACAGATAAGACAAGCAATGTAGACATCCTTCTTTACAGATCATCAGAGAGTCAAATTTTCATTAATAGCCCATTAGTTTTATAGTCATCTTCTGTAATACAATCTTTTACTCTGGACTTAATTGAATATTTAAAATTCCCAGTTGCTGCTGGATTTGATCTCACGTTTCCACATCACTTAATTCATCCCTCTGGAATTGTAGACCAGAAACAAAACTATTAATCTGCTACACCTCAAGAGCCTGAGTCTTGTGGTTTTTCTAACAGTACATCATCAATTACAAATCAGTCCAGGCGATTCTACTATTTTACAGTGAAAGAGGAAATATTACCTCAAAGAAAATAAAAATCTTTTCAACAATTTTTCTTCTCAGCATATCAATTTTAAATTAAAGGTACTGACAATTCTGCCTTCTGCGCACTATATTCTGTCTTGAAAAAAATATTCTGATTACAGACTTATTCACCTTCCCCTGATTTGGTGACAGACTTCAAGAGAAACACACATGGTCAGAGATAAAGTTAAGCCTAAACTCTGTAAGTAAGGAACCACTCCAATTATTCTCTTCATATCCAGAGCACTCAACATACAAGATTCCATTAGAAATCTGAAACCAAGCAAGTCAAAGGTTTACTAATAGGTTATTACAGGGAGTTATCTGCAGAGAGTTATAAAATTAGTCAGCTCCATCATGGGTACCAGCATCGATGTATCCAAGACATCTTCAAGGAGCGGTGCCTCGGAAAAGTGGCTTCCATCATTAAGAATCCCCACCACTCAGGACATGCCCTCTTCTCATTGTTACCATTCGGAAGGACGTACAGAAGCCTGAAGGTACACACTCAGCAATTCAGGGGCAGCTTCTTCCCCTCTGCCATCCCATTTCTAAATGGACATCGAACCTTTGAACATTACCTCACTACATTTTTTTTTTAATTCTGTTTTGCTCTACATATCTTAAACACACACACTTACTGAATCAGAATCAGGTTTATTATCACCGGCATGTGATGTGAAATTTGTTAACTTAGCAGCAGCAGTTCAATGCAATACATAATATAGAAGAGAAAAATAATAATAATAAAATAAAAAATACTAAATAATCAAATAAATCAATTACGGTATATATATTGAATAGATTTTTTAAAAATACATGCAAAAACAGAAATAATGTATATTTTTTAAAAAGTGAGGTAGTGTCCAAAGATTCAATGTCCATTTAGGAATCGGATGGCAGAGGGGAAGAAGCTGTTCCTGAATTGCTGAGTGTGTGCCTTCAGGCTTCTGTACCTCCCACCTGATAGTAACAGTGAGAAAAGGGCATGCCCTGGGTGCTGGAGGTCCTTAATAATGGACGCTGCCTTTCTGAGACACCGCTCCCTGAAGCTGTCCTGGGTGCTTTGTAGGCTAGTGCCCAAGATGGAGATGACTAGATTTACAACCTTCTGCAACTTCTTTCGGTCCTGTGCAGTAGCCCCCCCACATACCAGACAGTGATGCAGCCTGTCAGAATGCTCTCCACGGTACAACTATAGAAGTTTTTGAGTGTATTTGTTGACATGCCAAATCTCTTCAAACTCCTAATAAAGTATAGCCGCTGTCTTGCCTTCTTTATAACTACATCGATATGTTGGGACCAGGTTAGATCCTCAAGAGTTCTTGACACCCAGGAACTTGAAGCTGCTCACTTTCTCCACTTCTGATCCCTCTATGAGGATTAGTATGTGTTCCTTCGTCTTAGCCTGCCTGAAGTATATAGAAAGTAGAGCAGCGGGCTAAGCACACACCCCTGAGGTGCGCCACTGTAAATCATTTTCCCTATATATATATATATATATATCATGCATTGCATTGTACTCCTACCACAAAGTTAACAAACTACATGATGTATGCCAGTGATAACAAACCCGATTCTGAGGTACACAAAGAATGGAAGGCATTGTTTAAATCCGATTGCTCTCAAGATAATCAAGTAGTTTCAATGCCACAGGACAAAGTTGGCTTACTTCTATTGGAAGGAAAGGCAGCAGAGTATCTGAGAAATATAACTATTTGGTACATACTGAGAAACAGGAAGAGGCAAAGGACAGATCAAACATGAGATTCTGCAGGTCCTGGAAATCCAGAGCAACACAAAGAAAATGCTGGAGGAACTCAGCAGGTCAGGCAGCGTCTACAGAAATGAATAAACAGACAACATTTCAAGCTGAAACCTTTCTTCAGGACAGAAAGAAGGGGAAGATGCCTGAATAAACTGTTTGCTCCAGTAACAAATAATTAACGTGTTCACCATTGTCTACCATTCCTCACGTTTATTTATGAGGACTAAACGTCTGCACAGATGAGTCATATTCTCCATTCCAGAACGGGGGGGGGGGGGGGGGGGGGTGGCAGTGTGGTTGTGTCAGACTTTTGGGTCTCAGCCAGCTTATCTATTTATATTCACGGATATGTCTCACAGTCTGAGACTGGATTACACCTGTTCCAGCTGTCAAATATTTTGCCAAGTTATGGAAATTACCAAAATATTTCAGAAGCATTACAATGTTATATAAAAAACACAAGTGCAACTTCCTGATTTAATGATAGTTTTGTGCATTTTCTGTACAAATACACAGGTTGTTAATATTCAAAACAAACAGAACCAATGATTGGCAAATATATTGCCTTTGTCGATGATTTAGTTCTACTAGCATATGCACATACCTTTACTATTATGCAAAATGATCAATAGTATTGGAACATTGTCAATAAATATTTACAACTTGTAAATAAGTTATTTGTTGTATTCATCAATAAATGGGGATGAATTGAGCTTGAAGAATTTTTTTTGAGTTATCTCGCACCCCCCCATTTCATTCAAAACAAAAATATATATATAAAAAAATAAATTTTCCGCTCACAGCTTCAAATATAAACCAGCAATACTTTACTATCCAAGTGATTGGTGTTGGCTTGGAAGATTTCTGGCAGTTTACTTGGACAAGGAAGGTGAGGAGAGATGAACATCCATATTCAAAACTTGACACCTGTACAGAGGTATATTTCCACGAGGACCCAGAACACAGTATGTAGAATTATGAATGCTGGTTAATTTTCCTGCCTCCGTATCTAATCAACAGCAGTCAGCTAAATTATTTTCCTAGGAATGTACAGCCCTATAAGACACTGGGTGGCTCTAAAGGTTTCCTCTTCAGCTGCAGATTCAGTAGTAAACCACAAGCAAAATTTACAAGAAAATGCTTATTGTAATCGAACTATAGCAGCTTCTTGTGTTTCAGAGTTGTGGAAGTGTTCACCTCAAGACAAAATTAAACTTAAATTAGGCAAACAGCACATTGATATAGCCTCAAGCTATGAAGGTACCAATAATTCAAACCTTACACAGCACGGATGTGAATATCTTGTCTCAGTAAAGATAATGCCCGAGGCCAGAAATGGGGAATCCAAGTGACTCACTTGCAGAATAACAGTACAAGGTACTGGTTACAATATCTGAGTCAGGGTGGATCCCATTAAATCAAAGTGGTTATTAAACCTGAGCAATTCTCTGAATATGCAGACTAACCCAGCAGGCACACAGGGTAGCAGTTACAGACTTTTGTTGAGAATCAAAAGAAAAACTTCCATTTAATTTTCGTTACAAAAAAAAAGCAGACTTCCTTGGGTTTTATTTCATTATTGGGAATGTTTTGGCTCATGACCAGAGAAGATACATCCTGTCACTGGAGACAAGGTGCTTTTCCAAACGTAACACACACACACACGCACGCACAAGTTACTCTTTATTAGGGTTAAACCTATCAACCATTTACATTTCTGGCCAACTACCTTATGTGTCTTTATTTATAATCACATTCCACCACATCATTAGACCATCTTAAATAAATTTGTAACATAACATGAGTTATAACATATAAAATTACTGTTTTAAAGCAAAAAATCTTTAGTGTCTGTGGTTTTTATTTGGACTAAATGCACCCCCATCCTCTCTCTCCCACATAACAACAATCACTCAAACTCCCAACAAATGTATTGCAACATTAAGCAAAGCTGTTCTGAATTTTATTTTTACAAATCCATGCAGGTAGAAAACCTGAAAAGTACAAAAGCCAAAAAGAAATCACTTGGGCACAGGGGGAAATAATTAAATGTCATCAAGCATGAGATGCAGTTATCAGCAATGGTACGCACCACCATAATGCAAACTTGGCAGTGAAAGAAAAACAGGCATACAGTATGGAGGTGATTTCCATTGATCGCCACAATTTAGGAAGACAATGAAGAATGGCAAAGAATGAGAAAGTTCAAATGAAAACTCCCCCAGTGCTTCTGTTATCATTCATTTAAGAATGCAGTTTGAAGCTCTTATAACCTCTAAAGCTCTCTATGTTTTAAACAAATTACAACTTCCTGGAAGTAGCCCTTCACTAGCACTGTGCTTACATTGTTTAAGGCAACTTAACATAAATCCCAGGGCCATTGTTATTCAGTGAAAAATATTACATTATAAACAAGAAGGAAAAAAAACAAAATCTTTGAGATGAAGAGATTGGTGACACGCGTGGTATTACACTGCATGTGAACAGTATTACTTAGCTTTCATAATTATGCAGAATCAGGCTAGTCAGCCTAAAACGCAGAGAAACAAGTTAAGATTCTGAAATAGTCAAGACCTACGTCAAAAGATCAACTTGCTTCTCCCTTTCCCACTTCTGACAAAAAAAAATCCTAGTTTGAAACATCATTTCTCTTTCCTTATATATGTTCGGACCTTCTCAGTGTCTGCAGCATTTTCTGCTTTTCTTTTTAGTTCCCAGCATCTGCAGTGCTTCCTAACTTTTAACAGATACTATTCCTTTCTCCTTCATGCATCGTAACAAGAGCCATGATGCAGAATTATAAAAGGATCAAATTAGACTGAAATGGCTGGCATGCTCTGCTTTACATTTCTATTGATTCATCTCTTGAAGTACTCTTATATTTTGGAAGCACCTTGACGAGTATGTGAATTGCCAAGGCACTGTGAGGCTACAGATGAAGAGCTGGTAAATGGGATTAACATGGAAAGGTACTTGATGGCTGGGATGGACATATTGGACCAAAGAGCCTGGTTTCTTTGACTTTGTGCAATAATAATCCTATCCACATTTGCCACTTGTAGTCAAGGAGCTTGCCATTTACAGCATCCACTTGGTTAAGAAAGTTCTTTATGAATTCCCTGTTGGATATACTTGAGACTGCCTTATATTTGTGGTCATTTGTTCTTGTCTCCCAAGTACAGTTATCTTGTCCTGATCTACTTCATTAAACTGTTATATCATCTTGAAACACATCACATGAACTAGTCTGAATAGGACAGCTAGTTCCCTTCAATAAAAGACCACAAGTAAACTGCTTGGGTTTTGTGCCAACCATCAACTTTATGATTCCTTTCACCAGGGCCAGCTGTTTCCCCATTTGAAGAAGTCTTACTTGCTATTGCAGATTTAATAATAGGTTTCATGGGATATAGATCCTCTGATACCTCACTGTAAAACATCATGACTAATATTAAATGCTAACTACACAAAACAAAAAGAGGAATTGTAATACAAGGAACATCAACAAATATTAGTCATCCTGTCATGATGACTAAGGGAGATAGTGGTGGGTAGTCTGTGTGTCCGTGTTATGTCGTGCATATGCATGCGTATGCACATGTGTGTGTGTGGTTGTGCAAAGAAGAAAAATAGTAAAGACCACATCAAAAAAAAATTTAAAACACTGTTTAGAAAACACAAGCGCCCTCTGAAGCTTCCTTATGCAGCAGGCTTCAAATATCAAAGAAGGAACTAACATTCAAGTACTATAAAACAAAAACATCCTGCCAAACTTAAAATTACAAAGCAAAATATTACAGATGCTGGAAAGCTGAAGTGACGGGAAATGTTCAGCAGCTCATTCTCCCGCCACAAAAGGCTGCCGAAACACCCAAGTGTGGCCAGTATTTTCACTGATTTTTGTTTCCTAGACTACAAGAGGAGGCCTGGTGAGGAAGGGATGTGTAAGGGATCATAATATAAAAATCCCATTATTTACCCACCGTCACCTAAGAGTAAAGAAAATGCACGTAATTCATCTTTCTGTCAGGAGCTGAACCCAAGGAACTGGGACACTTTGGCTTGGATTTGAACAGCAGATAGAGACAAGAATGCTGACCTTCAGTTAGGTTGTTGGAAAGCAGCCAAAATGGGCAATCTTGGCTCTTTCATCTGAACAGCTCAGTATCATTCCCAGCTCGTGAGAGATCCCAGGAGTCTGCTTTCATACCTGCTCCAAATGAAGTATGTCCACTTAGGAGAGATCCAAACCTAGTCGAAGGGGTGCCTCACTCATACGTTAACCCTTTCATTCCTGGAATTATTCTTGTGAACCTCCTCTGGAACTTTTTCAGTGCAAACACCTCTTTTCTTAGATAAGGGACCCAAAACTGCTCACAGTGCTCTTAGTGTAATCTGACCAATACCTTATAAAGCCTCAGCATTACACTCTTGCTCTTATATTCTCGTCCACTGGAAACAAATGCTAACGTTGCATTGGCCTTCCTTACCATCGACTGAACCTGCAAATTAACCTTTACTTCTGTAAAGCACAAGGACTCCCGAGGCTTTTGCATCCGATTTTTAGATTTTCTCCCTGTTTAGAAAACAGCCTACGACTTTTATTCTTTCTACCAAAGTTCGTGACCATACTGTTCCCGACACTGTATTCCATCTGCCACTTCTTTGCCCATCCTCCCAATCTGTCCAAGTCCCTCTGCAGACTCCCTGCTTCAACAGTACCTGCCCCTCTATACATCTCTGTATCGTATCTGCACACTTAGCCACAAAGCCATTAACTCCATAATCCAAATTGTTGACATATGACGTGAAAATAAGTAGTCCCAACACCAATGCCTGTGGAACACCACCTGAGCAGCCAACCAGAATCGGCCTCCTTTATTCCAACATTGCTTCCTCCCAGTCAGCCAATCTTCTATCCATGCGGGTATCTTTCCTGTAGATACCATGGGCTGTCGCCATGGTAAGCAGCCTCAGGTGCAGCACCTCATTAAAGGACTTATGAAAATCCAAGTAAACACCATCCACTGACTCTCCTTTGTCAATCCTGCTTTTGCTATTTCCTCAAAGAATTCCAACAGATTTGTCAGGCAAGATTTCTCCATAAGGAAACAATGCTGACTTTGGCATTTTTTATCGTGTAGCTGCCAGCACCCCGAATTCTCATCCATAATAATGAACTTCAACATCTTCTCAACCTCTGAAGTCAGTGGCCTGTAATTTTCTTTCTTCTGCCTCCCTCCCTTCTTAAGAGTGGTGTGATATTTGCAATTTTCCAGTCCTCCAGAACTATTCCAGAATCTAGTGATTCTTGAAAGATCATTGCTCATGGCTCCATAATTTCTTCAGTGACCCCTTTCATGTTTAGTCCATCTGGTTCAAGTGACTTATCTACCTTCAGATCTTCCAGCTTCTCAACCAGTTGTAGTAATAACAACTACACTCACTTCTCCCCCTTTACACTCTTGCAGTTCCTGGCTCTCCTGCCTGAATCGTAGTCCATTTTACGAGTTGTCTGTATACATCAAATTTTCTCCTCCTCCACCTCAGCAATCCTCTTTCGCAGTTATTTAATGTTTAGTTTTTATTTTGAAGTTTTGCACTGTACTGCTGCTACAAAACCACAAATTTCATGACATATGTCAGTGATAATAGACATGAATCTAATTCTGAATTAGGTTTTCCTATAAATACACCACTAATGTAAAAGTAAGTGATTTGCAAACAGGAGAGAGCTCTGAATGATCAGGCAATTCAGTATAAATTTGAGCAATATAATACATTTTAGTAGGAAAAACACAGGAGGAAATTAACAACAGAAAAATGTGGATGTACAGAGTCAACTGCTAATTGCTTTGAAGTGATATAATGAATTGTTAGGAACATGGGTGCATTTTTGGATCATAGGACACTTACTTAGATGCCTTCCATTGATGCCATGGAGAGGCCAAAGTGGAGATTTGCTAGAAACAGGAGTATGCAGTTATACCATCCAATTTCTAAATGGACACTGAACCCATGAACACTACTTTTTAACCTCATTTTTTATAATTTATTTCTGTTTCTGCACTTCTTATTTAAACTTAACTATTTAACACACATTATATATCTTACTGTAATAGTTTTATTTTTGTACATTTATCATGTACTGCACTGTACAGCTACTGCAAAGCTAACAAATTTCACAACATCTGGTGTTAAACCAGATTCTGATGGGCAGATTCAATCAAGCTTCTTAACAGGGTAAATAGGGAAAGTAGTTTAGTCAGCAATGTGGAATATTATGACCATGAGACAAGATACAATACTTTGCAGTGTGAACTGATGTTGGCAGATACCTCTACCATTTTAAGAGAAAAGACGTTTGGGGAAGTAGGATTGGTTTTAGAATGGTTCCAATTGTAAACACCTATGAAACCAGAATAACGTTTCTCCCCTCATATTAACACTGCAAAAGAAAGCAATATTATAAACCATGATATCATGATTTCCAATAGTCTTCCATTATCAATGTTCTGTTCTAGGATTCTCTTTCAAAATGATTCGCTGTTCTCTGGTGTTATCTAATTCTGAACATTGCCTTATCTCATTTCAAACACATACTGATTACAATTACACCTGGCAAGAATGAGGGACTAGATTTGTATAACTGAGATTACTGGCAATGTGACTGAAAATTACGCTGACACAATTGAGTCAATTTCTTCTTGCTCAGTAACAGGAATGAAAACGGAGGCTCTGGAACTGCACTGGATTCAATTACCCCAGATGAATTCCTACTTTATAGAAAAGGAAAACCAGTGATCTGAATGTTTACTCTACCTGGTATTAGTTTATAGCTTGTGGTATTGACTGTACCGATGTCATCATCATCATGTGCTGTGCCAGGTCGTATGACATAGGCGATCCTGGTCTTCTATCTGCCCCAATCTGTGCGGGAACACAGACCTCCCTCATGCTGAAGTTCCCATTCTTTTTTCTTTCCATAACCGTAATTGTTCTTGGCAAATTTTCGACAGAAGCAGTATGCCATTGCCTTCTTCTGGGCAGAGCCTTTACAATAGGGGTGACCCCAGCCATTATCAATACTCTTCAGAGATTGCCTGCCTGGTGACAGTGGTTGCATAATCAGGACGTGACATGCACCGGCTGCTCATATGACCATCCACCACTTGCTCTCATGGCTTCATGTGATCTTAAGCAGGTGCTACACCTTGCTCAAAGGTGCTACGGGCTAGTGGAGCAAAGGAGTGCCTTACATCTCCACCCCACCATCCATATACCGACTTAGCTAACCTGCAATACGTGCAGGTTTACAGGCACGTTTATAGGCCTTAACAACTCTGAAGAGAAGGAAACTGGCTAAGGTTCTGCTACCTCTCTGTATTTTGTGTTGGGCTCAATTCTGATGCCCCACCAAGTCAAATGCCAACTGCTGTTCACCGGCAAGACAAGTAATGACAAGTACAGTGAAACTTTGATGGACAGAAGTCTGGTCAAAGAACAGGGAAAGTCAACAAAGAAAAACAAATACATACATTTCTTGCAGCATATAACAAGTATAATATGGAATTGGGGACTTGAGAATTAAACACGGCAAATTCTACATCATAGCATCCTACACCACTTTTGCAAAATCTATTTGTCCACTTTTAGGTACAGCTTTTTACAATGCATGAAAGCATCTATAAACCATATTAGTTTTTCCAGACTATTCACCACATTTCAAGTCACAACATAAGTATTATTCTATTTAAATATACAGCTTACCATAGGGTTCACAATAAGACAGTGACTAACTTAATGAAATACATGTTGACATGATACACCAAACCTGACGAGCTTGTAAAAGGGGGAAAAAAATACCTTTTTTTTGGAAAAGCATATTTCCTTTCTTCAGTGCACTTCCTTCTGTCTTAACCCAATAAGTCAACTGTTTCACCCTAACCAACCCAAGACCTGTCCCTGGTAAGTTTTTTTAAGTACAGTTTGTACAACAGTCATCTCTCCTTCTGGGAAAGTTTAATCTCTTCTCTACATCTTCCACTGCATCATCAGGGGGCTTGTGGACATTGAGCAACAATTTACTATTAAACTTGCGATCCTCTAGGGTTGAACTCATCATATAAAGAATTTCCAAAATCAGCAGACAGCCATGAATCTCTGTGATGGCACAGTACACTAACTTTTCAAATACCTTATAACCCTACATTGCTAATAATTTTTAACTATGTGTTCACTGGCTTCGATCTTTTCCAATTCTCCTATATGCAGGTCTCATCCTCCCCTCCCCTCCTTTGCCTCGCCTCACTATTGCCTCAGCTACATCAAACAAATACCAAACGAGAGCTCCACAGACACTCTTAAGACTCTGGAAACGAACTTTGAGCAATTTTAGTGGTTGTTCTTACCTATAGGTCAACAGCCAGAAATTCTGTTGTATAGTTAATCATTTCTGTGAGCTTCACAATACCAGTTATTACAGCAGTACCGTGAATCAATCATGAAGTTTGCAATATTGCTTCCAGCATCTCTGTGCATACAAGCCACTCATGCAGAGATCACAGAGCATTTTCCCAGGTTCCTTTAGGGAAATCCAATCACAAATAAATAGCCCACAAGCCCCTCACAACGAACCCCTGCCTCACTGTAGTCCCAATCGCCATCGGCGCATCTTGCTCTCCTCTGCCATTTTGCAAGATGAACACCAAATGCCTCCATCCAATCCCATGCTTCCCCCCCATCAGATTTCATCACTGGCTTGAAACTACCACCTAGTATCATTTCAAAGGAAGACACCTTTGGTAAAAATATTATTTTTGAAAGAAAAAGATTCTCTCCCCCACACCCTCCCTCCAAATCTTAGGTTTGCCATTCTCAATTGTCATACCTTATGACAAAATACATACATCAACATTTTAAAATGTTAAAAAATGTTGAACTATAGCAAATTAACAAGGTATTAGTCTACCTTGAATATGATGTGGTAATAAAATTTTACCAAGGACATTCCCATCACAAAACTTCATCATTACCATGCTGCTTGCATCCCACAGGTTGGCTAAACTTCACAAAAAAGCGTTATTGGGTAAAAAGACAAAAGCACAGCTCTATACTTCGGAAGAAACCGTCATTATGGCTCTTGAAAATCTGATCACTGGCAATTCCAAGTTATAACAATGGTCCTTTTAAGCACAAATCACCACTCATACAGGAGAAGGTAGCATGAGAAGTTAACTGTAATGCAAGTAACACTAAACTCAGATACAGGTTACACACAGAAGACAATGCCATTACTAATATACCATACGCCTTTTTCAAAGGTTCTCCAGAAGGCTGAAGTTAACTGTAACACTGACTGAAATGCTCTTAATCCAGCATCTTGTGGGGGTTTGTACAATACATATAACAAAAAGAACAGTTTGAAAAACTGACAGGAGCGCTTGTTAACAAGGTGAGCAATGAGCATGACAGGAATTGCCAGATTGCTGACTGTTGTTCAATTCAAAATTGTGATGCTCTTCTGCCATGTACAGTTTAAAATATCTATATTCAATTTGCTTTGATTAAGTTTCTTTAAACCTGTTTTGAAAAATGGTGTTAATTCCTCTTTAAATCAAGGCAAGAACAGTTTGAGGCGATTCAACTTTAGGAAGTAGGTGTTACTGGTAATCTAAGACAAGACTTAAAATTTGGGACATTCCCTAAACTGGGCCATCAATGTCATTATTAGTGTAATGATTCGCCACTATTCCAACTTTCAGAGCAGTTTTAAGTTCAAAGTACATCAAAATTTGTATTCTATACACAACCTTGAGATCTGTTTCCTTACAGACAGCCACAAAGCAAAGAAGCCCAATAAAACCCATTAAAAGAGGACCATCAAACATCCAAAGTGCAGGGGGAAAAAGCACTAATTGTGCAAATAGAAGTAAGCAAATAACATTCAGAACTGAAGTTCATGAGAGTGAGTTCACAGCCATGAAGCCAGTCATTACTGCAGCCGGGCCAGGAACCTGTTAGTTGCAGGCCACATCCTCAGTTCAGCGCACAGTCAAGTAAACCTCGCAGATGAGCAAGCTGACACAGGCCTGTTTTTCACCTCCAACTCCAACACCTGATCTTTGCAATCTGGCTTGCTGCTTAAATCGGCCAAACTTGCTGTCGGAAACCAGCCCTACTTCTTCAATACACACTTGGGGCCCAGGCCCCGACACATTGATTAAGCCCATACCCATCCTTTCCAATCTGGCCCAGCGCTTAAATCACCCAAATAGCAGGGCTTTCCTCATTCTCAGACCCGGGCCCTGCCGCTTCAATATGCTCACAGGCCTGCGCCCTGATTCAGCCTGTACCTGACCTAACAAAGCTAAACCAGCATTTAAATTAATCAAACATCGACGTGTTCTTCACTGTCAGGCCCAGCCCCGCCTCACCTCCATTCTGCTGCTTTGAATCACCTCCAAGTCTGCAGCAGATTTGACTCACTCTTGGCTCTCAGGCCTGCCAGGCTACAACCGTCCTGCACCTTCAAGACTTCAGTTCACACCACAGAAATGCCAGGTCATACAGGCTGTTTTAAAGCTCAACTCCAAAAGAGAAGTTACAGGCTACTGATTGCAGTGATCGTTTCCGACAAAAGGTTTAATGAATAAAGTAGTTACCAGCTTTGTTTGCTGCCAGCAAGTCGTCCCTGTGTTTCACCAGTGCCGTCTTAAGCCGGGAGTAATGACAAAGGCATTAACAAATACGTGCCCAGATATGGTTGGTTCTGAACTGCGTCAGTCATTCACAAAATGCTGGTGGGACACAGCAGGCCAGGCAGCATCTATAAGGAGAAGCACTGTTGACGTTTCGGGCCGAGACTCTGACAAAGGGTCTCAGCCCGAAACGTCGACAGTGCTTCTCCTTCTAGATGCTGCCTGGCCTGCTGTGTTCCACCAGCATTTTGTGTGTGTTGTTTGAATTTCCAGCATCTGCAGATTTCCTCATGTTTGTGTCAGTCATTATTTCTTTTTAAAATTAGTTTTTGCTTAATCACTCACAGCGCACTTTTTTTAAAATTTAGACTGTCTCCAGTTCAGCCCTCCCTGATCTAGAGGCTTGGCAGGCAAACTATTCCAAAATTGGAGCCTTCTGAGCAAACAGCTGGGTTATCTGATTCTCCAAATGCCCTTTGAGATTTGAGGTTGGCCTTTCCTTCTAGCTGGAAGTACACAAAGGGAAATCCTTGAGATCCAAGATTTGGATTTGGAAGTGCAGTACAATAGTGCACTTGCTTGCTTACATACTGCCTCTGTTATTTTGATGTTGGGTGCAATTTTGCCACAGCCTCCGGAAACTACTTAAATCGGGCTGTGCTTCATCGTTCCATGGCTAAGAGCAAAATTAAATGACTTGCTCCCTCCTCTATAACAATACAAGAGAGTGCAGCTGAGATTATTTTCCTTGTCTAGAAACTTAAACAAGCCTCTGTTACAAATCCTTGATCGCAAGCTCACCAGCTAATCCCTGGTACAAATGTTACCAAACCGACTACATAAATAAATTGCATCGCAAAGTCATTATGTTCTAAGGCAACGAAGCCAAACTATTTTATATGTCACTAAACCAAATATAACTGAAAGGCACTGTCATGTCTATGGTCCGCATGGACCCAAGCTTGGGCAGGTTAGTGCTACAAGTATTCAAGAATTAATCACTAATACTGTATGACAGGTAATTAAGAACTTAGTGGGTAGGACAAGACAACAAAGTATAGAACCTCTAAAATACATCTTGCTTGCTTTTGTTAACATTTTAGAAATATGTTCCTTGTTTTGTTTAAATCTATTTTTTCACCCTCTTCTTACATTTATACTTCTGCTTTCCCTTCATGCTCTGTTTGTCTGCAGCAAAGACAACTCCACATCCCCTTCCATGGACAATTTTCAACAATTTCTTAAACCCTGTGACTTCTTATACTAACACCACAAAACTTCCCTCTGAGAGTGAAAATATCTAATCGTACAATTGGTTATGCAAATCTAAACTGTCCAATCAGGTGTCCAAACTCTGACAGGCTTGCTGCTTGTTTAAACTGTTCCATGGTTTAAAAGCTCCCCTCCCCAGTTGCAGAGCCACTGTCAAATTGCAAGCAAACTGTAAAATGACAACAGCTGGACAACCCATGTGGTTAACCAACATATACTTGTGTTTGGAGAAATCGCATCAGTTCACAGAAATTCATGACCGAATCAGAACACTATTTACGAATAAGGGAATATCCAATTTCAAAACTGCATAAAATAATTAATTCATGGTGTTTAGTGATTCTTGTAAACAGAGAGGGTAAAATAATTGCTTTATGTGATATATGTCTTTAGTTCAGAGCCACCTACAATTTTTTATTTAGATGTTAAATTTCATTGAAAGACAGTATGATCCAACTTTGCATCCAGTTTTATTAACACTTGTTCAACAAAACAATTCCAAAATCATGTGCCTCAATACCTGTTCTTCAGATCAACCTCATTAATTCCAGCACACCAGTCTCATAACTCAAGCATCCTGACCTCCACTTTGCACGCTCTCCCTCTGGATGCTCCATTTTCCTCCTACACCCTGAAGATGTCTATCCAAACTGTGAGTTAACTGGCCACTATAAACTGGTGTAGGTAAGTGCAAATATTGGGGGTTGGGGGAGTAAGGTAGGAGGAGGTGCTGCTTGTGCGAAGGGAAGGGAAGGGGTGCTTTGGAGCATCGATTTTCTACCAGTCATTCTTTGGGGTTTCTTGTTTGGTGGATGTCTGTGAAGAATATGAATTTCAGGCTGTACGATGTACACGTACTCTGATATTAAATGAACTTTTGAATATAAACACAACAAATGGGACGTGCAAATAGGAGTGCGCAGCTCCAGTGACCCGAGGGCCTGTTTACGTTCTACTTGACTCTGATTTCAGAAAACTTGCAGCTCATTTGACCATACAAGCTGATTTTCAAACATTTATTTTGTCCAATAAGGGGTGGCAGATTTGGACAAAAAGACACCAATACTAACTGACTCTGCTAAACTATGTTCCTAAAGCCAACTGCGGCCACTCTGCTCAGACAAAGGAACAAACTAACTTCTGGGAAAAAGAAACCTTTACTTTGTTCATGAGGCTAAACTTAAACAAAATGCAACTTACAGTAATCCATCATGAAAAGATGACTTACTTCAAGATAACTCACTGGTGCACACTATCAGTTTCTGTTCTGAATAATTTAGTTCCATGACAAAAAATAAAAAGACAGCAGAAGGCCATTCAACCCCTCTTGTCAAGTCTGCTGGGCCATTTCATGAAATCATGGCCAATTCCATTCTTTTTTCCTGCTCAATCCCAATAACTCGATATTCCCTATAATCTGAAAATCTTATTTATTTAATTACAGATACAGCACGGAGTAGGCCTTTCTGGCCCTTTGAGCCACTCCACCCTAGCAACCCCCCGACAACCCCGATTTAACCCTAACCTAACCACATGACAATTTACAATGATCAATTAACCTTCCCAGTACGTCTTTGAACAATGGTAGGAGACCAGAGCACCCGGGTAAAAACCCACACATCCACAGGGAAGATGTACAGAGATTCCTTAAAGAGGACCCGGAATTGAACTTGAAACTTTGATACCGCAAGCTGTAATTACATCGCCCTAACCGCTGTGATATTGTGGCAGCCCCCTGAATGTACTTAATTACTCAAAATCCAGAGAATACCAAAGATTTACCAGACCCAAATATATACCTCCCTCTTAATAACCTTAGATGTTACAGCCCTTTATCTCAAGCCCCACAATTTCCACCGTAGAGAGTATTACAACATCCAACCTGTAGTGGCAAAACTAATCCAAAATCAAAAGGGAACAATTGCCGCTAGCCTGCAACCGCCACAGAGCTGTCATACTTGCATGATGTACCCTCAGCTCCAATGAAATAATTGTTCCAAAGAGTTGAATTATTTATCTGGATCCTGTATTACCTATTGGTAAACATATAATTAAGCATTAGTGAGCATTAGCTCAGCATTATTATGTGTTTGCTGATTGTTAATAAAGGACTCAGCTCTTCGGATACTCTTATCTGTGGTGCCTCCATACGCTGGACATTCAAATCTCAATTGTACATAAAAGCCATTAGATAAGCTTTTGACCTGCTATATTATGAAACCTAAAATGAGGAGAAGGTAGAGGAGAAAGTCCTTATTATGAAAGAAGTTTAAAATAAAACCTACCCTTTAGATAATTACATTTTTAAAAAGCAGTATTTATGTTTGCATGCGACAGCAGCCCGGTACATCACTTTGACAGGCGAGGGTAACTGGTGGACCTCGTACCCTGGTGCAATAGGGACATGCCTGTCCTAGCATGCGAAGACAGCTACGGCAACACTTTGTGGAGAGTGAGGGGCATGACAAGGCATAGAAGTAGTCATGGTCATCCACTGCAACCAAGGAAGACCCCAGTTGTGATGACTACTCATCCCTCTGGAACTGGACCCCCAGGGTCAAGAGAGTGGAACTGCCCCAATGCAACAGGTTTTCCACTTTAAAAGCTCTCCCGCACAGGTCCTTCTGTCATCATCGGATACAACGGGTAACCAATCACTTATGTTATTTTAGAGAAGTGACCATATGCAGAATGCACTTTGCCTGCAAAGTGTGCCAACTACAAAATACATCACAGTTACGCACACAGGCTATTTCCATGGCACCTTCCTTACTAATGGCAGTTACCAACAATGAGACACAACAGACTGAATATGCAGGAATCTGGAGGAATTAAGGTCTTGTTGCAGGTTTCAATGTGAAACATTGACAATTCTATTCCTCCTACAGATACTGCTTGAACCCTGGTGTTCCAGCACACTCACGCTTTGTAGCATTTACCAGCAGGGTTTTTAAGACACCAGACAAAGGGGAAACTTGCAGGTTGTCCTCTGAGTTAAGATTCGGAAATTTGATGTCGGACCTTCACTGTTACTGAGTCCAAATGCTGGACCACCCCACCACCACCTAACAATGCCTCTGTTGTAGCTTCACGGAAGGACAGCAGTAATTCAACAAATCACTCTCCACTCATTAGGGATGGCAATAAATGCTGTTCTGATCAGCAAGGCCCACATCCCCAAAAATAAATAAGCAGAATGAATGTGATCAAAATCATGATGTTATCATCAAACCTGAACAGAACAAGTCCACTGTGTGCTACTGAAACCAATTTTGTCCTACTCTATAGAACTTAACACACCTCTAAAATGACACCCCAGTGTTGCTCCTTTCTGTGCCATGTGGCACCTTGCTGCTCCTTTAGCCATTTTTGCCTGCTCTTTTTTTAAAAAACGAGGCCAAGTTGCAAGCTTGACACTCAACCAGCACGGATGGAAAGCATGCCAGGAGCCGACCAGATTCAAAGCCAGCACCACTCGCCTCCAAGTCTGGCGACCAGCCAGCTCGGGGAGTATTTGTTAGCTTGGGCAGTCCAAGGAGTTTCTGAAATCCCATGACAAAAAGCGAAAGCAATTGTCCCTGCTGTCCTGGTTAATACTTAATCAGCACAAAAGCAGACTATCTGATGGCTATCACCTTCCTGTTTGTACATAGACCACTATATTTACAATGTTGCACAGATGACTGCACTTTAAAATTAATTCACTGGTTGTAAAGTGCACTGCCATGACCTATGGTATTCTAAAATAGTACAGGAAATGCCTTAATATTCCCCTTACAATATAGACATAACATTTCAATTGTACTAGCCAGTATGGCCTATCTATCCCACTATGGGGAGCACTGTCTATGTTTATTGTTAGTTGAATCAAAGTAAAGGCACTGAAAGGGATGCTGGTCTGATGTCATGGCTAGATCAGAGCTCCAGCCGAAGATAATAAATACTCTTGATAATAGTCTTTTACCACGGTCACACAGCATTAGACATTACCAAGAGAAGTAGAATCAGTTATTCCCTTGTCACAAGCTGATAGGTTTGTTAGTAATTCCCTTCAGAGCACATTGTCCTGGTCAATGTTAAGCTCTCACAGAGCATCCCAAAAATAAATTATCTGGTCACAATCACTGTTGTCATTAGCAGAAGCTTACTTTGAACAACGTGACTATCAGATTTTCTACACTACAGTAATGACTAGGCTCCTTAGTGATGTCAATGCTCTGCAAGGATATAACTACAAGGCACTGGAATGAAATTTAGAGGCAAAATACAACACTCTGATGCAACTGTACTTAATTTTACCAAATAGGAATTAATGTGGTTCACTGAGTACTCCCTATGTCAAAAAATCTGTAAGCTGATATCGATGAAGCTTCGCTCAAGAGTAGTACTTAGCTATGATAGGTGGGACATGGTTACCTATCACTAGATAGCTATAAACAGCGTCGGGAGGTTATTAGATCAATTACCTGGTAAGAGAGATTAAAACTGTCTGCAATCCTCCTCAACTCTTGACCGATCAATACCTCAGGTGCGACGTCCATTCCCACAGGCTGGGATATTTCATGGATTTCCATCTGCCCTGCAACACCAAAGAGAACAGTCATTTAAAATTTCATCAGCCTAAGTGCACAGATCAGCATCTGAATAAAGAACAATCAAATTCTTGAGAGAAAGCTTTGAATTAAAGTATTACTTGATCCAGTAAAAGCAGTGTTAAGCTTTCTAACATCACCTCAATTGTACAAGTAGCCATACTAACATTTCAGAAATCAAAGTTTGATATAATACATCTTCTAAAGTATTTTTATTTCCATTAAATAAGCACTACCAAGATATTGGACTGGAATCACCTTAAAACAACTAACAGCTCACCCACACAAAAATCCAATCCTAATCTTGAGTGCATTACCTTGCAAGAATTTGTACAAGTAAGCTAATACCGACCCTAATCAAAAATGCCCTAATCCCTACAGGGCCTTGCAATTGCAAAACCAGAGTAATGTTTTGAGAGCCAGTAAAGCCTCTTCTCCTTGGTTGCCTGTGAATATCATGAGATATGGGAGCAGAATTTGACCCATTAAATCTGCTCTGCCGTCCAGTCATGGCTGGTGTGCCTTGAATCTCTTGTGCTTCAGTTCAGCCCTGAAGCAGGTTAAGCCAGAAGCTTTCCCAACTCGCTAAACACTGCAAAAAATTAATGCTTCACTACTGGACCTCCAGTGCGATATCGGACTCTAATTGCAGAGTCAAAGCACAGCTCCCCATAGGAAAATTCAGACCAGTAACTGCACGTAATAATCCTGGAAAAGTAGTTTAAAGTGTCTCCTTTTGGGTGACTCGGTGACAAAGGTAGTAGAGCTTTGCCTGGACTCAATCTTGAACTGCAGTGCTACCTGTGTGGATGGAGTTTGCCTGTTCTCCATGTGGGCATATGGGTTTCCTCCAAGTATTCTTATTTTCTCCTACATCCCAGAGATGTAGGTTAACTGGCCACTTTAAATTGCTCCTGGTGTAGTGAGTGGTAGAATCTGGAGAGGGTGGGGAGTTGATGGGAATGTAGGAAGCATAAAAGAGTAGTGAGACTACTGTGAATGGGTGATGAGTGATTGCTGTGGAAAGTATCCCCTTTCGTCAGATTTTTCCAGCTCATCATGTATTATCTCGAACTGATGGTTTCTGCTGAAGTAAAATCAAGCCTTTGATTTATTCCCAATTGCAGATTCCAGTACAAGTCCCTGGTAAAAACATACACTGTTATATTGTAAATTGGTGCTGAAATTGACACCGAGCGTCAGTCCACCCCATGTTAACCTCTGCAGGGTGATAGCCTGCACTGCAGTGTATATATCGCAAACATTCGAAAATCTGCAGATTCTGGACATGTAAAGCAACACACACAAAATGCTGGGGGAACTCAGCAGGCCAGGCACCATCTATGGCAAAAAGTAAACAGTGACAAAGGTCCTGAAGAAGGGTCTTGGTCCAAAACGTTGACTGTACTTTTTTCCATGGATGCTGCCTGGCCTGCTGAGTTCCTCCAGCATTTAGTGTGTGTTGAGGTGTATATTGCCTCGCCCAACTCTAATTTTAAAATTCTCCCCCTCATGTACAATACATACTCCCCCTATGGGCTTATGAATTTGGTACTCTTGTAACCTATGTGTCCCTTCGAAGCTGAACTTTTGTTTGATTCCTCCTTCTCACACTCTTCTTAGCCCCGCTAAGGACTCTGGAACTCCTTCCTCAGTACTCTGTCCTTTTTAAAAATTCTTCCTAAAATCTAGTTTATCAACTTTATTCACCTGTGCTAATCTTTCTTGGCTTGGAATCAGGTTTTTATCTCATTAAACTTCTGCCAACTGCCTTGGGCTATTTTGACAAGTTAATAGTCCTACTTTACCAAGTGGGCAGTGGTCACCTAGGTACTAATAAATAAAATAAAACATCAGCTGAAAATTCAAGTATGTAACAGTATGCAGCTCATATTGATGCAACTTCAGCATGCAATCACTTAGCACCATTGCAAACATGATACTGTTGAGTGACAAAAGAGAATGCAAGCACAAATTCTGCTTACTTACATAATGCCACAGTGGTTGCTATTAATTTATGTGGCATAAAAGACAAGCAAGTGCTTTCAAAGATGTGTTTTGTAAAAGTAGTTACTTTGGCATGTTTCTTGTATTCCTAACCGTTTTAATGAAGTTCACAATGTGTGGTAGAAAACAGCAAAATCACCAAGGGTGTCACGATAGCAAAGTGGTTAGCACCACGCTTTAAAGTATCAGTGACCCAGGTTCATTCTCCACCACCGTCTGCAAGAAGTTTATCCGTTCTTTCCATGGGTTTCCTCCCACAGTTCACAGTTCGAGTTGGAAGGTTAATTGGTCATTGTCCCGTGATCAGGCGAGGGTTAAATCGGGGGTTGCTGGGCGGTCTGGCTCAAAAGGCTGGAAGGACCTGCTCAGCACTGTATCCCAACCGATCAATCAATCAATAAATAAATAGTAGTAGTAAAATCCCAAAATCGTTTTAGTTTGCCTTGGATAAATAAACAACACCTGTTTTGTAATGATGAACAGGAACAAGTAAACAGACTATCAGATAGGTAAAAACTCAACCACAGAAAAAAAGTCCCACTGATTAAATCATCCCACCTCTTGTCTACTGAGCCTCATTTACAGTTATCCTGAACATACTGCACACTGACAGCAACCCAAACATCTTTTATTTTATGTGAATGCATAAGATTACCAACTGTACTCCGCAGAGACAGCTATAGCACCGCATTAGCTGTAATGGATGGGACGGTAACCCATAGGGCATAGTTCAAGGTGTCAGAATGAGGTAGCTAGTGGTGAAAAAATACATACAGTGGAACAACCCAACACTGACGATAAAGAAGACCTGCTGTGGTGCACTACAAGAAGAACCTGAATTGCACTGTGGTGGTCGGCTGTGATGAAAGTGTGTGCTCAGTTCAGAACTTTGACTCAAAGCAGGTGGATGCTGGCACAGTCTCCGCAAGCAAAGAACTGGTTATCTTTCTAATCAATTGAGCAAAAGGCTTGAGTTTAGTTTACAAATTCATTTTCGCTTGAACACAGCTAGCCTATCAAAGCACGGTTCCTAACTTTTTTTTTAAAATGCTCTGAACCCTTACCGTGAATCGAGGGGTCCTTGGGCCCCAAGTTGGGAACGACTGTTTGCAAGAAAGCTGCTTTAAGGAAGACTGTTGCAGACAGATTCAAATTATGGTTAGCGGGCTAGCTCTAAGGCAATCAAAATATAGCAGAATGAACCCAAACAGCACAAGCTGTGGCTGAAACCGGGTAATGCGACTAGCAGAATGGAGTTGAACTTTTATCACTTGATCCATGCACTTATGCTAACAGTTTTCCAGCCCTTGCTAACGCTTTAATTGTGAAGATTTAGCAATTCAAGAAATTAATACTGTGGTTAAGTGGTTAATAGTGAAATTAATCTGGGGCTTTCAGATAGGTCTTTCTGTGGCAGCAACTATTACTAAAGTAGGTTCTTGGTGGAATCCAAACTGAATTAGTAACACACACACGCGCACTTTATTTGTGATGGTGCAACATGTTGTACAGGTTTATTCATGAGCCTCATGCCAGGAAAGAGATGAAATATAGACTCACAGAAAGTTGAGAAAAGTGTATTATCTCATACTGTGTAGAAAACTCACTCTTTCGCTTTCTTATCATGATACTTTTAAATATATGTCTGCTGACAGGATAAGATAAAGATCTCTATTAAAGTAAAGTATAATATGAGGGAGGCATGGCCAATAATGATACCCCATTCACACAGTGGTTTGTTTTCCTTCAACCTATCAGTCATATAATGGAGGCTACTCGATCCAATGGCTATTGATCACTATTCCCCATCCTTATTTCCCTCACAACGTATCCTTTCTCACACGAGCATCAACTCCCTTTCATTTCTTTCCCCTCTCTCTGCCATTAAACTACACCAGGGGCTCATTTACCATCAGACGGCACAGACCAGTAGGCCTTGGGGATATGAGAGGAATCTGGAGCACCTGGAGCAAACAGGTAATCACAGAGAAAAAGAAAGTGCTAACTTCACACAGACAACACCCGAGGCTAAAAAAGACAATCAAATATTCAGCTCCTGTTCTCTTTAGTTTTGCCCATAGAAACTCAGTAGCCAGCCAATGGTGTGGTGGTATCCACACCGGACTTTGGGGTGAGTGGTGCCAGGTTTGAACCCAGCCGGCTCCTTGCATGTTTTCCATCCGTGCTGGGTTAAGCATCAAGCTAACAACTCGGCCTTGTTAAAAAAAACCAGACAAAAATGCTAAAGAAATAGCAAGATTGCCACTCGACGCACCACAAGGCACTGAAAGGAACAACACAGAAATCCAGTAAGGCAACCCAGACTTCAACTGCAGTTTCTTAAGTATCAGCTTTATTATAGCTCATGCCCAGGACTAGTGGTTGGAGATCTATTTCATTATTGACTAATTAATACAACTTAATGGAGTTTCCAGAGGTCAAAAATGCCCAAAACTTTAAAAAGCCCGAAGTAATATTATCCATAAATCTCCAGAGAAAAATATCAGATGGCCTGAAGAAGGCTGAATTATATCAGAAAAATATCAAATAGCCTGAATTAGTTTAAAAAAGTAAAAACTAATTAATGCAATTAAAGAAAGGCTTCATCACTTGCCTTCATCACCATTAAAGAAGTGACTGGTTTGCTGTTTGCTGACTACAATTACAGAAAACACTGTGACACATGGCAAGTAAATAATTCAAAACATGCAACTTCAACTGAATTTATTTATTTAAATCTTACGGCCATTCCACAATGTGAGGAAGTAAAAAATCTTTTATGTTATGACTCCATCGCAATGTACAGTTATGTGAATTTGTAAGTCAAAGAAGCTGTCCCGTAGCCTGTTGGTCCTGGCTTTAATGCTGCAATACTTTTAGCCAGGTGGAAGCAGCTGAGACATGGTTGGGGTGACGGGTGTCCCCGATGATCTTCCAGGCCTTCTTTTTGCACCTGCTGCTGTAAATGTCCTCAATAGGGGGAAGTTCACGTCCACAGACTACTCACTGCAGTGCCCAGCAATCAAGGTTGGTGCAGTTCCTGTACCAGGCAGTATTACAGCCAGTGAGGATGCTCTCAATGGTGTCCCTATAGAAGATCTTGAGGATTTGGGGGCCCGTGCCAAACTTCTTCAGTCGCCTGAGGTGGAAGAGACACTGTTGTGCTTGTTTTGCCACACAGTGCATTAAATACAAACAGCCACAAATATTCAGCATTGGCAGGGCATAAATGATGTCAGAGAGCATCAGCCTTTACCAATTACCAAAAAGGCATGCTTCAAGATAAAATTAGTCCTGCATGTCAGTTGTTTCAGGCCCGTCTTCATTCCAGCCAAAGAATGATGCAACAAAGCTCTAAATGCTTCTCAATAACTGGGTGAAAGATGAGTGTATTTCCGTTCAGCAAGAATTTGCACATTTTAGTCCAGTGCTTCATTCAGCTGATGCCATAATAATAAACTATCATTCACATTTCGTCAATCATATAGATGTTTGCATTAAGCAAAGTTTTAAATACGCAAGAGTATTCAGAGTCCTGCAAAACAGATAAATGTATTTCCAGCCTCCTGTCTTTTAATAGACAAATTCATTACTGGTGAAATTGGCTGTGATTCCAAAAGTGACTCCAAACAGTCTGGACAACTTCACGGATTGTCTTTATATTTGTCCTTGGGCACCAACATCACAATATAGCTATAATGGAAATGCAAAACAGGTGTGTACAACCAATGTGTCGGTTGGGAATGAACAATTAAAAGCCTCAAGCAGTAATTTAAAGGGAGCGCGGTGACTGGTAGAAATGATCTGTGCAAAATAAATTTAAGACCCTACAAAACCCACGTGGCATTATTCAGACACTTTTTTTAAAAATCAAAGGTCGACCTTTGCAACCAGCCAACCCTTTATTTACTATAATTTAATCACGGTTGCCTTGAAGACGTTTCTTTCAACTTTTCCAACTCACTTATAATTTAACAATGTTTTGTAATTGCAAACCAATTATGTAAACAAAGTATTTTATTATCTATTCCCTTTGAAATTATAGTTGAAAAACTGTGAATGTTAATTACAGATCGATTCTGATCATCTACAACAGAGGAATTACTGACAAAAGCAGTCAAAGGTGCGGGCAGTGCAGATGAATGAATGAGATGGTGCTACCTTCTACATGGCACAAACAGTCCTCACCTTGATATTGACGACACTGCAATCTTTTCCCCCCACTGTTTGACGGTCATCGGCAGGAAAAACAAAGGTCCTGATGAAGGGTGTCAGCCCGCAACATAGATGCTGCCTGACCTGCTGAGATCCTCCAACTTCTGATTTTGACTACACTGAAATCTTTTGTTCACTGTTCCATTGATGTAAAGATCAAAAATGTACGTCAACTGTTTACTCTTTTCCGTAGATGCTGCCTCTGCCTGGCCTGCTGAATTCCTCCAGCATTTTGTGTGTGTTGCTGGGATTTCCAGCATCTGCAGGTTTCCTCGCTTTACACTCACAAATTGATAAGTTATTACTTGTGCCCAAGTTCTACACTGAAACCTCAACCACCTCTCTAGCTGAAAACAATAACTAAACTTTGCAAGTAGCTATAAATTAGTTGGGTATTCTTTTAAAGACCAGATTATTTTATAGTGCCTGTTTTATAAATGAACATCCACTTAGATCATGTCAGTCAAATCAAACACTAATTGCTGCAAGAAGTTATTTCAGGAACACAGTACTGCAAATACAAAGGATATTTTGAAATAACGGTGACATTCATCTGAACAGTGATTTTAAGTTCAGCAGAATTTCTGCCTGCCTCTCTGTGCAAGACCAAATAAGTAATCTCTTACCACAATTCTGCAAATGCTGTAGCTGTGCCAAGGCGACCTGCGCATGGTGGATGGCTTGGCAAGCCGGGCTTGGAGTCTGCGTGGACTTGTCACAGCCTATAGGCTTGGTCATCTCTCCGATGTCCGCGTCAAGAGAATAGCATCCACTTGACAACCTACTGGAGTATCGCAGTGATGGGGCAACAGAGGAATGTGGTCCACGCAAGAAATTTGAATTAAAGAGTGGACATGTCATAACAAAGTTTGAAGAGAACTCAACACTTCCACACCGTGTGCTAGTAGGGGTATTCCCTTGATCAGAAAGCTCACCTCTTGACATGCTATATTTGGAATGTGAATGTTGTTTGGACACAGTCGGATGAACACTCACTTCTCGGAACACGGTTGCATCTTCCCCTGTTTTAGGAAAGAAAGCAAGAATTAATACTTTATACTTAAGCATCCTACCAAGTTGCATCATTCCATGGTGCACAAACTGCATTGTGGTGGGCAGGTAACAGGTCGTCAAATCTGGCCACTGCATCACGACACCTGCCTACCCACCATCAAGGGCATATACTCTATATCCAGAAAGCTGCCAAACATGACGAAGGATCCCACCCGGCCTGCTCAGGAACTGTCTTGCCCACTCCCATCAGGGAGGAGGCTACACAGCATCGGGACCATTAGACTCAAAAAACAGTTACTTTCCCCAAACAGTAAGGCTGATTAACACCTCCACCCACTAACCCACCCCTCCGCAATACCTTTTTTCTGTGTGTCACCCTATATACAGGCACTATCACTTTAATCAGTCTGTGTACATAAACTAAGTTATGCATTTATATTTACTGTGTTTTTTAAATTGTGTTCTTTATATTATTGCGTTTTTTTGTACACATCAGATCCTGAGTTTTGTTCTCCTTTACACTTGAGTACTGGAAATGACATTAAACAATCTTAAATCTTTTGACCGGAATGGGCCATTTTTGATTCCATTAAGAGTCACACACAGATTAAGAGAGAAGAACCGACAACTTAATTTCCCTGAGCAACTTGACAATTCAGAATAATTTTTTTCAATTTTTGTTTCAAAAATCCTCAAGAATCACATACAGTTATGATCAGAACTTTTCAAATACTCTGGTCTGCAAACAGGTGCAGCATTATAAATATCATCCATTCCTTTTTTTTTCTGGAAAAGACATGTTCTCATTTTATTTTAGAAGCCATTAATTGTAGTTACCATGGAGACCAGAGCCAACAGGTTAGGTACTGACTTTAAACATACCGGTAGGTTAAAAAATGGTAGGATTAGACATGCTGGGATTAGCGTCATAGCAGGTGGGAGAAAATTAGAACTGCTTCTGCACTAATTTTGTAGCTGATCCCGATGCCAAGTTTAATGTGTACACTTGCCAAGATTGCTTCAGATGAATGCCTTCGGTGACTGATTTGTCAGTTTGGTCAAACTTAAACAAGCTTTGGGGTATTGCCATTAAACTATATTTTAACCATAAGGTCTCAAAAGTTGCTTGGCAAACACAAATCTTTAACGGCCAGCACCACCTGGTCTTAAGAGTGAAAACACCTATTGAACAACTTAGTGACTTACACAGATCTGAACCTTAGAACATGATAGCTCAAGAAGTTGTCCAGCTCCACTGCTCTTCCCTGCTTTCTTCGTGGTTTTAAGTATATATGCTGTGTTGTTTCTTGTAGTTTTATTGTTACATAGTTATTCCCAATAACTTTTAAAGTTTTTTTTAAAAACGTGGAGCACGGGAACAGGCCCTTCAGAAATAGGCCAGAAATGAAGAAAATGTATTAAAAGTATTCCAGACTTAATGAAAGTCAGCAAGATCCAAATAAAATTTGAAACCATCCACAAATATAGACGTCTGCAATTAAAAAGAATATGATGTCCCGCTCCTGACAAGCCGTGTCCTGAACATCATTCGCCATCTTTACATGTAATGATCCCTCTGGTCTACTTCTGGTCATTTAACTTACTCGCAGAATATAAAACTGCAGAATTCCCTTCCACTCGCGTCCGGCAACATTATCCCTAGCTCGTTCTAAATGCACACTGAAGATCTGTGTATGTTATTCTGCGTTTGACGCGAATGATTCTTCGCGGATCAGACCGGATCACAAATCACAACAAATGAAAAGCTTAACTTGAGTTAAAACGGAATAAAATTAAAATCCTAGCTGTTGTGGTTGAGGAGCTACAAGGCACGCCCAGATCAGCAGCAATGGTCTGTTAACTTGCAACATGCGTTAAGTAACATTAGTATTTATCACCTTTTAATTAATTAACCTAACTAACTTCAAACAGTGTTGACTGCCGCAGGGCATTTGAGGGGGGGGGGGGGGCTGTATCAACTATTCGCTTTCTACAATTCAAGACATTTGTGAAGTGAAATCCCTTCCTCCGGCAGGAACATCGCCTGTCCCGCCGTGCTGATGAAATCTCGGCTCAATAGATGCGAGGGAGCACCAGCGGCGGGTGCTTTTTCCTTACTACGGATCCCATTGTTCTCGCCAAAGCGCTGAGCTCAGCGTTTTCGGGAACTGGCAGCGGCTCCAGCATGTGCGTCACCAGCTTCCACACTGTCAACAAAGACGGCCTGTGCGCCGCTCTCTGACCCCGCGCTGCTAGAGCACTCCGGTGGCTCGAATGAAAACACGTCCCCGGACTCCAACCGAGCAACACGCACACAATGTTCCTGCTCCACACCCCTCGCGAAATCTCTTCGACATACCTTCTGTAACGCATAACGTCGCAACTGTAACAACCTTTTCCATTCCTATTACAGCAGAGATTAGTTCTGCGCTCTGTGTCCCAAACAGTGCACATTGTTTGAGGCTTAGTTTTCGAGAGGAAGGGGTTACGATTCAAACTAAAGTGAGACACTCTAAATCCCAGAGTTCAGTACACGTCAGTCGTCTGGTCTGCGAGTTTCAGACGCCTCCGGGGAGACCGCAATCTCTCCAAAACAGCACGCCGGGTCCGGCAGACCGAAGGCGGCGCTTGATTGACAGGTCTGGATGGCGGCTCCGGGGCCAATCAGCGCTCGGCGCACCGCCCACACCGGCCGGCAGCGCAAACCCCGCGGGCGTGATGCTGGCGCTCGCCATTGGCCGCACGCATTTCTTTTTTTTTGTTGCTTGTTTACACACAGCGTTCTGTCACATGCGCAAAACGAGCTCGCGGGAGTCACACGGTCATGGGGCGAACACAACGAAAGAGAGAGAGAGAGAGAGAGAGTCAGTTTACGGCGCTGCTACTTACAGCCAGTTTACTCCAAACAGCGTCAACGCCCATAACCCGGCACTCAACATGACTATACATGATACGCATTGTTATACTAAATCTATCCTCGCTTCACGCATTGCATGTAATCAAAATTAGTCAATTTCCATATTTTAACAAAGTTCTTAAAACACAAACTCAGATTTCCTTTTCTCACTTCTCTCTCATCCAGGCAATAATGACGCTGGGTACGGCAGCGTAAGTCCTGATTTTTCAATGTGCATTGTTAACGCGCACACTCGGACACCGCAGTTAACCAAACAAAAACAAATGGATTTAGTGACAATGTTTCAATCGCAGTTCAAAAGCAAACGGGGAAGTTAGGCTTAAAAGAATTTTACTTGAAGTGGGAGTGATTCAGAGTTTAAACGCACTGTGGGTTCAAAAGACAATTAAAAAGTCAAACGGCGTTATTGCGCCTACAGCGGCTTTGTGCAATTGTTATTATATCTAGTAGTATGGACATAGACTTATAGGTGCGTGTGAAGAAAGAGTCCCGACTCTCCAACTTTTGGTCTGTCGCCTACGTAAACCACATGTGGTTTTGTTATTCTGCCGTACAGCGAATTTTGCAGTCGCCGGACAATAAACAGGCACAAGTCCGCCCCCATCCCTCTCCAAAAGCTGCGCTCATTACGCCAATCAAAACATTACCCTATTTTTTAAATGATCAAAGTCCGCAAAGGATGAAATGCATCAGAACAAATTCTAACAGCAGTTTTCACACAATCCTATTTCTGTACGGCGTCGTATTTTTTTTTACCGAAAGTGATTTTCTTTCTCACCCCGCCAGTCTGAAGCGAATGCATAGATAAAAGTATCTGGCTGCAAGTGGGCTCACCTGCTTGTTTAAGTTTCTCATTCGCCTTTGTTTTCAAACTCACGAAGGCTCGTAGACTTGAGATCACTTTACAGCGGCTGCCGCGGGTGTCTGCGTGTGCGTGTATGTGTGTGCGAGTGCCGCACTGATCGCCTCGGGTATCAGCAATGCTCCAATGAGCCGACTCTCCTCCTTCCTCCTTCCTCCTCCCTCCTCCCTCTGCCGCCTCCCCCCCACCCCCCCCCCCCCGGTCACGCCCAGTGAGAGGCTGAACATAATACACACATATGCTTGTACGCACTAATTTATATAATACACTTAAAACCAAGCTCCGCCTTTAAGAAGGGTGCAAGTCAGGACAGAGAGACGGAGATTTTGGTGGCGTTTTGGATTTATTTATGTCGGAGGGTTGGGTTGAAGGGGGCAGGGTTGTTGGTGGAGAGATGGAAAGGCAGTGAGTTGAGGAATTCAACACCCACCTACGGAGGCAAGTCCAGGAAACGATCGATGTATATATAATTTTATGGACTTTTTTTTTATTTTAGCGTTGATATTACTAAACTATTGTACAGCAAAGCAGGGGCCAGTAGTTTCCGTGCGCATGGGAAAACACAGTAGATGGGTTCGGGACACCTCCATGAGATGAGTTTGACAACAGAACACTACACGTAGTAATAAAAAAAAGTTCAGAAGAATTCTAGGCAGCGTACGATAGCGGGGAATCTTGGAGTGGGTGGGTGCTTAATAAGCCCAACGACTTAGACTGACTCGTTTCTTTAAAAAAAAGCGGCAAGGTTTAACCTTGAATGTGGAGAGAGGGTCAGAAAGAAGGCACAGCCCCCGGTGAGAGGAGGGATGCAAGGAAGGTCCAGACATTTTAAACTTAGGGAGACCCTTGGATCGGTACTTCCGCAAGACTCCATTAGATTTAAATCGATCGGGAGTTATTAAACTGGGCGAGCTCCGGCAAATTTATCTCAGGGAGGAAAAAAACGAATAGGACTGAAACCAGGCGGGGAAATCCGCGCTTTGTCAGGTCAATAAAGATGCGCTCTTTGGCTTCATAGGATGTTTGCAATTAATCAAATAGCAATGGCCTGTAGGTTGATCGGGTGGGAGGGTTCCTTCCATTACTTTGTCATCGCTAAGTTAAAATAAAAAAATGGCTTTTTAGGTGGGGGAATTTTAGATAGGATGCTGGTCATTATTGGAACTTTGAAGGCAAAGGTATTAGATCCGACGAGTCAACTCACAAGTATTTCTAGAGAGCCAAAATGCCGCCGCTAATCTCCCCTCTCGACTAGAATCTTTTCACAAATAACCCTTCAAACCGAGAGCGGCGGACACTCCTGATATGAAAACATTAACCATGGATGGAAATTTGAGCAATATATTTAAAAAAGAGCAATAGAGCAAAAAGTCAGAAAATGCTAAATGAATATAGTTATTTAAAGTTAGCACATTTAGCAATTACCGTGTATGAAAATAAAACTATATGGAGAAAAAACGCCTGCACTGTTTTTAAGCCCTCATCCCTAGAAGAGAGAATGGGATTCTGTTCATTATATTTGTAGAAAATGACGGTTTGCAATTATGCTTTATTTCTTCGCATACGAGGTATATACCACTCAGAATTCGCGCGGTGGGAATTACTCGATACATTAGAAGTTAGTTATTGTGGAGAATATTTGTGTACATAAAATTAATAGCGAGATTTCGTTGTGCTCTTGTTTAACTCGGTAATTCCAGCACCGTGGTTAGTACTTACGTATAAGAGCCTTTTTACTCCCAATATGCGGTACTGTGAAATGACTTGCCAGTCGGACTTAGCGGGGAACCGACCAACAACAACAAATCACTAAACGAATATAATACAGTGCGTATAGCAATCATACGAGATGCCTTGAAATTTTGTAGACACCGAAAGAAGAAAAAATATCGATACATTTGAACAAAACCGCAAGTTTCATTTTCAAAAAGAGAATTTAAAAAACTATTTGAAGCCTTCTTCTCATTCCTATAAAGTCTTTCCTTCTGAATGCTTGTGTGTATACATCGGTTCTTGCGCAGAGGAGGTGTTTTTTTTTGGTTTACATTCAAGAGAGACTTTCGGTCTGAAAAAGATAGTTATCAACTGAGAAAGTAGCGCTGTCCACCCACACGAACCAGCCAAGTCAAAACCCGCACGATTACAAGACTAGGGAACAAAAATACAACCGACCCGTTTGGAATGAAAATGTGTTTATTTTGATATGTATATACACGTATATATATCTATATATTCATTCCCAATATATATATCGATTTTTTTCGGTAATGTCCGTGAAAATCAATAAATTTCATGCTACTTTGCCCAACACAAAACAATAGTAGTTATTGGTTCCGTGATCTTGAAAGTAGCGTAGATTAAATGCCATGGTTAGCATGGTCCTGCAACCGCGGCAGGGTTTATAGTTTGGCGCGGGCTTTGACGAAGCCGGGGCGATCCAAGTGAGGTTTGGGATAGAAAGCCCAGGTTGCTCGGGGGTTGGCTACTCCGGCTATCGGAGCGTGGACCGTCACCGAGGGGATATTGAAAGCCGAGAGCACTGTCAGAGCGTCGTCCTTCACCGACCTGCACAGCTCGGTTAGCTGAAACAAACAAACAGTTATATCAGATGGAGAGCGAAGCTGGGATATTATCAGCAAAATAATAAAAAACTAGACACCCGCTCGAAACGGTACTGCGAGCCGAAGTTACCTAACTCCCGGCGGTTCCGCCCGGCTAGTGTAGTGCTAATGAATATGAACTGCAAGCTGTATTAAAACACTTCGCCCTAAAAGAGCTGAACGTGAATCTTTCCGCTGTGAAGTAATTTCTTTGCCTTAATAAAGATTTAAACAGGCTGCTTCTCCTTCCCCCTAAATTTCTCATAAGACACCCGCAACAGTTGACTAAGTCGTCCCCGGGAGAATGATTTAACTCGCGATGCACTCCGACTCGTTAAACATACCTTGTGTTGTTATTGTCCTTTCCACTCGGCCTCTGCGTAACCCAGAACTGAAGGTGCTACTTGACATCGGTGCGAACTTAAAAGTTTACCGAAAGCCCGAGTAAACACCTCTGCTTAAAACATCCAGCAAAGTTGCGGCGCCTGTCCATCGTCGCAGAGAGAATTTCATTCCTCTCCGCTGTTATTCGTGTGTATAGAAGTTGCACTAAATTGTAGCCTTATATCGATAGTGTAGGCAGATTGTTTCGAAATGATTCAGGTTGTGGTTGCATCAAATTTCATCTGTATTGTTCTTGAACTCTAGCTCTCGTTTATGAAAAGTTTTTTTTTTAATTTAAAAAAAATCAAGTTGAATTTAGTTTTCTTCCTGGCCAGGACACGGCCAGATGCGCCTTGGGTTTAAAAACTGTCGGACAGTTTATAAACCGCGGGCTTGTGAAATGGTCCGATAATTCATGTTGTATAAATGTGAAGTATATAAACCTTTCGGATATCTCTGAGCCAGTCAGTAACACAATAAAATACCATCCAAATATAGACTAGACAAGCCTTTAAAGCACGATTTATCACCCCGCTAAATATCCACAGACTGTCGGCATTTTTTAAAAAATGACACAAAACTGTTTCAGTTGGGCTGCTGCTTTCAAAGTTAAAATAAATCAAATTATTCACCTATTTTGAGGCTTTGATTTCTCCTATAAAGAGCAACAAAACGCAACTTCTTTATATAAGATTTCGAAAGTTTATTATCGAAATAAATAAAAACAGAACTTACATCTACAGCGTTAACTGTTTGTGGATGCATACAATAACCATGCGCTATCTAATGAACGCACTCTAGTTACTAAAGATTATTCATACAGCGAGCATTTTTTGTGTTGATGGTTTGCGTGAAAGGAAGCGTTTTTAGTATCGTTTGCCTCTTGCTTCGATTAAAAAAACAAACACGAATGAATCACTACTTCTGATAAATGTGCACGCAGAACAGCGAACGCACTTCAAAGTAATCCACGCTCTGATGTGTCTTAAGATATGCAAGGTTTTTCTTCTACAATTTGCAACAGTAAACTGTCTCAAAACCACGACGGTACCAAAATCCGAACCCAAGCAAAAGGAGGGAATTGGCTCCCAGCAAATTGATAAACACTGGGCTGGAATGCGTTTTGCGGATACATGATTTGTAAAAAAAATTCTTAGGAAGGCGGTAAAATGGGAGCAAAGAACACAGAAATGGGAAAGACAGAATCCTGTACCTTGAGGGGATGGGGTGGGTCCACAGGGAAAAAACAATGCTGATAATTTTTATAAGATGGTTCTCCAAATATTGCATTGAAATGATTTAAGAAATGCAGCTATTTACTACATTGTGGAGAAGGAAGAATCATTTTCGTTCGGTCATTATTTTCTCCTGACATGGCAGGCTCGCAACTTTTCTATTAGTTCTCTTCTTTGTTACAAATAGCTGCAGTTAGGTAATTCTGTTGATTTCCATAAAGTTGGGGGGGGGGGGTGGAGGGAGTGGGGAAGGAACTGTTTACACAGACAAACAAATAAAGAGACGCTTTATCTAGGTTTAGCTACCTAGGAGTTAAAAGGTATCTTTGTCCTTTGAGAAATTCTCAGAAGGTTTTGTAGATGTGTTGACAGTTTCTGAATTTCTTGTTTTTCCAGGAGAGTAGACAATGTGACAAACATTTATTCCTCACCAATATCACTGGTTATTGACTCTGTGCTGAGATCATATTCAATGGTTGGTCTCTGAACTCTGATACTCTATGATCAATATTATGGCTTATTTGACTGCAGGTGCAAGCCAATTGTTATTGAGCCCTACCAGTCCTTGCTCAATGTCCCACAGCAATATATACTTTCAGCACAGTTTATTGACTATAAGCAGCAGAAACTTTGCCTGATTTCTATTCCTAGCTGAAGATGAAACGGGCCAGGATTTGTGAAATCCTCACCATCAACTTAATATTGAAGAACTTGTATCGGTCTAAAGATGTGCAAATAGTTTCTAGTGCTTCACCCCTCCTTTCCAGTCCTGAAGAAGGGTCTTGGACTGAAACGTCGACTGTTTATTCATTTCCATAGATGCTGCCTGACTTGCTGAGTTCCTCCGGCATTTTGTGTGTGTTACTGTAGTGTATAAGATCTACATATCTACTTCTGCCACATCAATCTAGTCATAATGCTTGAGTGTTTACTGATGACAAATGCAAAGGTATTGAAATGTTCCACTTATCTCAATAGAATATAATCTAAATTTAGCTTGTTTATTGAACAAAAGTATTGGTTCAAGTCCAAATGTTTGCATGAAAGATAGCAAAGGGGATCCCAGGAAGCAGCTTGTTACACAGTCTCTTAGTCTGAGGTAGCCTGGGTTTGAACGATATTGTCATCTTTACCTGGACCAATTGTATCTGAGTCCAACCAATGTGGGTTAAAAGCTTCAATAACTTCAAGCATAATCACACTTCAAAATAGCCACTGTACATTCAGAGGGAAAATAATTGTCTGAGAATGCAAAATGAAACTGAATTAATTATAATATTCAACCATATATTATGCTATTGATAATTAAGTCTAGGTCCCTCCGTAATTTGTCCTACTAGATCTACCCAAAATGAATCTGAACAGTATATCCCTCATCGAATGTTAACAGAATTCTACTAACTACGCTACTATTTTATGTCCTGTTATATCAACACAAGATAATCAATGAATGATTCTTTAAGTTGCTTCGATGCAGTTCTGGTTCACTAATGAGGTAAGTAGCTTCACTTAAAATGGTACTGAAAGCCACCACAATTGGCTAGCCGGGAGAGAAACTAGTGAGGGTTTGCTCTTCGCATCACCTTTTGTGACTCTAGTGGGAAGAAGTGAATGAGTGGAGTGTGAGTATGCCCAGGTGGGAAGAGGAGAGCATGCCAGGGGACAACAGATCTTCACAAAACAACATAAATCCAGGTGGGGAACCTACAGAGGTGCAGGAAAAGTCATAATAAACTCCCCTCAACTCCCTCCTCTCAATGGCTGCAGAACCACCCTGTGGCTCAGCATCCACCCAGAGGAACAAGTGATATGATCTTCATTGCATGTGAATTGTAGAGAGCAAAACCAATAATTATATATGGTCATTTTTTTGAGTTTGCAAAAAACCTTTGAGTCTGCTAAAGAGTCAAAAGTGTTTGTGAGACAAAAAAAGGACATGTATGAACCATTCAGATCATGTTATGAAGGACCCTGCTCAAATTTGGCCACCTACAGAAGTTTCCCTTCAACAAATTTCTGCCACATTGGTTCAACCAATACTCACAATTCACAATTTGAGCATCCACCTTCTGCAGTCTCGTTTTCCTGTTCCCCATCTCAGTGCAGGTCGGTATCAAGCAAGACTATACTATATACTGCATAGTCAATATTAAGACTTGTCACAGCTTATGAATGACACACAGGTGGCATCTATGGAGGGAAATGAACAATTGACATATTGGGCCAAGACCCCTCATCAGGATTGGAAAGGAACGGGGCAGAAGCCAGAATAAAAATTCAGGGAATGCATTTGGTCCAGGTGAGAGGAGAAGATAGGTGGGGGGTGGGTATGGTGAAAGGGAATGATCTTAGAAGATGAGAGGTGAAAGGTGGAAGAGGCAAAGGGCTGAAGAAGACTAATATGATAGGAGAAGACAATAGCCCAAGGAATAAAGGGAAGGAGGGGAAGAACCGGAGCATGGCAATAGGCAAGTTGGAGGGGGCAAGGGAGAGGAAGAGATGGGGTGAGAGGGCCACTGGAATAAGGGAAAACAAAGTGGGGTAAGTGGCTACCGGAAATAAGAGAATTTGATATTGATGCTGTCTGGTTGGAGATTACTAAGATAGAACATGACATGTTTCTTCTCCAACTGGCATATCGTGGCACTTGAGGAGGCTGTGGACAGACTTGTTGGTGGGGAATGGGAAGTGGAATTGAGATCTTGCCTGTTGTGGCAGATGGAGCAAAGGTGCACAATGAAGCAGTCCCCCAATCTGCATCAGGTTTCACCAATGTGGAGAAGGCCCCACCATGAGCACTGGAGGCAATAGATGATGCTGATAGATTTGCATGTGAAGTGCTGACTCACCTGTTTGGTGCCCTAAATGATGGTGAGAGATGAGGTGTACCATGTCTTTCTTGCAGTGATAAATGCCGAGAAGAAGATCAGTGAGGAGGGACGAATAGAGAAGGGAGACATGGAGAGTGACCCTGCAGAAACCAGAGTTGGAGAGGGAAAGACGTGCTTGGTGGTAGGATCCCATTGAAGGTGGCAAAAATTGAGAAACATGATGTGTTGAATGCAGAGGCTTGTGGGATGGTAGTTGAGGACAATGTTGGGGTGGGAAATGGAAGAGATATGGGTGAGGGTAGCAGTGATAGTGGTGGGAGGGAAGCCTCGTTTTCTGAAAATAAGAGGATAGATATCCTGGAGTGGAAACCCTCATACTGAGAACAGATGTGGTGCAGGTGCAGGAACTGAGATAAGGAAATACACTCTTACAAGTGATGGGGTGCAAAGAAATGTAATCAAGGTAAATGTGGGAGTCAGTGGGTTTGCAAAAGATGTTGGTAGAGCATCTGTCTCCAGAGTTGGAGATAGAGACAGCAAGAAAGGAATGAGGCGTTATAGATGGATTGAGTAAATTTGAGGGCAGTGTGGAACTAAGAGGCAAAGTTAATAAAATTGACCTGTTCAGCATGGGTGCAGGAAGCAGCACCAATGCAGTTGCTGACCTAGCATAGAAAGACTTTGGCAGTGTTCCATGTAGCTGACAAAAAAGCAGGTAAAGCTGGGGCCCAAGTGATTGCCATGGTTACACCTTCGGTTTGGAGAAAATGGGAGGAACCAAAAAAGAAGTTGCTGAGGGCAAGCACCAGTTCTGCCAAACAGGGGAGGGTGGTGGCAGAGGGAAACTGGTTAGGCCTGTTGTCAAGAAAGAAACAGGGAGCATTAATGCCTTCCCGATGGGTGGCAGAAGTGTACAGGTACTGCATGATCATGGTGAAAATAAAATGGTCGGGTCAGGGAACTAAACATTCTCGAAGTGATGAAGAGCATGCGAAGTGTCAGAGATGTAGCTGAGAAGGGGGGAACAAAATCGAATTGAGATATGTGCACACGTGTTCAGTGCAGCCGGAGCAGGCAGAAATAATGGGCCTACTGAGGCAGTTAGGCTTGTCGATCTTGGGGAGGAGGTAGCAATGGGCATTACGGGGTAGGGGAACTATGAAGTTGGAGCCCATAAAATGTTGTGTGAGGCACCTTAATACAACGATTACATTATGACAAAACTTGATGATACTTTATGATACAAACATTGCTGGCAGAATCTCAGATGGTGTTGAGAGGGCGTATTGGAGCGAGATATACCAGCTTGTTGAGTGGAGTCAATGCAATGAAACCTTGCTACGACACAAAGGTTGGAGGTGTTGTGGATAGTGTGGAGGGCTGTCAGAGGTTGCATTGGGACATTGATAGGATGCAAAACTGGGCTGAGAAGTGGCAGATGGAGTTCAACCCAATTAAGTATGAAGTGGTTCATTTTGGTAGGTCAAATATGATGGCAGAATATAGTATTAATGGTAAGACTCTTGGCAGTGTGGAGTATCAGAGGGATCTTGCGGTCCGAGTCCATAGGACACTCAAAGCAGCTGTGCAGGTTGACTCTGTGGTTAAGAAGGTGTACGATGTATTGGGCTTCATCAATTGTGGAATTGAATTTAGGAGCCGAGAGGTAATGTTGCCGTTATATAGGACCCTGGTCAGATCCCACTTGGAGTACTGTGCTCAGTTCTGGTTGCCTCACTGCAGGAAGGATGTGGAAGCCATAGAAAGGGTGCAGAGGAGATTTACAAGGATGTTGCCTGAATTGGGGAGCATGCCTTGTGAGAATAGGTTGAGTGAACTCAGCCTTTTCTCTTTGGAGTGATAGAGTTGACCTGATAGAGGTGCATAAGATGATGAGAGGCATTGATCATGTGGATAGTCAGAGGCTTTTTCCCAGGGCTGAAATGGTTGCCACAAGAGAACACAGGTTTAAGGTGCTGGGGAGTAGGTACAGAGGAGATGTCAGGGGTAAGTTTTTTACTTAGAGAGTGGTGAGTGCGTGGAATGGGCTGCCGGCAACGGTGGTGGAGTTGGATTTGATAGGGTCTTTTAAGAGACTTTTGGATAGGTAGATGGAGCTTAGAAAAGTAGAGGGCTATAGGTAAGCCTAGCAAATTCTAAGGTAGGGATATGTTCGGCACAACTTTGTGGGCCAAAGGGCCTGTATTGTCTTGTAGGTTTTCTATGTTTCAATGTAAGCAAGACTAAAGAACGGATTGTGGACTTCAAAAAGGTTAAGAGAAGGGAAAACAAATCTATCCTCATAGAGGGATCAGGAGTGGAGAGAGTGAGCAATTTAAGTTCCTAGGTGTCAATATCTCTGAGGACCTAACCTGGTCCAGCATATCGATGCAGCTATAAAGAAGGCAAGACAGTGGCAATATTTCATTAGGGGTTTGAGGAGATTTGATATGTCACCTGAAACATTCAAAAACTTCTATAGATATACCGTGGAGAGCATTCTGACTGTGTCACTGTTTGGTATGGGGGGTGGGGGGGTTGGAGGCTACTGCACAAGATTGAAGCAAGTTCCAGAAAGTTGTAATATTAGTCAGCTCCATCATGGATACTAGCCTCCATAGTATCCAAAACATCTTCAAGGAGTGGTGCCTCAGGAAGACCGAGTCCATCATTAAAGACCCCATCACTCAGGACATACCCTCTTCTCATTGGTACCATCAGGGAGGAGATACAGAAGTCTGAAGGCACACACTCAGCAATTCAGGAACAGCTTCTTCCCCTCTGCCATCCGACTTCTAAATGGACATTCAACCCATGAACACTACCTCATTTTTTTTTTAAATATCTGTTTTTGCTCTAATTTTAGCTGAACTAATATGTATATATACACACACGCTTACTGTAATTATTTTTTCTATATTTATCATGTATTGCATTGTTCTACTGCCACAAACTTAACAAATTTCACGATATATGCCGATGATATTAAATCTGATTCTGATTCTTGATAAACAATATCAATTGCAAATGAGAATAATTATCTAATATGTCCCTTGGAAGTGAAAATGTGCCTCTGCTTCTTCCTGGAGTAAAAAAATGACGTTCTTTGGGGTGTATTTACACACAGGAAGTACAATAAAATTAAGACTATTTTTAAAAATGATCTGTTAATGATTTCACTACATTGTAATAGAACTCTTCTCGCCTTTATTACAATTGGGAAAAGTTTTATCTGAAATGGTATTTTTAAAGAAACCAGTTGACTTGATATGCATTTCAGATATTATGTAATATTACTGTCTTCTTGCTCTAATATTTGTGGTCATAATAGTGAATTGCCTTTTTTCACCCTGTGATTTAAACTGAGTCATCATTTGGTTACGTTTCTGACAGAGTGAAGCACAGTTATTTTAGAAAACTAAAATACACCAGTAAAACAAATGCAGTGCTCCATTAAACTTCAAAGGACTTTGCCAAATAGCTCAGGCTACAGAAGGTCAGGGACCATTAGAACGGATCTCCCCTCTCCCAACCATCTACCTTGTCTTAAATACACTCTTCTGTTTGTTAGTCATTGCTTTTCTCACATGATCAGAGGGTTTCTTCATCTCAGTCACCCAGCTTCAAAGGTACAGTTGTTTTAACTTTCCACTATACAGACTGACTCATCCATCTGCCTTTGCAGTCCCAATACATCCAAAAGTAACTTCTGGTGCTAATATTGAAAACTGGAATGAGAAACTGCGCAGTACAATGGCAATGTGACTGTGATGGACTGTAACCACACTGAGAAAATTCGCACACATTTGCCTATGATGCAGACTGCTTTGTTGTGTAACCAGACCTTTGGGAGAGGTGCCTTTATCTGATCAGGCCCCAGAGGCCTCAGGCACACAGACCTGCTCGGTCTGTACACTCAGCATGACGTCTCCAGAGACACACTTACCTTAATAGGGCCAGAAGTAGACAAGCTAATAATTACAGAAATGGGGCTCGGAGAGTAGCTTGTAGACTCCCTTATCTCAGAACAGACCAATTACGCAAGTAACCAGAGAAAAAGCAATAAAATACCTTGAAATCAGGATGACAACTGTCCCGGAAGATTTGTTTTATTAAACTATTCAATAAACCTCAATGCTTCCATCTAAAATTTGGGAGAGAGTACACAAGTAAGTTCCTTTCGAGTTGTGACATTATTTCCATATTTAATATTTTGAGTAAGTTTGTGGATGTATTTCACAAACTTACTCAGAGATTCAGCATGATATCTAAAACTTTTACAGACTTCTATAGATGTGCAGTGGAGAGTGTATCCACTGGTTGCATCACAGCCTGTTATTGAAACACCAATGCCTTTGAACAGAATATCCTACAAAAGGTAGTGGATTTGGTTCAGTACATCATGGGTAAAATCCTCCCATCCATTGAGCACATCTACATAAAATGCTGTTGTAGGAAAGCAGCATCCATCATCAGAGATCCTCACCACCTAGGCCATGCTCTGTTCTTGCTGCTGCCTTCAGGTAAAAGGTACAAGAGCCTCAGGACTCGTGTTGCCAAGTTCGAGAACAGTTATCATCAGACTCTTGAACAAAGGGGATAACCACACTCACTTGCCCCATCATTGAGATGTTCCCACAACCAATAAACTCATTTTATGGACTCTTTATTTTGTTATTTCATGTTCTTGTTATTTATATTTGCATTTGCACAATTTGTTGTCTTCTGCACTCTGGTTGATCTTTCATTGCTCCCATTATAGTTACTATTCTATAGATTTGCTGAGTATGCTCACAGGAAAATGAATCTCAGGGTTGTATACGGTGACATTTATGTACTTTAATAATAAAGTTTACTTTGAACTTTGAAAAGATCCCGTGGTGTATCCTTCAAGTAGCAAACTTCACAATCTGCTTTATAAGGTGACTATAATAATTCTTCGTCTGTTGATTCTATGCATTACAGATGATTATAGCAATGATACTTTGTTGGTTGCCTTATCTTGGACTAAGGCCGTAAAAGAAAACAGTAAGATTTGTTTTCTTGTTGGAAAAGTCTATTACAATCAGTTTTATAATCTTGCAGTATTGTGAACAGTATTTACTTCATCTGCTTCCTATGTACTCTGCTAACATACTTAGCTTACATTAATAAAGGTTCCTGGTACTCACATGCAAGGTCTTGGCCGTTGGAAGGAAGTGAATGCCAATAAATTGGCTGCTGCTCAGGCACAATAGATTTGCCTCATGACATTAGTCCATTATGTAATGAAGTCATCATGAAACAACAGGTGTGTTCTAAAGTGTTTAAAATGCACATGCCAGTGACAGGGCAGGAGGTTTGTTTCAATTCCCCAAAGATAAGGCACAAGCTGTATTCTCCGTCCTATAAGACAAAAGGCCAATAAAAATAATGGCCACCTGTCGAAGAAAGTGTGCCAATTTTCGTTGCTATCCATTCGTAGCCTGAGGAAAATCAGGGCTGCGAGAATAAACCCTGTTCTATAATCAATATAAGGACACTATAGATAAGTGATTTTATTTGACAATTAGCTTGATGTTACATATCAATTATGAGGCATATTTTCTGGGGAGGATCTTCCTGTCCTCCAGTGTTGCCAGACTTGTACGCTATTGCTTCTAGCATGACGTTGCTCACAGTGCAAGCATCCAGTGGCACTCACCAGGAGGGATTCACAGCTCATGAGGTCCAGTTCACCCTCACTAACCAGTGTTAAAGCTGCTACCAGAAGTATTTAACATTAACAAAATTTCTGAAACACCTGGAAGCCATTAAAAAGTCAGAATAATGTTAAGAAAATTTAAAAGAAATGGAACACAAACCTCAAATTCATTAAAAAAAAGCAGTTAAACTCTTAATGAAATAAAAAAAGTTCTACTTACTGTTCTTTAAGCAGCCCGACAATCTACTTTGTTTCAATGCGACTGCTGTATGATCCCAGGCTATGTGGACAGATTCTATGCCTCAGAATTGGAAAGTCTATGCACTGGGCTGTTGGACTCCATGAAGAATACACTTGTGTATCTCTAGGATAGTTAGAAGCATGGAAAATGCTGCTGCTGACTTATACCCAGGCTAGTTCCTGGCAACTGAACTAATGTGGAGGGATGTGCATGTCTCAGGAGAAGGGATGATGCCAGGCAGAAAATCATTCCCCAAGCAATAAACAATCTGCCGGAGAAACTCAGTGGGCCAAGCAGCTTCAGTGGAGGGGCGGGAACCGTTGATGTTTTGGATCAAAACCTTACAGCAGGACTTGTTGCAGAGGTTTGGCCTAAAAACGTCAACAATTTCTTCCCCCCCCCTCCCCCCACAGATGCTGCTCGACCTGCTGAGTTCCTCCAGCAGATTGTTCATTGCTTGAGATTCCAGCATCTGCAGCCATCTTGTGTCTCCAGCAGATCTTCCCCAAAGCGTATAGTTAATATGTAGTTTACTTACCATCCAATGTTTAAATATGTAGTGCTCTAGATAATCTTGAAATGTGAACAAAACTAGAATTCACTTCTCCCAAAAGCTGTATATGGAGGTTCAATTGGAGCTTTCAAGACAGACAGAAACACCAGAATGGATCTTTGAAAGTGACCAGACATGCTGAGAGAGAATCTAGCAAAGCAAATGTAATTCTGTGAGATATAAACAGAAGAATAAAGAACAAAACAGAGAAGTTATAAGCACAGGAAACTAGAATTGATGCTGAAACTAGTTGAAACTAGAGAATTGATGCTGAATCTTTATGAAACATTTATTAGAATACATTGAGTCCAGCTTGATCACCATACTTTGAGAAGTTTGAGAAGGATGTAAAAAGGCAAAGAGATTGCTGAATGTTTGCAAGGACAAGGGATTTGTGAACAGAAGATTAGAAAATTGGAACAGGAATTGGAAATTAATAATTGGAACTGCGATTATATTTTTCTTCTTGATCTATTTTTCCTAGTGCATTCTGCAGAAAAAAAGATGATGGTGGCACTTGTCAAATTCCAGAGCTTGTTCACTCCTGCCCAGTTTCTACAGTGAGAAGAGCATGGACTTGGCACTACGATGGAAACGCCACTTGCTAAACCTCCCATCGAAAGTCAGATCCTAGAATCAAAGGCACCTAGAAAGCTGAAGCTTCAACAATTTCCATAAACTGATCCTAAGCTTCTGTTAATAATGAGCACCTTATATATCTGATGATGTTCACTTGTAACTTCTAAAAACTGCACGCAAATGGCTTCAAGTACAGAACTCTCGCATAAGACCATGCCCTTTTCTCACTGCTGCCATCAGGTAGAAAGTACAACAGCCTCAGGACTCACACCACCAGGTTCAAGAACAGTTACTACCCATCAACCATCAGGCTCTTGAACCAAAGAGGATAGCCACATGAGATACTCCCATAACCAATTAACTCAAGTTAAGGACTTTTATCTTGTTATTTCATGCTCTCATTATTAATTGCTATTTACTTATACTTGCATTTGCACAGTTTGTTGTCTACTATGCTCTACTTGATCTTTCATTGATCCTGTTATAGCTACTATTCTATAGATTTGCTGAGTATGCCCACAGGACAAAGAATCTCAGGGTTGTACATGGTGACATACTGTATATGTACTCTGATAATAACATTTACTTTGAACTTTGATAAAAAGAAAGGCAATCTATAGATTGTTTTTTTCTAGTGCCTTTCAACTTTTGATGGGGCATAACTGAATTAAGCACACAGTATTTATAATGTGCTAAGGAGCTAGTATGTTTTGTGGTTTCTTGCATTGTATATAATGTACATTTCTATTATGAATAAAGTTTATTTTTGAAGTATTAAAAAATAATATTTACCTAAAACAGGTGAGAGAGTGAGGAAGCAACTGAGACATAGAAATGTTATTTTTGCATTTTACTGAGCTCAGTTTACAATGCAAATCGACTCCTTGTCACTACAGACTTTACAGTTATGTTGAACATTGAATCCAAACAGTGCAGAAATGCTTAAAAGGGGGCGTTGTTTACTTAAATTCCTGCTGGAGAAAGGGCATTAAAATCTGTTCATCCATTTCTCGGGGGCTCTGCTAACTCTAGGCTGAAAATTAATTGGAGGAAGCTCCTGTTATAATTCTAGATAATGTGACCGTCTTCCCCACACACTCTGGTTCCCAGAAGGTCAATTTTATTCAGACAATTTTTAAAAAAAATCTCTTCTTTCTCTGCACTGGCTAAGTTCAGCTTTTAAACAACTGCAGTTATACCCTTATTTTCTGCTCTTTCCATTCTTTCGCTTAAGTTGAGGAATAAAGAGAACCCATCAGAAGGACTGCTTGCCAGATTTCTCCAAAGCACTGATTTATATCAGATCTATGCTTTGCTGACTGCAGTTGCAATGAACTTCTGTGTAATTAGAGTGTAATTCTTCCCATTCAGGTCCTTCATACGTCCCAGCCCCCCAGTTTCCACTGCACTATCAGCAGTGCTCTGTTTCAGGTGACTAAGTCCTGAACCTTTTAAAAGTTCCAATTTTAAAAGTTCTCCTTAAAGTATCTCTGGTCAGGCTTGCTTAGATTTTTTTTTGATAACACAGTTCGATGAGTCACCGTGTTCCAAAAATGCCATTATTATAACTCCGGAAGCAAGTGCAATTATTGACAAGGTTCTGTTCTCCAGGTTCGGGTTTAGTCTATCAGTGCTCATCAGCGTTACTGAGAATTACAGTGAACAGCTGACACATTCTCATCACCAACAAGTTTATTGCCCAGAAAATCCTATTCACCTCTTAGGCAGTAAAATGGGATTTGAAACTAGACTGGGTCAGAGGCCGAAGCCAGTGGGAGAAAGAAAAAACAAACATACAGGAGTTTAGTGAGCCACCTGCATCCATCAATCCTCTAGTTGGGATTCTGTTTCAAGTGCATAAATATGTAAAAAACAAGATACACTGTTTAATGAGTCAACAACCATTACTTGTTAAATAATTGTTTTGTGACACCCAGTTGCGAACAGCTGTTAAAACCTTTACTTCTAAACAGCACTGACTTCACCGGTGGAAGGAGACACATTTTCTTTGTACAGCATACAGATAGGTTCAAAATGTGGTTTCACTCTGGCTGCGTGCAAATAAAAGGCTGCAGTGGCAATTCACGATGAAGAAATGTCCACTTGGTTAATGAGTCTTCAGTGACTCACAGATTGCAATCTATATGCTGTCAATAGGAGCTTATTGGGTAGCAGGAACATGCAAGTTTACTTGATGGCAGTAGTTAATTAAATGATACAGAACTCTAAAAAAACAATATTCTCAAGGGCGCCAATTAGGGTAAACTGCAAGTCAGTCACTGAACTAATTGCAATAATAAATTGAATCATTTCAACCATTTTGTGTACAAATGTTTTTACTCTTACATAACTGTAGTGTGAAAATTTCCCCCTTCTTTACAGTGCTCCTAGGTTAAAAATAACCTTAAAAAAGATTACGCCATAAAGTCCATCAAGCTTGGAATGGTTAGTTTATGGTCCTCTTGTCAGTGGCAATGAAGTGCTGGGACGTGTGGAAAAATATCTACAGGCTTTTTGCCATGGAATACATTGCAGGAAATAATTTATGTCTTTCTGATGTCAAGTTAATTTTGTGCGAAACAAGGCACTCCAGTGTGCCACAATTGTACAAAATAAATACAATCCTATGAATGGTGGTTTACAGATATACTGCGTTTGAAGTATTTGGGAAAAGGAATTTCTCTCAGCCCTGTTCTTCCATTCAATAAGTTCACAGTGGACTTGAGATCCAACTCCATATGCTGCCTTTGTCCTATTGTCCTAATAGCTTATATTTAACAAAATCTCTCCTAAAATGAATAATTGACCAAGCATCAATAGCCGGTGTAGAATAGAGTTCCAAATTTACATCTTTGTTTGAAAGGAGCCTGTAATTTTCCATCTGCAATCTCTACAGCCCCATCAGTAGCATCAGGCTGAAGCTTAACGGCAGGGGCTCCCAACCTGTTCTGTGCCATGAACCCACCATTAACCAAGGGGTCCATAGACCGCAGGTTGAGAACCTCTGCTCTACAGTATATAATTCCAAGTATTTTGTATAAGGGTCAGTTTAGAGAACAAATATCAGTGGGTTATTTTATTGCAAAGGTATTCACAAGATTGTCTTTTGAAAAAAAATATGATGCTGAAACCATTTTCTGCACCCTTATGTCAAAGTTGTGTATGGTTAATTGTCAATAAGTTCTGAAAACCATGCATGAACAGCGTACACAGAGAGGTCCTGAATCTGGGATAGAGAAACAAACTTGAATTTATGTCAGAATATCCAAAGTACTTCACAGTCTTAGGATAGTAATGAGGGTCCTCCATCTTCATTGCCGTTTCTGTTACAATTTTATTTTAACCTGTCAGGGTCATTAGCCCTGAAGCTGAATTCCTGAACCCAGAGGACCGATGGACCACTCTTAGTCTGGCCTCTACCCTTTGACCTGTTTGGCATGGGTGACCCTACTAAGAGCCAAAGCATAAAGCCCTGACTCAAGGCAACATAGCTCTCCAGGTCACTGAGGTACGCAAGCCTCCAAACCCTACGCCAAGTTGTGGTCCTCCTGGCGGGTTCATAATCTATGAATTACTTATATAACTAATGGTCCATATAGCTTCTGGCGGAAATGCTGAAATTTGCCCAAAGCAAATGACTAGGTAATTAATTTTTGTAATTGGCAAGAAGGGCGAAGATTCAATTGTGGGCTAAATGCCGACAATCACATTGGGAGAACACCCCTAAAACAAACAAGAAAAAATCTGCGGATGTTGGAAGTCCAAGCAACACACACAAAATCTGGAGGAACTCAGCAGGCCAGGCAGTATCTATAGAAAAGCGTACAGTCTTCTTCTTCTTCTTGTTTTACGGAGGTTGGCACTCAGCTTAATGGTGCATTACTGCTACCTTCTGCTCCAGGGTGTGGATCAGACGATAGACTGGAAGAAGGGTCCTGCTGCAGGGTCTTGGTTCGAAACGTCAACTGTACTTTTTTCCATAGATGCTGCCTGGCCTGCTGAGTTCCTCTGGCATTTTTTGTGTGTTGTTGAGAGAACACCCCTGCTAATTTTAAGTGGTCTCATATCTCTTTACATCCACCTGAACAAATTTTATAACATTTACCTGGAAAATTATTTGTCTTCATCAGTCAGGGTGTTGAGTAGAAAGGTCCGGATGTCATGCAGCAGTTGTATAAAATATTTGGACAGGCCGCATTCGGAGTACTGCGTGCAGGATGTGGAGGTTTTGGAGAGGCTATGGTAAAGGCTCAATGGGATTTTGCCTGGATTGGAGACTATTAGCCATAAGAAGAGTTTGGACAAACCTGGATTGTTTTCTGTGGAGCCTTAGAAGCTGAGGGACAACCTGTTAGAAATATATAAAAATATGAGAGGCATAGATGGGCAGAGACATAGTAGAGGGCAAAGGTTTAGGTGAGATGAGGATATTTCAAGGAGATATGCCAGGCAAGTTTTTTTACACAGAAAGAGGCAGGCGCCTGGAAGCAGATATATTAAGTACTGTATGTTCAAGTGTCACTTAGACAGGTACGTGAATGGTCTGCGAATGGAAGGATAAGGACCATGTACAGATTAATGGGATTAGTTTGTATAATTTAGCACCTTTGTTAGTACTTTGTATTCCACGTGTTCAGGCAGTGAGTGACCACAAAGATGGTTGGAAAGGTTTGCACTTGCTTGGCACCAACTACAACTTCAGGATTCCCTAAACCGCTCTATAGCCAATAAAGTACTCTCTTTTGGAAATGTGATCATCTTTGTAACGCAGGAAATGCACTGCTGGCTTTGAACACAAATTGCAACCATGTGATAATCCCTCATCAAACTGGTAGTCCCATATTGTGCAGGTGCATTTGTCAGTGGAGCAGCTCAGCAAAGTTTAAAGTTCAAAGTACATTTCTCACTGTTACCATCAGGAAGGAGGTACAGAAGCTTGAAGGCACACACTCAGTGATTCAGGAACAGCTTCTTCCCCTCTGCCACCTGATTCCTAAATGGACATTGAAACTGTGAACACTAACTCATGTTTTTATTATTTCTATTTTTTACTATTTTAAATCTAACTACTTAGTGTAGCGGTGTGCTACACGCAGCGCTAAAATAACGACACGGAGTCGGTAAACTGCAGCCAAGAACTGGTGCCAGAACCGATGGGAAATCCGCCAGGACCCTGGTGAAGTCGTTGCCGGACAGCGTGATGGAGCCGAGGTGAGGGGCTGGCAACTGGGCTGCACCCAGGGAGAACGTCTGAAAGGTCTCGGTGTGAACCAGTCTCTTCCTGGGCAGGTCGACCAGTAGGCTGTGAGCCCGCAAGAAATCCGCACCCAGCAGCGGTTGGGCTACGTCGGCCAGTGTGAAGTCCCACGTAAACTGGCTGAGGTCGAACCGTAGCTGCACCTGACGGGTGCCATAAGTCCTTATAGTGCTGCCGTTCGCGGCCCGCAGGGGGGGACCCGGCGCCCTGCTGCGGGTGTCGTAACTCGTCGGAGGTAAGACGCTGATCTCGGCACCGGTGTCGACCAAAAACCGGCGTCCCGACTGCTTGTCCCAGACATACAGGAGGCTATCCCGATGGCCAGCCGTCATAGCCATCAGCGACGGCTGGCCCTGGCGTTTCCCGGGAACTGGCAGGGCGGGCGACAACAGCGGGCTTCTGCGCCCCACCGCTGGTGGTAGAAACACCATTGCTCGTTGGGCTCCACACCCCGGCCTCTGGGTTTAGCGGGCTCTGCGGCCGGGCCTGGACTGGTTTGCTGCTGGGAGCGTGGCCCGGTGATCTGTGCGATGGACACCCCACTCACCTTCTTGGCGTTCCACAGCAAGTCTGCCCGGGTTGCCACTTTCCAGGGGTCGCTGAAATCCGCGTCGGACAGCAGCAGGCGTATGTCCTCGGGCAGCTGCTCCAGGAATGCCTGCTCAAACATGAGGCAGGGTGTGTGTCCGTCAGCCAGAGACAACATCTCATTCATTAAAGCTGATGGGGGCCTGTCTCCCAAGCCTTCCAGGTGCAGTAAACGGGCAGCTCGCTCGCGGCGGGAGAGCCCGAAAGTCCCTATGAGCAGGGCTTTGAATTCCGTGTACTTGCCGTCCGCCGGGGGAGACTGTACGAACTCCGTGACCTGGGCCGCTGTGTCCTGGTCGAGGGAGCTCACCACGTAGTAGTAACGGGTGTCCTCTGAGGTTATCTGCCGAACGTGGAATTGGGCTTCTGCTTGCTGAAACCATAGGTGAGGTTGTAGCGTCCAGAAGCTTAGCAGCTTCAAGGAAACCGCATTAACAAATGCAGCGTCTGCCATCTCCGGTCCAAAAACGTTTGGACCGTCGGGGTCACCAATTGTAGCGGTGTGCTACACGCAGCGCTAAAATAACGACACGGAGTCGGTAAACTGCAGCCAAAGACTAAGTTTATTTCAACTCCACAGTCTTGCTTTAAAGCCTGTCTCTCCCACCAGATACCTTGAGAGGCACGTACTGAAACCCCCTCAGGCTTTCTTCCTTTGTCTCTGCGCTCTGGCTAATTGTCAGCCGGTTCGAGTGTGCTAGTAATTGGATCGCCACATTAGTATACATATATAGGTACTGCAATTGATTTACTTATTTATTTGACTTTTCTATATTTATCATGTACTGCACTGTACAGCTGCTGCAAAGTTAACAAATTTCATGACATGTGCCGGCGGTATTAAACCTGATTCTGATTTATTGTCAACGTATGTATAAATTATACAACCTGGAGATTAGCTTTCTTACAGGCAGCCACAAAACAAGAAACCCAAAAGAAACCATAAAAAAGACTAATAAACACCCAATGCACAAAGAGAGAGAAAGAAAACACAAATCGTGCAAACAATAAACACAAGCAACAGCATTCAGAACTAAAGTGAGTCCACAGGCACAAAACCCAGAGCAGTGGAACTGGCTCACAGCCTCTGCCTCAGTTCATCACACAGCGGAGCCTGCGGACGCGAAGCCCAGAGCAGGCCCCAAACTCAGCCTCAGTGCCGCGGAGAGCGGAGTAAACGTCGCGAAGCAGCAGACAGAACTGGCTTGACCTTTGCCCCCGGTCCCAACACCCAGCCTTTTCAATCCATCCAGTCCAGCGTTAAAATTGTCCAAATATCAGATTGTTCCTCGGGTCCTGTCGCAGTGATACACTCTGGGTTGATGAGTTGTGGGTTCTGGTGTTGGAGTTCTATGCTGGCAGGTGGAACAATGTCCAATGACCCTCTGGGTTCACAAATCAGTGAGACCGGAGTTCAAGGCCTAGTGTTTGGGGTCCTGTAATCGGTGAGTCTGGATTTGATGCCTAGTGTTTGGTGATTGGCAGGTCCTGGGGTCAATGCTGACGACTGAGGCCCGGAGCTCGAATCAGAAGTCTGGAAGTTGAGGATCATTTGGCTGGAGCCCTTGTGAGTCTTTGCGAGTCCTCTGGGGAAGTTGAAGGCCCAACGCTGAAAGTCTGAGTCCGAGTCCACTAGAGGCTGGAGGCTGAAGACTGCCTATCCTCGGTTTGGAGGACTGTTTATATGCGTGGGTGGGGGTGCTGAAGAAGTGTCTCATCCCGAAACATTGACTCTTTACTCTTTTCCATAGATGCTGCCCAACCTGCTGATTTCTTCCAGCATTTTGTGTGAGTCGCTTTTGTATTTCCGGCGTCTGCAGATTTTCTCATGTTTGAGATTCTCCTCTTCCCCATTTTCCATGGTGATTATGGGAAATGGAAGACCTGCAGACCAGCACCAATGGGCTCTGGTCACTGCCGGAGGAATAAATTTGCTTGAGTAACTTTGATCGTACGGACCGGCTTAAGATGGAGAACAATTCTGCTCATCAAAATAGTGTTTTACATCAACCAAAGACTGCACTTATATGCACCTCCAGATAGCACAGAGGCACAGCTAGTAAAGTTACTGCCAAACAGCTGTAGCAAACTGGATTTAATCCTGACCTCAGGTGCTGTCTGTGTGGAGATGACATATTCTCCCTGTGTTTCTTCCAGGCTCTCTGGTTTTGTCCCAAACTCCAAAGTAGCTTAATTGGCCACTGTAAGTTGTCCCTAGTGTGTAGGTGAGGATCTAGAAGTTTGATGGAAATGTGGGAAGAACTAAATGGGATTAGTCTATTATGAGTGCTAATTGGTATTGCTGGGTTAAATGGCCTGTTTCTAGGCTTGCTCACTCTACAATTCTGACAATGCAGCACTATTGGTGGTGAGGGCATGGATGTGATGGAGACCGACAAGTATCTGGATGACAGACTTGAGTGGAGCACTAACACAGAGGCTGCATACAAGAAGAGCCAGAGTCGCCTCTACTTCCTGAGGAGACTGAGGTCCTTTGGAGTAAGCAGGCCTCTCCTTCACATGTTCTACCAGTCTGTTGTTGCCAGTACAATTTACAATTTCCTATGCAGTGGTGTGCTGGGGCAATGGCATCAAAGCAGGAGATGCCAACAGGCTCAATAAACTGATTAGAAAGGCTGGTTCTGTTATAAGAGTCAAACTGGGCACACTGGAGGTTGTGGTAGAACAAAGGACCCTAGGGAAAATCCTGGCAATTCTGGACAATGTGTCTCACCCTCTGCATGCCACCTTGGCTGAACAGAGGAGCATTTTTAGTAACAGATGAGGACAACTGTGCTGCTCTAAAGAGCGCTATATGAGGTCATTCTTTCCCTTGGCCATTAGGCTCTATAATGTGTCAATATTTAGCCAGATGACCACCTCCTGTTTGTGGTAACTAATTTCTTATTCTCTCTACTTCTCTTCTAATATTTATATCTGTGCACTTGTAATGCTACTGTGACACTGTAATTTCTTTTGGGATCAATGAAGTATGTATCTATCTTCAGTTCCAGAATGATCACGGTTATTAGTTTTGGCACCATGTTCTACTTTTGCAACACAGAGGTAGAGCCCGTCTTTCATGACCTCACGACATTCCAAAGGACTTCACAGCTAGTGATGTGCATTATTGTTAAGGGGTAAGAAAGAACGGCAAGTGCTTGACCTGTTGCAACACATACCTGGCCTGAGGAGAGTTGGAACCAAACCAACGAGAACTGACTCCGCTCTGCGATATCATCTCAGCGATCAGTTTCTGTAGCGGTGGCTTAGGGATTCCGTTCTCAAATAAATACTTCCCACTTCACTTTTAATTTTTATCTCGTTAATTGATGCAGTGCAAAGATTAATTTGTGAATTGCTAATCCTTATGTAACTCTGTAAATGGACTGAAAATAGTTCATATAAACACGTCTTGCTTCCCCACCTCACATCCCACCCTTTCACTCTATCCTACCCCTCATCTCCTGCCTTCCATTACACACTGACTCTTCCTTACTGCCTGGAATACATATGCAGGGGTATGTTTATCCTGCTTTACTTGTAATACTGTACCTTCACACTACAATCTAAAATCTCTACGCACAATGATCTGTGCCATTTGAGGTTTAGCAGGTCAGGTTTCAGAAACGTCATGGGTTTCTGTGTAAAATTCACAAAATCTGTCTGAATGTGTGCAGGATTATGCTGCATAGGACGCTGAACCACAATGATCAGAAGAGATTATCTCCCTTAGACTACTGCAGAGCACTTGTGAAGGGTTCTGTAGCACACAAAAAAAATTACTTTGTACAACTTTTAACCTTTAAACTCTGGCACTAAGTTAGCCAGTGAACAAATATTTATTAGTTTCAAGGAGTTTTTGTCAGTAAAAAGTCATGAGCAAAGGGCAATTCCAAAAGAGATACACCTATATAATAAAAACACTGGCCGTGACCTAGTAACTGGTGAGGCTTGCTTCATCTAAAACACGCCAGAGTGCAGTTCAGAGTCACCGATCACAGAAACAGGGTCCTTGGCCCACCATACCTATGCCAACTGTCAAGTAATCGTCTATACTAATCCCATTTTTCAGCACGTCTTCTGAACCACAATGGTCAGAAGAGGCTTTTATGCCTTCATGATTCAATAGGCAAGCACTTGCATCCACCACCCACTTAGCGGTGTGCTCCAGATTCCAACCACCCTCCAGACAAAAAACAAATCAGATCACCTCAAAACCTCCTACTTAAACCCATGCTCTCTGATTTTACACACATCTGATATGGGGTATGGGTGGCAGGTAGAGATACGTCTCTACTCAAAGGAGGCGTAAGGTGCTCCTTCCCTCTGCTAGCCTGCAGGTCACCCTCGGGTAAGGTGTGGCACCTGCTTAGCCCCCCGATCAGGGTCACTTGAAGCCATGGGAGCAGGTGGTGGATGGTCGTATGAGCAGCCGGTGCATGTCACAATTCCTGGTTATGTGACCACTGACCCCAGGCAGACAATCTCTGAAGAGCATTGATAATGCCTGGGGTCACCTGTCTTGTAAAGAAGAAAGCAATGGAAAACCACTTCCATGGAAACATTTCCTATGAACAATCATGATCATGGAAAGACCATGATCACCCACGTCATACGACACAGCGCATAACGAACAAATGACATGGGGAAAGTTATCTGCTATCTACCCCCTATCTACACCCCTCACACTGGAGAAGGTGATGTTATTGTGTTATGAAGACAAAAGAGACTGCAGATACTGGAATCGGGGACAGAAAACAGAACCCTGGGAGAACTCAGTGAGACAAGCAGCATCTGTGGAGGCAGAATGCCCGTGATGATGTTTCAGGTTGAGAAACTGCTCCAGACTGAGAGAGAAGAGGAAAGATTGTCAGTGTATAGCAGTACAGGGAGGACGGCTGGGAAGGGAATAGAAGCTGGTAGAATCAGAATCAGGTTTAATATCACTGGCATATGTCATGAATTCTTTTGTTATGTGGCAGCAGTACATTGCAATACATAATAAAAACTAAATAGGTGAGAAATGGAACCAGTATTAAATTCAATGACCTCATTTAGTATCAGAGAATGTATACAATATACAACTTGAAATTCTTACTCTCTGCAGACATCCACGAAACAGAAGAAAACCTCAAAGAACAAATGACAGAAAAAACTTAAGAACCCCAAAGCTCCCCCTCCCCTCTCCCATGTACTGTCAGCAGCAAAGCATCAACCCTGCCCCGCTTAACTCAGCAAAGCATCAACCCTGCCCCGCTTAACTCAGCAAAGCATCAACCCTGCCCCGCTTAACTCAGCAAAGAGCTTCAGCACCACTGCCCACATACAAGCACAGCAAAACACCCAGAGTCCATGATCTAGAGTCCAACAAAAACTAGTTCCCATGAGAGAGAGGGAGAGAGGGTGAGAGGGAGAGGGAGAGAGAGAATTTCAAGTTGAAATATTTATCAAATGGCATGTATATTACAACAGCATTACAGAGTCATAGAGAGCATGAAGGAATACAGAACAGATAGAGGTCCCTTGGCTCAACTACAGTGGCCACCCAGCTAGTCCCAATTTCCTATGGTCAGCCCATATCCCACCAAGCCCCTCCCCGCTATGTACCTATTCAAATGCTTCTTAAGTGATATTATTGTACTTGCCTCAACCACTTCCTCTGGCAAGTCATCCCACATATTCAACAACCTCTTCATCAAAAGTTTCCCATAGTAATTCTTTCCCCTCTTACCCCCAAGTTCAGATTAGTTTCCCACGAGATTTCACGTGAAGACATAACATAGATCAACTGATACAAGACATCATTGTTTGTCACGTGTGAACCTTAAAAACAATGTTATTAGACCTTCTAACAGTGGCCACCTCATGTTCAAGGAATGCAGAGACAGTCATTATTCACTCTGTGGAAGCGAGTCACACTCAAGCCAAAGGGTTTGCCTCAGAAGAGAACCTAGCCCTATCAACACACCAATAATGAACCTTCCAGTGATGAGTTTCAGACGGTGCTCTGGAGCAAGAGCCTGCACTATGATCTAACTCCTCTCAAAGGGGTGGTAAAAGAACGGGGTAGATGAGGAATGAGATTTTTAATAAGGTAATGAGATAAGTTAACTGGAGCTCCTGTTTCAATGCCTCTAGCTAAAACAAAAAACTTAATTAAAACAGGTATTTTCTAAACAAAGACAGAAGTGAACTGAGGGCTTTTCAAACTTGGTGATGTCTCACTTTTACATTTTGAAGAATAAAAGTTCTGATTACTATCTTTGCTTGGTTATAAGATGAATCAAAAGAAGTTGTACATCAGCTTTCAAGGTAGTATGTGCCTAGTAAACAGCTAAAGAAAAGCACTATTGTTATAAAATATAATCCTTGCTAACCTTCCCTCCTCCATTTCTCTACTGATGCCAAATTAGAGGGATAATAAATCAGCTGTGATGGAGTAGTAGAGCAGAACTGATGGGCCGAATGGCCTGGTTCTGCTCCAATGTCATATTGCTGTGGTGGTCTAGTTCCACAACTGGCAGGTGCATCATTCTGGAGTGAATCCAAATAGGATTCATTTGAGAAGAAGTGGGGAAATGACTTGGGATAATCCTATCACTCACTGCAAACGAACTTTTATCTTCACAGAGTAGGATGCCAGTGGAATATGGTTAGTAGCTGGACACCCATTTCCCTTTTTGTCAAACTTGATGGAAGGAAACATTGAGAACTTCTACAGCAGCCTTGGTGTCCACATTTTGTCTACTCATAAGGCCACTGGTCCAGAGGATTTTCTGGTACATTGCCAACTAATTTTTGAATGGCTTACCAATGGCTATTTTGCTTGTTTAAATGTTCGAACCCAAATCTTTACTTGTAATTAAACTACCTCAAGCTCCTAGGCTGGTCTATTAGCAGCATAAATCAGAAAGTCAACTTTTCACCTAAATGACCAGAAACCTGCAATGTGAAGAAAATTTTCAGTGGTCACCCATCAGTTATACAAGGTCAAAAATTACACCTAATACAAGAAACAGGTAACACAACTTGCAGATGAATGTGTTAAGTAGAATTGCTGTGCACAAAACATTTCAGATATAATTAATCAGAATATATGCAAATCCATTTGCAGAGTGAGTTTCACTAATACATAAACAACTCTGTGTGCTATAAAGAATGAGGGAGAAGAGAAACACATTTACACACAGGCACACAAACATACATCATTTCCAGAGATATATTTCAGGAAACAGAAATAAGCAAAGCTTCGATATTACTCAGAAATTAAAGCTGCGTAGTCACTGACCACAACTTGTTTTCAAACTGTTGTCAGTACCTCTTTTCAATTTCAGCAGCATATTTAGTTTTGACAGTATTTCAGGGAAACGTCCTAATGGGTGAATATATTGTGTTGTTGGTATTAATGAACTTTACACTGCTCTGCTCCCTGACTGGCATTGGCTGCTTTTGTCTGGTACTTGGCATGTTGCAATCAGCGTTAGTGTTGTTGATTTAGTGTGATGATAATGGGTCCAGGTAATTATTCAGATGGACTACAGAAATATACCTGCTTGTGTGGATGTCAGGTGGAAATAGCATTAGGACGGTATTAGATTCAGAAGTGATGCCTTTCAGAGTCAACTAGCATGTTGTTGATTGCTCTACTGTGGTTCCAAAACTTTTTTGAGCCCTGGACCCACATACCATTAACTGAGTGGTCCACGGTCCCAGGTTGGGAACCCCTATGAGTCTAGTATATCAACTGAACTAAAGTGGCTTAAAATACAGTACAACACAAGAGCTGTACCCTTAATTCAATACTAAAGAGAATCTTGTGAGATTGGAAAGCGTTTACTGTCAAAAATAACAAACATCTTTTGTAGTAATATGTCATTCAATAACCCATAGCCATACATAAAGTTTAGAAGAGCACTGCACAGGAAAAGGTCGTTCAGCCCACAAGGTCTGTGCTGGCTATGATGTTAATTTAAAATGGATATATATGCTTGGAAGTGGTCCATAATCCTTAATTCCCTGCTTGTTCACATTTTGTCTGAATGCCTCTGAATGTTAATGTCCTATCTCCCGCCCTCACAAAATCTTCCCATGTAAATCTCCTTTACATTTTCCTCATCTCACCTTAAATCTCTGCCCTTGAGTGTCTTAGGACAAAGATTCTGACTACTTAACCTACCTGTGGCTCTCATAATTTATATACTTCAATTAAGTTGCCCCCCCAACAGCCTCTGCTACTCCAAAAAAAAATCCAAGCTTGTCCATCCTCATCTTATGGCTGATACTCTTTACGTCACACGTCCCAGTGAACCTCTTCTACACCCAATACAATCCTTCCTGTAATGCAGTGGCACAAACTGTAAACAGTACTCCAAATGTTTTCTGCAGCTACAATACTATTTCCTGACTTTTATGCTTAAGCCAAGTATGCCATTCACCTTCCTTAACACCCAATCAACCTGTATTGCCATTATCAGAAAGCAATCTACTTGTACCCCAAGATTGCTCTGTATATCAATATTACAAAGAGTCCTGTCATTTGCTGTATATGGTTCTCTTAAATTTGACTTCCCAAAGTGCACCACCTTACACGTCTGGATTAAATTCCACCTACCATTTCACTGCCTACATTTCCAGCATAATCTCATAAATCCTTTGGCAACCTTTTTCACTATACACTGAGGAGATTTACTGCAAATTTAGTAATCAGGGCCTGTATTCACTGGAATTTAGGGGTGACCTAATTGACACCTACTGAATGGTGAAAGGCCTTAATAGAGTGGATGTGGAAAGGACCTTTCTTATGGAGGGAGTGTCTAAGACCAGAGGGCAGAGCCTCAAAACAGAAGGGAATCCTTTCAGAATGGAAATAAGGAGGAATTTCTTTAGCCAGAGAGTGGTAAACCTGTGGAATTCGTTACCACAGGCAGCTGAAGAGGCCAAGTCTTTATGTATATTTAAGGCAGAGGTTGATAGATTCTTGATTGGTCAGGGCATGAAGAGATACAGGGAGAAGGCAGGAGATTGGAGACGAGAGAAAAAATGGATCAGCCACGATGAAATGGCGAAGCAGACTCGGTGAACTAAATGGTCTAATTCTGCTCCTATATCGTATGGTTTATTGTCTAATCAGTCCAAATCACAAGAGAGATCCCAGCACTAACCCTTGTGGAATACCACATTTCAACAGCCTCTGCCACTGTTTCCAATGGTCAAACTAATTTTGAATTCAATGTAGCAAGTCTTCATGGATCCCACCTGCCTTAATCTTTTGGATCATGAGGGACCTTGTCAAAAGCATTACTGGGGTCCACTTATACAGCATCCACTGCCCTACCTTATCAAAAATTATTGTCACCTCCTCAAAAAATTTAGTCATTTGTAAGAACTAACTCCCCCTGCACAAAGTCATAATGATTATCCTGAACAAGTCTAATCTTTCCTGGATGTGAATCAAACGTATCCTTAAAGATTATGAAAGTTGCTTTTCTCTCTCCTCCTGATCTATAGGGTATTTCCAGCATTATTTCAGAATGCCAGCAACTGCTGCATACTGCCTCTCTCTGTTCCACGTTTCCTCATTTTGGATGGACTTCGAGGTTCATGTTGCATGCGTTTCTGGATTCTGGTTACTTGCTTTTATTGTACTGTTTCTGAGCGGTTTGACTGGGGTGAGCACTGTGAAGGATGCTTTGCCCTGCAGCGGGCTAACAGCGCCACGCTGAACTGAACTAAACTGAATGCTACCGGACTCCTGGTTTGATGTTTGATATTCCATGTGCTGTTCGCTCGCTTTTTGCAATTTGTTCTTTTTTCATGTGTTGGGGGTGTTTAATGTTTCCTTGAACGGGTTCCATGGTGTTGCTTTGTTTTGTGGCTGCCTATGGGAGAATGAATCACTGAGTTGTATTCTGTACGCATACTTTGATAATAAAGGCACTTTGAATCTTTTCTCTCTACTTCTCCAGGCTGCTTTGCTTAGTTTATCACCCTCTCTTTGATGGCGGTAAAGCAAATTGTGTCACCTGGAAAACCTTGATTTCCACCCAATCTTCATGAAGTTGTATGACACAAAAACAGGCCTTTACCCACCAAATGCACACTGACCATCAAACACCTATTTACACTAATCCTGTTTTATTCTTACATCCCTATATTAATTTAATTTCATTCTTCCTAAACTCCTATCAGCTCCTTCCATAGTCTAGTCACTCACCTAAACACAACTTGCTGTAAAAGGTGGTAAGACAGAGTGGATAGCTAGGGACTTTTTCCCCCAGGGCGGATATAGCCCAGGACAGATATGGGGGGGGGGGGGGGGGTAATTTCAAGATGTTTGAAGGAAAGTATAGAGGGGGATGTCAGAGGTAGATTTTTTATACAGTGTGTAATAGATGCATGGAACAAGGGTGGTGGTAGAAGCAGATACGTTAGAGACTTTCAAGAGACTCGTAGATAGGCAAATGGATTAAAGAAAAATGGAGGGTTATGTGGGAGGGAAAGGCTAGATTGATCAAAGAATAGATTAAAGAGTTGCACAACATCGTGGGCTGAAGGGCCTGTTCTGTGCTGTTCTAAGTTCTGTGTTCTAAATGCTGCCTAAGCTATTTTAAGTCCTGGACTCTTTGTCTACGTACCACTGGCCAGCTGTCTACCTAAAATAAGCAGTGATAGGAAGAGGCAGTTGGCAGGGATTGAGTAGGACAAAACTGAAGTGCATTGCCAGTATAACAGTAAATCAACAGGCTGAGTAGGGATTGCCTGAAGGGAGAGATATGGGGCCAGACAGCTGAGGTCTAGACTTTCCTTGAAGAATTGGAGACTCTTTCTAACTGCTTTAACTAAAAATTTGATTTACTGTAGAAGACCTCCTCTTTTTCCCTCACAACCACACTCCCCCCTAAAATCCAGTAGCTCATTGTATTGCAATTGGATTGCAAATGTCATTAGTGTGGTTTCACGGTAATAATAATAACTTTACTTATGGAGCATTTTTCATACAGATGATGTATTTCAAAATGTTTTACAATGGGATAAAAATACAAATACAAAAATAAAAAAGTAAACATAAAAATTAACATGAAAAAAGAAGACAAAAAGATGTTAGTTAAAAGTAAGGTTAAATAAATAGGTTTTGAGCTGGTGTTTAAAGGTGTCAGCTGAGTCTTATAGTTTTAGGTATTGAGTTCCACAATTTAGCAGCATAGTTCAAGAAAACTAACCTGACAATTATCTTTCAAAGGAGGTTGCTTAAGTTAAGAGACTGGCAGAAGAAAATCTGAGAGCTTGAGCAGGACTGTAAAATGAAAATGATTCTGTGGTGTACTCCAGTCCCAGACCATTAGGAGTTTTAAAAACAAGTAAGAGAATGTTAAAAACAATTCTAAAATATACAGGAAGCCAATGCAGAGTATCTCGTACAGGAGTGATAGGTTCCCTCATCCAGGTTTTGGTTAGAAGTCTAGCAGCGCTGTTCTGAATGAGTTGAAGTTTGTCAATAGATTGCTTTGGAAGGCCAGTAAAAAAGTGCATTGCAGTAATCGAGTCTATTCGATATAAAGGCCTTCCTATTTATGAAGGTGTTTAGGGTGTCTAGAAGATTTAACAGGAAACATACATAGATTATTGCAGAGTTAATAGAGTAGTCTAACCAGCCAGTTTCTGGACTGACTCAGATTTCTTTCTTCATTTTTCTGCGCATTTTAAATGTTTTGCAAGAGCGTTGCTGGGCTATCTGCTGTGAATGGCACTCCCCAACCCCCCCCCCCCCCACTCCACCGCCCCCCCCCCCCATCAGAATTAGGCTCACCTGGTTCCTTATCTGCACACTAGTTGCTGGCGTCAGGTATCTGTGTTCCAGATACCAGGCTCGTTCCTGGTAAAGGAGACTAGTTCCATGTAAAAGGCAAAACTGAAAGAGAACAAATAAATAAATACAAATCTGTCTCTTGGAAACAGTCTTTTATGGCTTTGAGGTAATGCTCTTTTTGGTAAATAATCCAAACACAAAGAAGAGCATTAAATAGCAAAATGCTTTGTCATTTTGTGAGACGAACTGAATCTCGAACCCACATCATTTGCTGCACCACTTTGGTCAAACTCTGACTAATATGAAGACACAGGAACCCAATCAATATTTTGTTCTCTGTGTTTAATTGGTACTGTTTTGAAGCTAATCCTGTATTACAGTCTACTGCAGTGCCACAATAGGCAATACGGCAAACAAATTATGTCGTTCTGCAATGTCAAACATGCATACTCTTTCAAAAGTCATGTTAATTTGAAAGCATTTCAGTACACTTTAGGCTTTTTTCATGTTATTTGATGAGCTTACTTGTCCCACATTTGGGCTTTTCTGGTTTATGTTACATGTTTTATAAAACAGTTTAAAGCCAACAAGTATCTTTGTAGAGTAACACCGTTGTCATGTGGGAATTGTGGTTATCAATTTGCTCAGAGGAGGTCCAATGCTTTCTCTTTTAGTTTAGATTTCCAAAAATTACATCTCAGTTCCAGCATACAGTTTCTCCACTCTACGCAATTTTTAGCTATGTTGATTGTTACATGATTACACTGAGAACCTCTCTGTTGCTCCTTACAGGATGAGGGATCCTGTATATCAAAGGGAGTTTACTCAGTTTAATATCTTATCTATAAAATAGCAGTTCTTCCAGTGCAATACCTCAGTTGTTTTAGAAAAAAGAACAAACAGTTCGAAGAACTCAGAAGGTCAAGCAGAATCTATGGGGCGAAGGTGGAGTCCGTGTTTTGGTTTGAGATTCTGTATCAGGGCTGATTCAAAACAACCGGATCAGGACATCTTCACAGTTTCTTCAGCATGGTACAACACAAAAAGGAGCTGGAGGAACTTAGCGGTTCAGGCAGAATCTCCGGACGAAAATGGGTAGCTGACATTTCGGTTCAATTATCCATTTTGTTCCATAGTCAATAGGTCCCGCTGAGTTCTTCCAGTTCCTTTGTGTGTAGTTGCAGATTTCCAGTGGACGTAGTCTCATTCTTCAGGTTGGCAAACAGGTTTATCACTGTCACGTGTACCGAGGTACAGTAAAGAACTGGTTTGCATGATGTACATACAGATCATTTCATTACACTGTGGTAGTGCAAGAGAAAAAAAGTAACAGACTGTAGGTCAAAGTGTTACAGTTGCATGGAAAATGCAGGGCAGGCACAGAATAAGGCGCAAGGCCATAACAAGGGACATTGTGAGATCAAGAGTCACAGTATCAGAGTGGTTAGCCCAAAGCTTTACAGTATAAGCAACCCAAGTTCAACTCCTGCCGCTGTTTGTCTGTTCTCCCCATGACCGCTTGGGTTTTCTCCTATAGTCCAAAGGCTACTGGTTGGTAGGTTAATTGGTCATTGTAAATTGTCCCTTGATTAGCCTAGGGTTAAGTTGGGAGTTGCTGGGCTCACAGGGCTAGAAGGGCCTAATCCACGATGTAACTCACTCAATAAATAAATAGATAGATAGATAAATAAATAATTAAAATAAGCAAGCAAACGTACCAGAGGACCATTCAATAGTCTTACTACAGTGGGATAAAAGCTCTCCTTGAGCCTGGTGGCATATACTTTCAGGCTTTTGTATCTTCTGGGTGATGGGAGGAGGGAGAAGAGAGAATGTCTGGGGGTGGGTGGGGTCTTTGATTATGTTGGGTGCTTTATTAAGGCACTGAGAGGAACGTGTGGTTTCCATGATGTTCTGTCCACAGCTCTCTGCAGATTCTTGCTGTCATGGACAAAGCAGCTGCTATACTAAGTTATAATGTATCTGGACAGGATGCTTTCTATGGTGCATTAATAAAAACTGGTGAGGCTTGATGACAGCAGGTCAATTTTCTTTAGCCTCCTGAGGAACTAGAGGCACTGAAGAGCTTTCTTGTCCATGACATCTATGTGCTCAGACCAGGGCAGGCCATTTCTGATGTCCACACCTAGGAACTTGAAGCTTTCAACCTTCTCGTCTTTAGCACCGTTGATGCACAGCAAATGGGTGTGGGGACACTGTCCCTGCTTCCTCAAGTTAATGATCAGCTCTTTTGTTCTCTTTGTGCCTTGTTGCAACAATCTAAGTTTTTATGGTCAGACTTCTGTTGTGAAAAAGTTTCAAGAGTTCAACTAGCCTCCCAACTCCACCCAGCCTCCCAACGCTGGCTCAGCTGGTAACATTAATATGTAACTGAAATACATCAATGGCACGATTACAGGCCAGTGTGAGTAAGAACATTGGTGAAAAAGAAGTAAATCATCGCAGTTCTTGCTCATGACTGATAACTACACGCTAATAATCGTTTTCTGAAAAGGTGCAGCAAATTTTCACGATTTGGATA